>NC_086353.1:19548632-20148632 GCF_036324505.1 Eleginops maclovinus | reverse complement strand
GGAGGTCAACCTTAAGTAAACAAAGTGCTAGCTCTAAAAAGGTTAAATCCACTAAGATGAGTCCCAGAGAATCTATCTCAATTAAAGAAAGTGCAAGCCCTCAAAAGACAAAATCCACTTCTGCAAGTCCTAGAAGGGGTAGCTCATCTCATGAAAGTGATAGCTCAAAAAAGACTGAAAGCATTTCTCTGCGTCCTGGAAGGATTAGTTCAACTAGGGATTGCACTAGCTCTAAAAGTTCTAAAACCACTTGTGTGGACCCAAAGGGGACTAGCCCTAAAGTGATCTTCAAGGAGTCGCCTTCTTTCTGCCGTAGAAAATGTACCTTACCTAAAGATCTTACTAGCAGTGCACTGACTAAAGGGGAAACCAGTTCCTTTAATCCTGGGTATAGAATAACTTCCGACGAGGCTAGAACTAAAAACGTTAAGTTGAATCCTGGTTCCCCAAGTATTAGGTGGCCTAAATTGGCTAAAGGTGGTGTCAGTCCTAAAAGTAAAAGGAAATCTACTGTTGTTAAAAACAACAGATTAAGTCCAGATGTTACCGGTCCTGAAAAGAATTTAAGAGTGGTGAATGGTAACAAGTTGTCTAAAGCAACAAAAGCCAAAACAATGGCCAAAATGAGACTCTCCAGTCAATCAAAGTTGCAGAATGTAGCTAAAACAAGCCAGTCAGCAGAGAACAGTGATGCTGAGAAAAAAATTACAGCTAAAGCCATCTGGACTCCTCCTACAGTATTAGCCAATAAAAAACCTCCTACTGGGGTGAAGAAAGACACAAAATCACCAGGATCCCTGAATCAATCGCTAGTTTTCCCTCCAAGTGTTTCTCTCTTCCCCATACCTGTCCGAGGACCTCCTGTTATATCACCACTACAGCCTTTATCAGTCATTGGTAGGCGCCTGCTCAAGAACCAGTGTGGGCAGTGCGGTCGTGTCCTCAGCAGCGTTGCAGCCCTAGAAAGCCATGTTCGTCTCCACACTGGTCGCCGACCTTTCTCGTGCACGCTCTGTGGGAAGGGCTTCACAGACTCAAAAGGTCTCAAACGCCATGGACGGGTGCACCGCAATGGTAGAATCCATGTCTGCCCACAGTGCGGGAAGGGCTTTGTCTATAGTTTCGGCCTCACCAAACACCTCAAGATGGTGCACAGGAGGATTAAGCCTTTTATCTGCCAGATCTGCAACAAGGGGTTCTTCACAAAACGAGATGTGGAAGCCCATCTACGGATGCACACTGGAGAGAAACCATTTCATTGCAACCTGTGTGAAAAGAAATTTGCAAGGAGGGTAGAACTTAATATGCATTTAAGGTGGCATAATGGGGAGAAGAGACACTGGTGTTCATACTGTGGGAAAGGATTTTTAGACTGCAATAACTTGAAAAGGCATAAGTATATTCACACAGGGGAGAAACCACATTCCTGTCCTCAATGTCCCAAGAGTTTCACGCAGTCAGCCCACCTGAAAAAGCATGTAAAAAATGTTCATAAAATCCCATGAGATATGGACATCCAATATGCCACCCTTTTCCTCTGACAATGTTATTTGCCTCTTCAATGACAGATGAAAGTAGGGTGCGGCTTATATTCAGGTGCGCTTAATAGTCCGGAAATTATGGTACTTTAATCATGAATCCGCTGTGCACAGGATTGTGGCTCAGAATAGCCCGAGACGGATTGCTGCAAAATCAGACAGGTAAAATAGGCTCTGTTGCGTTTACAGCAAGTGGATATAGTACACGTTTAAAAACCTTTATTTTACGAACTCAAACAGCAGATCCCTTGTGTTATAACATCATTTGATTTAAAAATATATATTTAATGAATAGTTTTTCTTATTTGAATTGCTACCGAACAAAATAAAAGGCAATTGTAAATATTGTAACTGCTTGATTTAGGTTATTTAATTATCTTTTCTTTTATTGCCTTGATTTTGACTGCTGTTAAAAATATATATACAGCTCCAGCTACCTGTATTGCAACCGTTCCAGTATCTGCTGAATTCTAAAACAGAAATGTTTTTAGTAGTTTATAAAATACAATGAAAAAAATAATAATAAAACTCAGACATGTATTTCTGTATTTTTTTCTGAATTTCTCCTTTTTTGCTTTTCTTATATTGCCATTGTGTGGCACAATGTTTTTTATTACAACGGACAGATCAAATGAAATGTTTATTCGTGCTGGCTTGAGCAGGGGGGCCTTGCGTGCGCTGCAGGATTTTAATCCATGATGGTGTAGTGTGTTACTAATGGTTTTCTTTGAGACTGTGGTCCCAGCTCTCTTCAGGTCATTGACCAGGTCCTGCCGTGTAGTTCTGTGCTGATCCCTCATCTTCCTCATGATCATTGATGCCCCACGAGGTGAGATCTTGCATGGAGCCCCAGACCGAGGGAGATTGGCCGTCATCTTGGACTTCTTCCATTTTCTAATAAATGCGCCAACAGTTGTTGCCTTCTCACCGAGCTGCTTGCCTATTGTCCTGTAGCCCATCCCAGCCTTGTGCAGGTCTACAATTTTATCCCTGATGTCCTTACACAGCTCTCTGGCCATTGTGGAGGGGTTGCAGTCTGTTTGATTGAGTGTGTTGACAGGTCTCTTTTATACAGGTAACAAGTTCAAACAGGTGCAGTTAATACAAGTAATGAGTGGAGAACAGGAGGGCTTCTTAAAGAAACACTAACAGGTCTGTGAGAGCCAGAATTCTTACTGGTTGGTAGGTGATCAAATATGTATGTCATGCAATAAAATGCAAACTAATTATTTAAAAATCATACAATGTGATTTGGGGGATTTTTGTTTTAGATTCCGTCTCTCACAGTTGAAGTGTACCTATGATAAAAATGATAGACCTCTACATGCTTTGTAAGTGGGAAAGCTGCAAAATCGGCAGTGTATCAAATACTTGTTCTCCCCACTGTATGGGGTGCACTTCCTTCATCTGTAATTTGAGAAAGCAGATAATAAATACAAAGGTGTCATACTAAACCGCTCCTGTACACTTGTTTTTGTCTGAAAAATGTGACTTGTTTTAATCAATGTGGCCTATGCATGACAACGGTATAATTTTCACAATGGGAACTTTTTCATCTCAAATTGTTCGACTTATTTAAAAGTTTGTAGAATTAATAAATACTTTATGCACAATTCATAAGGTCATTTACACTTTGCCATAGGTACAAAAGAGTAGGCCAATGTATAATTCTTAATTTGGCAAGGAACAAACAATACATGCTGTTTTGTATCATTCCTTCCCTTTTATGCTCTGCCGAGCAGAGAATGTCCATGTCATTTTAATCAGCCTTTTCCACCAATAACTATTACATTATGATCACCTTTTACTAATTCCACCAATGCATTTTGTGTTAAACCAATCGAGGGTACGTTATTAAGCTCACAGTGGCAAAAAAAAAAACATTTGTCTCTATCTGATGAGCAGTCTGATCATTGAAATTATGCATTTTAATTAGATTTTTTTTTAATATCAATTCCTAAGAAAATCTGGATACAAAAATATATCTTAAAAAGAAAGTGTTTAATGTACAGTTATGTTCCCATTGTTAAATGTGGTTACATCAAATTAAATAGGGAAATGCTCATATTTTTTATCACCAACATATTTTGTTCACAAAGATAATGTTACAAATATTAATATAACATCAAACCCTAAAATACAACTATATATTTTTTTAAATGCCAGATATTTAATTTTCAGACAAATAAGCATACCTTTATCATCCATTTTCCTAATCAATGCTCACTTTTTATTAAAGCACAATATCACAGCATGAGAAGACCATCACTAGATGAGGTTTATTTTAATAAGTTGTACATGGTTTACCCAGAGTACAGACATCCGATGTTGAACACCCTAATTTAAGCCCTTTAAAACCTTGTCACAAGGGCAGACACCAGCAGGCCCAACCACATTGTAAGAGACATGGTTAAAGCCGGAGGACCAGCAGAATGCACAATAGAATGATAGCACCTGCCCACATTTCCAACTTTATCTACAGCCACTATCTCGACAATTTGTGAGCAGCAGGAGGCTGTGTAGTTGGCCAGAATGAAGGGATCACTCAGGGAGGTGGTGGTGAGATTTCCACTGCCCTGCCGCAAGGCCACCCTCTCTATCCCGGTGCCGTTTCCGTCCGTAAGGCTGGCCATAACCTCCCACTGGAAAGGTTTACACTCTGAGACATCTTGTGGGCAAGCATCAGCCAGAATGGTCATCCATTTACACACAGGCTGAATGAAATCTGTGATCTGGACAGAGAACAAAGGGAAGAAAAGGTGGGAATTGGACATGAATCACAACAAAGTGCAATTAAGATATGGAGGTTAACTGTTTACCTTTCTGAAACAAGGCTTTACATATGTTCAAAAGCACTTCAATCATCTTTTTTTCCTACTCTTTTCAACTGTGTATTCTGGTTACCTCGGTTTGAACGGAGAATCTCATAACGATATAATTGGAGTCGGTACCGCTGACCGACATGGCTTCGATAGTCAGAGTGACGTCAGTGCCTGATGGAGTGTTGGCCGGTGGCGTAATATTCAGACTAGTATTAGTATATACACCAGTTGCCAAGATGATACTGTCAAAACAGAGAACAATACACTTTAAGACTAACACACACACACACACACATGATTTGGATTGACATTTAGTGTTTAAAGCATTGACCATTAACTACATTTTCAAAAATGTGAGAAATCCATTATGATAAGTAGACACACAACCAGATGATTCAAAATGATCAGAATTCCAACAAGGAGGTAGTTTATTGTCAAGTGGTGGATAAAATCTGTAATTTAATTGCAGAATGCGGCCTTTAGTACCTGGGCTGAAGCTTGCGCTACTTTATACAAGGAGGGAACAACGGACTGAGTCACTGAACACAATAAAGACACACAGAGGTGGAGCTCAAGCACTATGAGCCTAACTTGGTCATTTCTCAGAAAGCAGTGTGGTTGCAAACGATTATTATGTAAGAGTATCAACAGACTGAGGCTGCAAAGCCTGCAGAGTTGTAAAACAAAACATAGAAAAATGTCTTAATTCTTGTAAGCTACAGGCAATATATCACACACCCAAAAATCCTTTAAAAAACCTATTAACTTTTGTTCAAAACAGCTGACTAATTTCCAGGTTTGTAGGACCTGCAAAGTTCTTTTGTTGGGCACAGCATCCCTTAGTGCGACGCTTGAGTTCTTCAGCAGCAAATTTATTCAAATAATTGTATATACAGAATATTGGTATAGGCAAGGTCCAAGAAAAGAAAATCAGTTAAAGCAGGGGGAAATAAGTCACAGCTTTAAAGGGAAATAGACCTCTACTGAGACACCCAAGTAATTTGGCTTAAATATAAATTGAATACCAGAAAAATGATAGGAAAACAATAAATGGCATAAAAGAACATTACTACGTGACCCTAACATTTACTCCAATTGGTGGGTGAGTTTGCACAAAGTGACTCCATCCACATGCATGTTAAGCTTCAGGCAGGTAGATTAAGAAATATTTCAGTACTGATAAAAATATTTGCCAAAAAAAACGTTTTTTAAACTGCCTGCCCTCACCTGGTTTCGACGGACATGGGGAATTCTCTGTCATTCCTGGCATTGAGGCTGTAGATGCCACCAGCTCCCTGGGTCATGACACTTATGGGGAGCTTGAAGACTTCCCCTGGCTTCACACTGCTGTCTACCACAGCCTAGAGGGAGAAAACAAGTGGCATACAATGTAAAAGTGTTTATGTATATGCCTTTATCTAACTTTGAAAAATAATTAGTTTCTATGTATACACAGGATGGTAAAAGACCGACCATGATGTGGACTTTGGAGATGGACATCTGGGTGGTGGACTGCCTCTGGAAGTTACTGTTTGACACTTTGTCAGTTCCTTCCAGACTGACAACAAACTCCCCCTCAGGGATGACATCAACGGTCACCAGGATGTCTCCGTTGCCCATATCCGATGTTGTGCTGTTGCTAGCAGTCTCAGGGCCGGAAACAGTTACCAGGGAAACATCTCCTATGGTAATCGATGACGGACCGTTCCTACCAAGTACGGAGAGCATCAGAGTGGCCGGCTGGCCTGGTGTTTCCGGAGGAGAGAAGTGAAGAAGCAAGGTAAGGGGAAGAAAAAGTGACCTATACATTTTTCAATGCCAAAAGACTCTGAATGATTTGCCATTACCATTGGAAAATATGGAAGGAATGTATGGTATTGGGATGTTTGATGTGCTAACCATTAGCTGTGTGTTTAATTGGGACATTCAATCATTTGTGGAAAAAATGCTGATTATTTTTGGACTCCTGTCTTTAGCAGTGGCGATTTTAAATAAGTCCATTCACTCAAGTACTGTTCTTTAATACAATTTTTAGGCACTTCAGTAATTTACAGGGTTCAATAAATAATATTTGTATGGATTATACCTTATTGATGCCTTAGTTGGCTCTACAACTAACCGGGCAGCATACAGTAAAATATATATCACACGTTTAAGATTACAACATTAATCATCCTTTGTACTATGTTTTTTGTTGTCTTCCTTTAAGCATAATGAAAAGACAACATGCATTTTGATGTATCATTTGACACATCTTGTAAAGTAATGTTCTACTATTGTATATGTCAATGCTTTTTTTCATGCACTTAATTCCTTAAGCAATACCTTCCACCACTGGTCCTCAGCCTAATGGACAAAATGTATGTATTCATCTTCCTTTGTAGTCATTTATTTGTTTTGTTTTTTGCTCCTTCTCATAGTCGTGAGACTTTTATTGGTTACTTTGTTGCCTTTTTTACACTCTCTAGTTTTATTATGTTTTTTTTGTGGTAATGTTTGTCTGTTCCGGCTTTGTATGTGTCTCTTTTAATGACAGTTTGTAAGTGTAGCTTTCCAGTGAATGAAGCCTTAGCTTGACGCTCGTAACAATCTCCCTCGTCGTAATCCAAATCCAAAAAATCCACAGGACAACTCGGTAAATTCAACCGTTTACTTCAATTCAAGAAAAATAAGCACAGAAAATAATGTCTTTTTACAAAGTTATACAGTTTATCCAAAGATCGAGAGAGAATGAGAGAGGTCAAAAAACTGTGTGGCTCCACTCTTGCATTTCCTGACTGACCCCAGATTAACCCCGGAAACTCCTCCCATGAGTGTATCAAAACACCAACAAACTGCATTTAGGCTCCTACATTACCGGCCCCTAATTGTAATCAATGCCCTTGAAGACAATTACTCAAACTTTTAACTTAAATTAAAGGAGCCTACATGCTATGTTACTTTTACTGTAGTTAAAGAACAACAATATAAACAAATCTTATTCTTGTTCATCGCCCTGTCCAAACGGGTCTTTCAAAACAGTTCATCAATTATCTTCTGATTCTTGCAGAAGACATAGCTTTGTTATTGGACGACAAAGCTCATTGGTCTTGGTCTTGACTTTCACCTGACGAACCAGGCCTTTCTTGTCGGGAAAGGTTTCCACAATTCTTCAAAGTGGCCATGAATTTCTGGGTGAAGTGTCGTCTACAATCAGCACCACGTCACCGACGCAGAAGTTTCTTCCAGGCGTGAACCATCGTTGACGTTCTTGAAGCTGCATGAGGTATTCCCTGCACCAGCGTTTCCAGAAAGTCTTGAACCTTGTGCTTTCACTGTTCAAGTACTTTAACACAGCCGTGCTATCTGTCCAAAAGATGGAGTCGTGAAGTTCCAGTTCGAGCTCTATCTCCAGAAGCTTGTCCATTTTGATTGCAACTGTGGCTGCAGTCAGTTCCATTCTTGGTATGGTTGGGGACTTCAAGGGCGCGACCCTTGCCTTTTCCTCTTCAGGTATTGAGTTGAGCAACTTCCGGCTGTTGCTTGACCATTTTGTTAGTCGAAATCCACCTTTTGCCAACATGTTCCTCAGGTCGGCGCAAAGGGCGATTGCTGTGTCTTCATCAGTAGTTGACTTAAGACAGTCATCTACGTAGAATTTTTTCTTGACTGTTCTGGCAGCTTCCTGACAGAATTCTTCCTCAAAATCTGTTGCACATTTCTGAAGCGCAAAGGTTGCCACACTTGGCGATGATGTTGCGCCAAAGATGTGGACCAACATCTTGTGTTCAACAAGTTCCTGCTCATAGTTCCCGTCAGGCCACCAGAGAAACCTGAGGAGATCCGTGTCTTCATTGCTGACCCTGACCTGGTAGAACATGGCCTCCACGTCAGCCATAACTGCCACAGTCTCCTGTCGGAACCTCATAAGGACCCCCACTAGTGAGCTTGTCAGGTCCGGTCCCTGCAGGAGCTGTTGGTTCAGCGATGTCCCTCCAAAGCTTGCTCCACAGTCAAAGACGACGCGCAGTTTTTGCTTGACTGGATGTCTGACTCCATGATGAGGCAGATACCATGTCCGCCCTTCAGTTGGCTCCTGTTCTGTACTGTCGAGCTTTACAGCATGACCTTTCTTGAGTATGTCATCCATGAATGCAACGTATTCCGCATAAAACTTGGCGTCTTTAGAAAATCTTTTTCGTAAGTTCAAAGCCCGTTGCGCTGCAACTGATCTGTTGTTTGGCATACACAATGACTTGTTCCTCACTGGAAGACACACACTGTAATGACCGTCCGAAAGTTTTGCGGATTGACACACCGTGTTGACGAACTTGTGATCATCCTTGGACATTTCGATATCCTCGTCTTGTCCGGCATCGGGAAAGTCCTGCTTGAACTGCAGTTGCCAGAGCTCTTCTAGCTTAGCTACTGAGATTCGATTAGCAAAGACTTCTGTCAATCTGTTTGTCTCCATTGTACCACTTCCACCCCTGAGCGGTCCATTTACAGTCCAGCCTAATATTGTTCTCACGGCGTATGGTCCATCGTCCACGCTGTTGACCACTTGTAGTGGCTCCATCGCCTTGGGAACATTTGCTCCAATGAGTAATCCAACCCCAGCTTTGATAGTGGGAAGTTTCACCTCCTTTAGGTGAGGCCAACTGTTAACATCCTCTTGGCGGGGGATATTATCTTTGGTTACAGGGATGTGTTTTTGTGAATACACCTCTGAAAGTTCAATAAACTGGTTGCTATCCAGACTACTGATTTCCAGTCCAGTGACAATGCATGTGTTCACAACAGATTCATTACCCATAGTACGCAACAAGATATTAACATTGCGTCCATTCATGTTAAGTTGGTTTATCAGTGACTCTGTAGCGAAAGTAGCTGAGCTACCTGGGTCCAAAAAGGCATATGTTCTCACTGCCTTGGTTCCTTTTTGTGCCTTGACACACACTGGAATAATGGAAAGGACACAATCCTCCTTACCGGCCCCAATGATGCCAACAGTTTCAGTCGTTTGTACAAGAGCACTTGATAAAGATTGTTGTCCACGGCTTTCTGTTGCAGTTTCTCCCTGCAAGTCTTTAGTGTACATGTGCAGCAGTGTGGGATGCAGTCGAGAGCACTCTTCACATTGAACTTTCTCTTTGCAGCTGCTACTCATGTGACCGTGTTTCAAACATGCAAAACACAAACCTTTGCGTCTCAAGAAGTCAATCTTCTCTTTGTGTGGCTTGCCCTTGAGTTTTCTGCAGACTGTGAGGCTGTGTTGCTCTCCTTTGCAATAAACACAAGGCTTGCTGTTTGCGTCCACTGTGACGGGTTGTGTTTTTAAAGTTGCTTGCTTGTCGTTTTCCATCTTGACTTTGTTTTCGATTCCGGCGGGAACAACGGCAGTTGTGAATACCTTCTTGGGTTTGAATGTCTCGGCATATTGTGGTTTTGGTCGGACTGGGTCTTTCATGCCTGTGGTGGTTTCTTTTATGTTTCCATAGAGTGGGTGTAACATATATCTAACCTGCTTGTTGACAAAGTTGACGAAATCCTTGAACTTCGCTCTTTTCTTTGTTTTTTCTTGTAGGTCGCAGGCAGACTTTCTCCAGGTTTCTTTGAGTCTGTATGGAAGCTTGTTAGCCAATGCCTTTATGTTAGCTGTGTTATCCAAGTCTTCCATGTAGCTAATATCTGTCATTGTGTTTGAGCATCCAGTGAGGAATAATGCGAAGGACTGTAGTGCAGCGCCATCTTCTGGCTTAATTGTCTGCCAATCCAAAGCCTCCTTTACGTAAGCTTCTGCTATTTTGTAGTCGTCGCCGAAAAACTCCTTCAGCATTTGTTTTGCTTTAGCATAACCTGCTGAGGGTTCCATGTGGATGCAGCTCTTAACTAAGTCGTGCGGTTGTCCACTTGTGTACTGCAGCAAAAATTGTAGGCGATCACGATTGTCGCCAGTGCGGCCTTCAACTCCATGTTCAATAGATCTGATAAAGGATTTATATTCAAGCGGGTCACCCTTGAATATTGGAATAGTGAGATGGGGAAGTAATGAAGCGTTGTGATTCTTCACCAGATACTCTGTCACATTGACTTGCTGAGAGATGGCCTTGCATAGACTATCAAGCCCAGGTCCACTATTGAGTTCCATGTCTTTTGCAGTTGAGGCTCTTTGAGGCATTGCTGGCTGAAGAATGGGTTTAACGTCGGGGTTAGTTATGACGTGCTGTGATGGTAGTTGAAAAGTAGTTTTTACCTCTGTTTCGCCAACCTGTTCATCAATGTCATTGATGCTCGTGCCTGCTTGTGTGTATTCATATTTTTGCAAAACTTCAATTTTTGCATCTGACTCAGCAAGAGCAGTCTGCATTTCATGCATTTCTTTTCTAGCCTTTATGGCGGCTTCTATTCTTTTGTGCTCTGCTTCTCTGTATCCCTTTTCTGCATGCCAATCTGCTTCTTCCTTTTCTATGGCCAACTTCTCCCTTAAAGCAGCAGCCTTTGCATTTAAAGATGCACGCTCCATTTCTGCCTTTATTCTGATTGAGGAAGAAGCTGACCACTCGCTTCCAAATAGTGATCCGCGTCTACTTGTACGTTTAGAAGTCGATTTTGACGATGTAGGCCTATCTGTGTGTGTTACTTGTTCACCACACTCTTCAGCCTGGACTGAGCGTTTCATGACCTCTTTCATCCATTCCTCACATTTCCAGAAGAAATCATCCATTGATTTATCTTTAGGATCAAACCAATTCTTTTGATTATCAGCATATTCATCCTCATCCATGAATTGTTGCAAACCAGAATTTAGGTTGGACAACTCTTGATGCAAAATACTAAAGTCAACACGCAATTTATTTTTTACAGTGTCGACATTTGCATCATCTTCCATTAATTGCTCAATTTGCTTTATCATGCTAGTTAGCTGGGACAGCTTGCATTTGCGTGCTTGGATTTGTCTAGCCTTGCGTTCCTCTACAGCCTTCTCAGTCATTTTTACTGTTCGTTTTCCACTGTCTTGTTCATCCATAACAAGCTGAATTTTCCACACTTAGCCTACTTGGTAAAAATGTCGAAGCACCGTAGAGTGAGCGTTACGCTTGAAATCCGTTCCACTTCGTCATTCAGCCGAACGACGGGCACGGCACGCGCATGCACTTCACTGCCGTCCTCGTAGAGTAGCGTCAATTAGCGATCCGCGGCAGAGCAAAGGCAGATAAAACTTACGGTTTGTTGAATTATCTTCTCAATACCACCGTGAAGTCAGTGCAAAGTTCCTTCTTTCGTTATCCGTTTCGAGTCAAGCCGTTCCAAATTCCAGTAGCGTAAATCCATGCAGAGCTAGTTTTTTGACTAATGTAGCTTTCCAGTGAATGAAGCCTTAGCTTGACGCTCGTAACAATCTCCCTCGTCGTAATCCAAATCCAAAAAATCCACAGGACAACTCGGTAAATTCAACCGTTTACTTCAATTCAAGAAAAATAAGCACAGAAAATAATGTCTTTTTACAAAGTTATACAGTTTATCCAAAGATCGAGAGAGAATGAGAGAGGTCAAAAAACTGTGTGGCTCCACTCTTGCATTTCCTGACTGACCCCAGATTAACCCCGGAAACTCCTCCCATGAGTGTATCAAAACACCAACAAACTGCATTTAGGCTCCTACAGTAAGTGAAAGCCAGAGGGCCCCTCACACTTTGGGCCCCTGGTCTTGTGCCTGCCACTTCAGTAATCCATCCATGCTTTATAGTGTACCTGCTTGTGGACGCCCACTGAGTACTGCATAACCTGGGTGAGGTCCCTTGAAGCTTTCCACAAAGTTATAGATGAAGGTAATAGTACTCTGGCCTGGAAAACAAAAACAGCTTCACTGTAAATGCAGATACAATTTATAAAAACAGAATTGAGTTTGAAGAATAGCTTTGTAATAATATGTGGTATATTTCAAAATCAGAAGCAAAGCGGTTTGAAGCCGTTTCCATGAACCAAAAAGAAGTAACATAAATATCAAATACACTGCTGAATAAAAAAGTATTACATTGGGATATGTGAAACTTGCAGCTAGGATGTAATTAAGGAATAGTTCTATTTGCTTTGCTTCCATAAGCTTAATGACTAAATTATTGCCTATTATTACTATTAATATTAGCTCAGCACAAAGGCTGAAAAGAGGGGAAAACCACCACCTGGCTGACATGTCCAAAGATACTTGAAGCAAATCTGCAGCTACATTTTTACAAGTTAAATCTTGTTTATTTATTTAATCTGCAGGAGGTACTTGGCTATTTATGGTCAGGGGGCAGTCAAAGTAATATTTATTTTTATAGAAAAGAAAGAGGGGGAAATGGTTTCCCCCTTCTCTCTAGCTTATGAAATAGATATTACGGTGGTATTGATCCATTCATCTAAAATGTTGGCAAAAAAAGCAGTGAGCAAGAGTAACCAAGACTTACCTGTGACTTTAAGTGCGTATTGCTGGTTGGAGTTGACGTTGATCTGCCAGTTTCCTACAAGGTTGTCAGCGTTGAGACGAATCCTCCACAGGTTGCCCACTGTTTGTAGGGTCCCCAGTTTTGGGGTGGTGTCACCCTGACTTTGGGTCACACCTGGAATTTTACAGCATAAGTATTTATCAGAATCATATTATCAGTAAGAAAATGGGGCACAAAAATAAGCATCAAATATTGACACTGTCCTGAATTGCATTGTGAATGATATGTTACCTGCAGGGTTGGTCAGTGTGAAAGCAATGTTTGTTCCTGTGATGTAGATAGTGATATTTTTCAGCGATTCATCCAAAATAAAGGGGAAGGTCTCCTGTTTCCCAGGGTTCCTTGCACGCTGAATAACTGTTACCTGAGGAAGAGGCAGTTATTTTTCAAACTGGTCCAACCCCGAAGGCACGGCACATGCTTTCGAGAATGTACTTTTAGATCTGCAGGGTCTTACCAAAGCTGAAGTGGAAGTGTCAAGGATGACGCCTGTAGCCTGAGGTAAATCCGCCTTAGAAACCTGGATAGCTTGGCCTCCGGAGGCCAAAGCTAACTCCTTGTAGACGTCTAAGGTGGGAGCACTTGTGGAACGACGGCGCCTCCTAAAGGGTGCGGTCAGGAAAAATGATACCTGTGGACACCGTCAAATGTGTTAAATACAATCCCAGCATGTCACATAAAAAGAAAAAGACAAAAATGTCATGGCAGGCTTATCGGTGAAAAGGCAAAATAATGCTCCAAAGTTAGGCCACATTTTACCGTGGACTTAGTGCTCCTGGTGAGAGCAATGACGGTGGCCTTGAGGTACATGTCTTTGGCTACGGCATCGGTGAAAACATAGATGTTGGAGGAGGAAGGGGCACCAGTGAGAGCCAACTGGAGATATAAAACAATAATCTTGTCAGTTTATTTTGCATCAACTCAGTCTTAAAGAATTCTAAAATAATGAACAACCACTGTATTAAAACCACATCATAGCTTAAGTACCATAAGTCCTGACAGGCACATCTCAGGGGTATCACCACCTCCTGATGCTCTCAGTTTAGCGATTTCACTTTTCATCTTATCAGGGTCTGTTGTTCTGATCATGGGTCCAAAGTCTACATATGAAAACCAGAAAGGACAGGCTAATTGCATTTCTAGATTACATTTAAAAAAAAATCAGTGTGAGGTAAAAGAGTTCATACCAGGGTCGTTGAAAGGAACCAGAATGTACTCTGATGGCTCGTCCTGTGTTCCTTTTTTGCTTTCAATGATTTCATAAACAACCTCCCTAGCAGCATCAATGTCTTCAGACATACTGCCGGTGGTGTCAATCACAAAGCACACGACTGCTGAACGGGCGATCCCCATGAGTCTGTGAAAAAAAATGAGAGTGAAGAATTAAAACTCAGGTTACCCTAATCATTCCTCTCTGTCTGAACCAAGCGAGACAAATGAGTAAGTGCCTTAGTAGCTGAATTGATCTCAATTGCTAGTTTTGTTCTTGAAAAAACCATGAGGTACATTTTTTAAACTACGGTCCTATTTAGATCGACGAATGACGATATAGCAGGGTATGATTTGGGCTGTGACCGACTTGTGCTTAACAGTTCGCTACCACAGTGTTGTCCGGTTGAGTGTTGTGTTGTAAATGTTTTCGTCTCAGAACCCTTTCCCAGTCTTTTTTCAGATCATGATCTGGTACAGCTATAAAGTCTATGTTTGGGCAGTTATAATAGAAAGTCAAACTTTTGGGATTCATGATCAAATAGACTGTATACCTCAGATAGTCATCGTTCCCGGCAACTAAGCGGATGTCCTCCAACAGCTCGAGGCTGGCAGCTGTAGCTACAGTGACAGCAGCGTTGTGAAGGGCCACATTGTCCTTGCGGCGCTCGTCCTTGTTGATGCCTCCGCGAGGATGTATTGTACTTGTCAGGTCAGATTCCCCTCCATGGCTACATTTACCTGGCACAGTGCAGAAATAACAAGTTCATCTCAGTCAAGGTTCAACTTGTCAAAACAAACAATTCCACATTGTGTACTAATGATTGTCTTGTACTCAGGGATGGACTAGGTCAGAAAAATGGCTCAGGACTCTGACCCAGTAATTTTAATGTAAACACCCAAAACTAAAACACAATTCTTTAGCCAGAATTGGCACAGCAGGATAGAGTAAACCAGTATACATTGAAATACGACTGAATGTGGGGGGTTATTATAGATTAAGCTGCCTATAGCTGCTTTATAGTATATAAGTAGGTTTTACTTGGCGCGACTCGCTGCCGCTGCTCTATGGATTTTTGACTAAGTTTTAACTAAACTTGACTTATGTGACGGTCATTCCTTTACTGTCTGTTGCCCTGTTGAGATACTGATGCTGGTATCACCTTATACTATCAGATCAGCTCTGTATGTGGCCCTAGCTGCTTACCTGTTTGAGCCCTGGCTCTCACTAATGAATCGGCCATACCCGGCTACACCTGCCTTTCTACTTGGCTCTGCTCTGTGAGCCAGAATGTGGATCAACAAGTCGGCTGTAGTCATTTGGACTGCAGTGCTTTTTCTGATAAGCTCCTCATCGGACCTGCTTCAATTCTCGGCTGCCGAGCTTCTCAAACTTCGCTTCAACCCGACCCTCCCCAGCAGCTCGACAATCAACACTGCACCCCGGCCCGGACAACGCTCGTTTACGTTGTCGGAGATATCTTCACCGTGGGTCCCGACGGAGCTTCAACATCGATGACTCCAGTACAATCAACTCCTTCTGGTCTTCATCTCCTTTCATGGCCGTCAACCGAGAATATCCAGCAGGAGGGTGGACCATGGTGTTCTAGCCAACCTAGCCAGGTCGGCTAACGTTAACACTGTCTCCCACAAGAGTGACCATAATGATCTCCATTTGAGATTCGCTCACTCTCGGGCAAAGGACATCTCCTCCAGGATCTCATCAAGGACCGCAAATATAACTTTTTAAGTCTGACAGAGACATGGTAACAACCAAACAACTTTTCCCAGCTGCTCGAAGCAACGACCCCCGGGTTTGTTTACAACTGTCAACCCCGCACTACGGGTCGCGGTGGAGCTGGAAAGTCTCGCCTGTCTCTGTGCCAGTATACCTGTCATTTGAGTCACAAACTGAATTGACCATCCCCTATCACTATAACCACTGTTTACCGTCCACCTAAGCCCAATTCTGAATTCATTAATGAATGTTCTGCTTTCCTCACTCTCATTTCATCCCTTTCCCTAATGTTGTTCTCCTTGGTGACTTCAATGTCCATATTGATAATGGCATTAATTACGTCACAAAATACTTTATATCGTGCCTTGACAGTTTTGATTTGCAGCAGTTTATTGATTTTCCCACACATTCAAATGCCATATCCTGGATCTACTGTGCTGCTCTGGTGTCACTCCTTCTAATTATTCTTCATCTGATCTTCCCATCTCCGACCATATGTTAATCTCATGTAATGTTAAGGTGACACTATTCAAAATGAAACTACCCTGTGCAAAGTAATTTTGTAATATTTAGAACAATCATTCAGCTGCACTCGACACTGGTATTGATAATCTTCATAGCATCAACTTCACATCCACCCCTGATGAACTGCTCAGTCACTGCAACAGTGGCCTTCACAATCTCCTGGGTACCCTGGCCTCTTTAAAATCACAGACTGTTTCATTTACCCAATCTGCAGCTTGGTTTACTTCTGAACTTCGCCAACTGAAAGCCAGATTTCTCCAACTGGAACGCCTCTACAGGAAAACTGGTGTCACCATCCAAGGAAATGTTCAATACTCATTTCCCCTTTTCTATAAGGAGTCTGTCTCCACTGCAAAATCCAACTATTATGCAGATTTAATCAGGTTAAGCTCTGGCAACTCTCAAGCACTATTCTCCCTGGTTCACAAAACACTACGCCCACCTGACTCTCTCCCTCCCCATCTTTACTCCACTGACTCCTGTAATTCCATTATGACATTTTTTAATACTAAAATTGACCGAATTCATCAGCAGTTAGCCCCCCAGATCTCAACCCTCCTACCCTCCCCTGTCTTTCAAATCACTTTTTTCCCATCCATTCTCTGTCTTTAACCTCCCATCTGCTGCTGAAATAACCAACCTTGTCTGCAAATCTAAACCATCCACTTGCCAACTCGATCCCCTCCCTACTATATTGGTTAAAGCTTGCATTCACTCCCTGACCCCTCTTATAACTGCACTTATCCATTCCTCTCTCTCATCTCTAGTACTGTTCTGTCACCCCTCAAATCAGCTGCAATAAACCCTATTCTCAAGAAACCATCTTCACCCGATCTCCAACCTCCCCTTCCTTTCAAAAACTCTGCAAAAAACAGTTGCCTCTCAGATTCATGATCACCTCTCTCACAATAGCCTCTTCGAACAGTTCCAATCAGGCTTCCACTCATTTCATAGCATCAAAACAGCTCTTGTTAAAATAACCAATGACCTCCTCTTGGCTGCAGACTCTAGACTACTCACCATTCTCATCCTCCTGGACCTGAGTGCGACTTTTGATACTATTTCCCACACCATCATCGACCGACTGGCCTCCATTGGAATATCTGATACCCCCCTGGACTGGTTTGAATCATATCTTTCTGGCCCTACTCAGTTTGTCCAACTCAAAACATTCAGATCCCATTCTTCCCCCCTCTCCTCTGGTGTTCCCCAAGGCTCTGTCCTTGGACCCCTCCTGTTCATTATCTACCTCCGCCCTCTTGGCCATATTTTCCGTAAATATAATATTCAGTTCCATTGCTATGCAGATGACACCCAGCTCTACCTGTCCACCAAACCCACCACATCCCTCCCTCCAACCTCCCTCTCCGATTGTCATGATCCGTGTTTCGTATGTCATGTCCTTGTGTTGTGTGTTTTATTTTGATCATGTGTATTTAGTCCCTGTTTCCCTTTTGTCTGTTGGTCGGTCGTCGCCATTTCTTCCCTGATCCCTTCCATGTTACTTGCCTGTTCCTGTCGCCCTTCATGTCTGAAGCTAAGTGTTTTTCATGTCCTGTGTTCCCCTTGATTCGTGATTTCATCAACAGCTTTTGAATAAAGCTCACTTTTTGTTTTTGACCCTTACCTGCTTCCCCTTGATTTACTGCACTTGGGTCCAGTTTCCCCAACCCCGACACCGATTGCCTTCAGGAAATCAGATCGTTTCTCCCAAAACTTTCTCAAGCCCAACAGTGACAAAACTGAACTTGTCCTTATTTGCACCAAATCTACCCTCTCTACAATAAATTACTTTTCCATCTTAATTGACAGTTCATCTGTTTCTCCCTCTCCCCAGGTTAAGAGTCTGAGTGTCATCCTGGATAGCACCCTATCATTCTAGTCCCACATCAATAACGTCACTCGGTCAGCATGCTTCCATCTACGTAACATCTCTCGCCTGTGCCCATGTCTTTCCCCCAACAGTGCTGGAATTATAGTTCACGCCCTGGTCACATCATGTTTGGAATACTGTAACTCTCTCCTCTTTGATTTATCTGACATGTCCTGGTTCAAAACTCTGCTGCCTGTATCCTTAAAATAAACCCCTCCTTCGGTCACATAACACCTGTCCTGCAGCAACTCCACTGTCTCCCCATCAAATACTGCATCATCTACAAGATCCTTCTTCTCACATTCAAGGCCATCAACAATCTTGCCCCTCAGTATCTCATCGAGCACCTCCATATCAAGACACCCACCCGTTCTCTCAGGTCCTCTTCCTCCATCCAGCTCATCCTCTCCCCTGCTCGCCTGGTTACCAAGGGGTCAAGAGCATTCAGTCGCTCAGCCCCGCACCTCTGGAACTCTCTGCCTCATGACTTCCAAAACTCCACTTCCATTACCACTTTCAAATATCATCTGAAAACATATCTATTCCGACAAGCCTAATTCTATTTCTCCTTGTAGACTGTTTCATTACGTATTTTTACTACTTGCTCTCATGAATGTTCGATTGATGGAAAACGTATTATTATTATTATTATTATTATTATTATTATTATTATTATTATTATTATTATTATTATTATTATTATTATTATCTCTCTGCAGCATGTGAAGGCAGGAACACTGATAAACATGCAGCCTCTGAGATGTGTCGCGAGGGCCGCAGAGCGCAGTGAAAAGCTAGCCACTGTTAACCATCAATAGATCTGCTAGAAATCACATCTGCCGCCGCCGCTGCCGCTGCTGCTGCTGCTCTACATACATCGTATTTTCCATATATAACTTCATATTCTGCTTTTATGATAGTGGAGTTGTTAGGTCAGCAAGGGGCATTGCAGCCTCTTTCAAACTTGGATAGATTACTTTCTGCCCCGGGCACAGCCGCAGTGCCTATAGACGTGTGTACATTGACAAAAGAGGACATGAACAAGTCATGTGGACGGACGCTTATGTAAATAACATTTTTTGAAAAACCAAACGTTTGCTTAGCGTTTTCGCCTCTCAGTCTGCATCTTAAATGATGATGTTTAAAAGGAAAAAAAAGAAGTGTTATAATTGCATATAATGCGTGCCGGATGTCAGCCGACCAGGACTACCGGCGGTTCTGTGAAGAACATACAGATGGCCAGTCCGCCCCTGTTTATACTCCAGGAAGAACAAATTGTTTTTATTTAACTGCCGTAAATGTGTTGGATCTGATTGTTGTACTGGGGAACCTAGATGTCAGATGAGAGTGATATCTTATAATTAATGTTAATGGTTTATTTTCCAACCTTTAAATTTTTAGGAAATACCAATTCGATTTTTTTTGCAGCATTATTAATATGGAGAGAAAGCCCATTTTTTTTATGAGAAATAATGGTGTCATGATTTTGATTGATTTCAGGGTTTCGTTACATGCATCTCAATGTTACCTTGGGGCTTGTTAGAGGAGACGATTCCCATGTAGCCCGATGTGAGTTGCTTCTTATTCAGGATGTTGGCGAGTATGGTATTAGGGCATGTTCCACTGGCACAGTCGCTGCAGGTGGGAGTGTCAACATCTACACAAGCACATTGCAATCACAATGTGTGATCATTACATTGACTTCTGCTCTATGATACTGTATGCTGTGTGCTAGAACAGTGATAGGAGAGCTAATCTGATAATAATGCACATCCAGCTGCCAATCATAATAAATCCATGAAGACAGAACACACTCTTGTCTTTTGTCTATAAAAAAATTTGCAATGGACTTTTACCTACAAGTGATACAATGAAAACAGCACGCACAAACCTGCCAGGTTATCCAGAGAAAGGTCTGGCCGTATGAGGTTGATGTATGGTGTTGTGTT
This sequence comes from Eleginops maclovinus, assembly GCF_036324505.1. NCBI lineage: Eukaryota > Metazoa > Chordata > Actinopteri > Perciformes > Eleginopidae > Eleginops > Eleginops maclovinus. The sequence goes on along the minus strand of NC_086353.1, from coordinate 20,128,508 downwards.
TCCCAACTCTACCCAGTTACTGTGGCTGTAAAAGTCCTGACAGTGGGTAGAAAAATACACATTAATATTTTGAAACACAGAAACAATTTCTTATACAGGATTCTTCCAGCTTTAACTGTATTGTCCACATCACCCTATGCCTTAACTCATAGGCTCAGTGTACTCATAGGTTTAATGTTTTATGTGCTACAGTGCCTCTATTCAAGTGTCAGAAACAAATAAAGGTCAGACCTTTTTATCCATTTTGTGTAATCAATATCAAGCAATATCTCGTTATCTTCACTCAATTGTTGAAAAGGGTAGTGGTGTGCATGTAAATGGTCTGCAATGGCTATGCAGAGGGAGTTTCTCTCCCACGCATGAAATGTCTCAATTGGCCTCCTTTGTTTACAAAACATAGTGTACTAGCATTCCAACATATTGTACAAGTTGGCTTAGGGGTGGGACATTTTCCACACATATCCAAGTGTTGACCAGTCCCAACAGAGCCAGCCAGTTAACCAACCAGAGCAGACTGGGCTCTGGTTTCAGGGTGAAAACAGATACTGCACAACAGGCTACATTAAATCATTTAAATATGTGTCAGTAGAGTGACAAAAACCTGGGCATAATATGTCCTTTTTAACCTCTTTATATACAGCTGCCCCTCCTCACCTGTAGTGTATGAAGGATTCTGCCCAGGTTTTCCCTGGCAGCCTTGAAGTTCTCCTTTTGAATGTTGGCCTTAATGGCTGCCATACCCTCAACAATAAGAGCACGTCCCTGCACAAAGTTCTCCGAGTTGAAGTGGTGGCGAGCACTAAAAGAGTTTATCCAAGAGTAATAACAAAGTGTGAGAGCAGATACTTTTATATCTTAGAAACATTTACACATTTCTATTAGTTATATTTTTTTGCAACCGTTGTTTGGTTTTGATCTTTCTCTGACCTGCTGACAAAGTCACGGTCTACCAATCCGTTCTGGATGTAGATCTCTTGAAGAGCAGAATGAAACTTGGCCCCAGATACTTCTCCTGTGGCTGTCGGACCTAAACAGGCTTGGACCAACTCTTCAGGAGACAAACCCTGTAATCAGATGTCAAATGTCAGATGTTATATGACAATCAATCTAATAGTCATGGATATTTTTTTCAGAAACAAAGTGGATTACCAACAGTCCAAGGACCTCATTACTGAAACATTTCCTTACCATTAGTTGCATCTTAACTTTCAATGATAAGGAAACCCTAACTATTTGGGGAGCAATCATTAACCTTGTGGCTGTGTCCCATAAACCCTATCTCATCTTAAGATATCTCATTCTAACTCAACATGCAATTATTCCATGTTTTGCAATCGTCCTATGATGACTATATTTATAATGTTCTGGTTCAATTTATAGATACAAGTAGCACTACTCACTACTCGTATCGTTGAAGGAAAGGAAATCCTACCTTTTCAATGCTAAAAAATATTATTTTTGACAGTTTATATATACACCCATTAACTTGGGGGACATTTTCTATCTTTTGTTTTGTTTTTAAATTATGTTTGTAATACGTAATGTCATCATTAGCTTGGATAAGACAGGTTTAAGACTTATGAAAAAATTGGCAATGGATCCTATGACTGCTTTTCTATACAAAACTACCATAAGCCTTTACTCTACTCTCCCTAGGCTTCAGTATTATCAAATAAACACCTTAAAAATCTGTTGGTGTATATGTGTTCCTCTATTTCCTTTCATTTGTTATGTTTAACGTCCATGGGACGTGTTTCTCTGATTATGTGTGTTTGTGCCGTTTGTCATCTTTCATTTTACCGTGGGTTTGAACTCATGACCATTAGCCTCTGCCACCATACGGCATGTCTCTTTCACTTTCTGCAATAAAGCCGTTCCCGTAATGCTGACATGAGTGGTTGCCCCACCCCCGATGGGGACAAAGGCCACTGCAGACCCTGAGAGGGCAAAAGTCAGCAGGGCTATCCCTAACACTGAAGGCATGATCAATCTACAGGGAGAGAGAAAAATGATTAGATATCCATTATCAGTTTAGTTATGGGACGGAAACATACTGTTAATTCAGCTTTGGGTTGTGATTATGGACGCTTATTTTGACAAATATATCTTGAGAACACGTCAGAATCTGAAAATGTAAATTATATGAAAAGTTATTTAATGTACTGAAGTGAAGGTGACATTAGCAGTTCATATGCAGAGACACGTTTAATACACACTTAAAGAATGTCCTGATGGGCCGCTCCCCTGGAACATACCATTTCAATGTATGCCTTGTCTTTTATTTGCTGTTCTTGTGAAGTTCTCAGTGAGTAGATAACTAGTTAACCCAAAGACATCAAAATGTAATGTTTGTAGCGATTTGATTTACTTTGGCAAAATAGAAAAACCTTTAGAATAAGGTTTCAAAGCAAAACTATTTAATAAAAGTGACACATACAACAGTGTTTAAGGGGCAGGTTTAAAAAGGAAAAAAAAGTGTTGAAGAATGGGGGTTATATTCACAGACAAAAATTTGAAGATTGAAAAGGTACAATTAGCAAACAAAGTTCAGATATACTTTGAGATAAAGGTGGTACATATAAAAGATAAAATGACAAATTAAAGATAAATAAGCTTCAAAATTCTCTTAGATAATACAGTAGAAAAAGGCAGACATTTTTGAAAATCTGTAGGATCAAACGTGAAATAAAACTGATTTAAAATTGTGTTTAAGTCTGAGGTCAAATTGTAGTGCCCACACATATATGGTTAATGCATTGCAGATATATGTATGATTATGTCTAGTTTCCACCATAACAGAGGGGTACAAAATACATATACCAAAATAAAATCCATTGGATTATATTCACAGCACTCATCCAAGTTAATCCATGTCAATTGAATAATCTAAATTAATTCAAAATAAAATCATACCTCAGCTGTGATGACTCCTATCACTCCCAAAGAAATGGAACATTCAATCCCCCCATCCCTGTAGAGCTAATATACAGTATGTGTACCGTGGAGGGTGGGGACTTAGATATTTCAAAAGGTGTGTGTGTTTGTGTGCATATCAGCTATCTTTCTTGGTATTATCACTCATACCTGCTGTATCTGATATCACTGTAAGGTTTTCCCTCTAAAATAAATCTTTAACCAAGACCGTAAAAAGTGGTCACACTTGTATGACTTGACATGAGGAACTGGGTGCAGTGATGCACTGAAATCAAGTAAAGACGGGGCAAGTTAAATAATGATTTTAGATGGAGGATTTGAGGTTAGAATGTGAGGAATAAAGTGTACACCTGTGTCAAAAAGGTTAAAGGGGCCCTATTATGCTAATTTTCAGGTTAATGTTTGCATTTTGTGCTCCTTCTGTGACATGTTTCCATGCTTTATTGTTCCAAGGTGCTTTATTTGTTCATACTGCGTGTGTTGTGAGAGTTTTACAAATTGATTTCACTATCTCGTGGAAGTAGACAAAGGACGACAAAGAAGGCGTTTTCAGACACACAATGGAAAACGCCCCCATACTACAGTAAGTATACATAAACTTAAAGTATATGAAAGTAGTAAATGGATCCAATATATTTATATTATTTGTGACCTATAAGTCCTCCCAATTCTCAGGAAAACTCTTGGCCTTGATACAGCCTCTGAAATATAATATAAAGGAAGGGTTTTACTGGAAGCTGTGTTTCCTTAGAACATTCTGGGAAGGGGCATAGTTCCTTAAAAAATGGGACAGCCTCTGAAATATAATATAAAGGAAATGTTTTCCTGGAAAAATAGCTTTGCCACATGTTGATACTTTTAGAACATAGAAAAATGCTATACACTGATGGTTAGAGTTTAATATGTTATTGGCAAGTACTAACATAAGTAAACCATTTAAAAACGTTTTTTTTAATGTCCACCCAATCGAGGCTGTGATTGGTCAGTTTTCTCTCGCACTTTGTTTTAGTATGATGGTTTGCTCAATCTCTATTTATATAGCTTATTTCTTTACTATGTTTGAAGTTATGTTCAACTAAGTCGAACTCAGCAAATAAATAGTTGGAATAGATAGAGCCCCAAACAGGCAGATTGAAGGTGAAAGATGTTTTGAGTCGTGTAGACCACAAGATGGCGGCAGAGATGCTTTAATGTAGCGTAAGAATGGAGGTACACATAAAGGAACACTATCCTTCAATTTATCTGAAATGTACAAAAGAAAAAAATTTGGGAATGCAAGATTTCAGGAGGGTGGATGAAAAGTGTGTAATAAAGCTTTAAATGCCTTTTTCATAATGTGTTTATGCTGCACTACTTCTAAATGCTCTTAATGGCTTTCATTTTTGCGAAGCACTTTAAATTGCCTTGTGTTGAAAGGTGCTATATAAATAAACCTGCCTTGCCTTGCCTTTAAGACAATTGTTGTGCAGTAGGAAGTAGAACAAATTACTTTGAGATGCAGTCGAATAGGAGTAAACATGTGTTAACTTTGTTAACCATGTCACTGAGTATATTTACTCATTCAACCACTAGTGATTGATCTCATCATACAGCTTTACATTTTTCAAAAAATGTGAACAACTGATGCCTCATTTATATGTTTCATATGTAAGTGTGTAAACGTGTCACACTACAGCCACAGAATACAAATATGAAACCTGAAGATGAACATAAAATGTCTTCTTTTACACTAAAAAGAGGCAAGAGACATAATCCAACAAGAACATTTAATTAAAAAAAGGAAAAAAAAAGTGTTCTAATGGAAAATCAATCAGAAATGCTGGATGTCAGTGTGAATTATATGTGTATTGTTGACATAATGTATCATCTTGGAAACTGCAGCCCAGTGAGGTGGAAATAGTTCACACAAGTCCAGTCTTGAAATGAACATCAGCTATGTAGGATGGACAATGACTTATCACAGGTATCATATTTCCGCCTCTGTTAGTCCCTTCCTCATATGAGATCTCCCGATTGCCTCACTATTTCAAACATACCTGTCTGAATTGAAATTCTAGTCAATTGCGGCCATTTTCACACAGGGTGGAGCAAAGGGAGGTATGTGTTTTTGTGTGTGTGTCTGGCAGGGATTTAGTGGGTGTCTCCGTAACATGCGTGTGGTAGAAAGTGACAGAACTGGTGGGATGAGTGAGAGTGACAGTAGGACAAAAGAGGAACAGGACAGAACAAGATAAGATTTTTTAATTAAACATTTGTGATTTTGGGTGTGTTGCAGACCTACTTTTTCCCATGCTGCCCTAATACTTCCATGGTATGTATGTTGTTGTTTCATTAATTATATGTAACCACCAGTTTTATATCATGTACCTAAAACATGGGGTTAGTTACTTTGAGGGTAACTATATGTCAATTTAGAATTAGTAGAAGAAAATGTAGTATGTATTATTAATTTCCAGACTAACTTTAAAATGATGATGTTTTTGTTTTAATATTGTTGCTTCATTAAGGTGTGTTTTGCATGTTACTGAGTAGATGCTGAGTACACTTTTACTTCTTTATTACTTCTTAACTATTGTGGAGTAGTTTGAATCCACAGCAATGCATCATACTCATTATGTCTGTAGCTTTGTCGCTGTCCTGGGAGAACCACGTTTCTCTAAAAAGTACATTTTCCATGAAAAAAAGCCCCATTTGGTTTTTAGATTTATATAAAGAGAAACAGTTTTATTGTTCTTTTTTTATAAAGAATTTGTATTGTTGATTTCAGCGTAACGATCAATAGTGCAAAAGAGTCAATCAACATAAAATAAATTGGAAAAAAATACAGTATAATTGAATACATAAGGAAATATACAACAACTAACAAATACTCACACCTTCACCTGCCTGAAAATGTTTGGCTTCTAATAAAAAAGCCCTGCAATAAATCCCATCGTATACTGTTGTTTTAACAGTTTCACAAAGGTGTTGATTCAGCGCAATGTTCAATGTAAATTGCTTTGTAAAACTTCATCATGAGATGTTTTTCTAACATTTTTTACAACTCATGTATGCCTATGAGGATAAGTAAATAAAAAAATAGGCGTGCCTAAAAAAGATATTCAATTATAAAAAGACACACAGTATGAGTGGAAAACTATAATAGTGATTTTAAGTCATTGAAAGAGCACTGCTACAAATGTCAAGCACCTAAGTAAGCACAATAAGAGATAAATCACAATACTTCCTTCATCGAAATGTAATCATTATACGGAAGGAAGCGTGAAGAAAACCTGCAAAGCGAGTTAGTCTTCTACAAACAGTTTCGTGCTGTAAAATAATACAGTATACAGTTTTAATTATGTGGTCGAGTCCAAATGTTAGGGTGAAGGTTAGGTGACACCAAAGTCATAACTCAAATGATAACTCAAAACTTTATGACAAGCAAAAACAGTATTCAATCACTAGCCACATATGCAGTTGAGAGTTGATGGGAAAAAAGTCACTTCAGCATTATGTCATGGATATATTTCTTCACATGTCTAGGCCTACTCATGTGCAAACATGGTGCCGTGTTTGCCTCATCTAGGCAGTCACCATGATGGGGCATGAGTAAGTATGTGACCACGGCTGGATGTATTACAAAAGTGAATATCTTTGAATACACATGGACAGAGCAGTGGAAAAAATAAAAAACCATACTTTTTCTTATGAATTTATTGTGTCAGACACTATAGTGTAACACCGGAGAGGGCGTGTTTTTATTTCATCACCGTATGTTTTATTCTTTACAGCTCTTCCTTCTAGGTTGGCAGATACATTTTAAGCTTATAATGTAACTTCCTACCATTGTTTTTATTTTCTGGGGCTCTTCATAGGCTGGTTTGCTGCCAACTAGGTCATTTATTTACACAGTTTGACAGCAAAAAAATAAAGTTACTGTCTAATTGCAGTAGCCTATAGACAAACACATCTTGATTTGCTCAGCTAATGTTAGCTCACATTAGCATAGCTTACGAGCAGGTTTTGATCAGATACTTTGTCAACTTTTTTATCAGCTAAACAAGGTCTCTCGCTCTATCTTAGTCTAGTTTTGTAACCAAGACAAAGGATATAAAAATAAAAAGTATTTGGACAGCTTTTTGGCCGCTATAATGCATATGATTGTTGGGGTACATCAGTTAGGTACATCAACATCATAGCCTACAGTAAGACTGATTGGATGGAAAGAGGCCACAGAAAAGTTATCCATATGCAGAAATGGGTTTTAATGAAAAAGCGGAGACTAAAACCAACAGCTTTGTGTAAGCACAACAAACAGATCTAATCATCAAAGATAATGGCAGTTTTTGCATTACTAATCTTACCTCGTACCAAGGGCAACATTATTGTGCAGTTGATTTTAGTGGAGACAGTCTGGGCCGTAATGTTTTCCATTATTGACAGACTCATAAAAATCATCAAGATCTTTTCATTGGGATTGTGCTCTCTAAATAGAAAAGATACACCCAGACTGTATTGCTTAACTAAATACAGTAAGTGTAGTTTCGCAAGAGCTGGTAGCCTATGTGGTTAGACCACGACAGGATTTGACATGTTTTTGTTTTTTGTATCAAAGGGACGATTGTATACAGGTTTTTACTCCTTTGGGTTTCTAGAGCATCATGGGTGGGTAACTGTAGACCTTTGTCTTATCAGTGTACTGTGGTATGCACACCTACTAGCTGGTATGTGAAGTATTTTCCCCCTTGAAAATGCATGTGTCGCCTTAGGGATGGCATTACGTAAGTGCAACTTGAAAGGCTGTAGCATGAGACGTGAATACCTGATGGAAATGTCCTGGCATTGACCTTGTTATTAAAGTCCTGGAACATAAGAGACGGTTGCACCAGATATGAGTCACGGCAAAGTACAGTAGAGGAACATTTCCTCACCTGTAATCATGTCAGTCATGTTGTTGATTTAATTTCTACAATTATCAGCCTAATTGCATTTTACAAGATTTAATTGAGTTCCCTCTGCGTCAAAGTTTGTTATTGATCAATAAAGACCGACAAGAGAGAGGAAAGGGAGTGAGGATTTGTCAGCTGTCTCATGCAAAGGCACGTCTATTGCTCATATAATTCTCAGCATCATTCTTGTTCATTTACATCTTTTCCATTGCACAAGCATAAACATGGACAAACAGCAGCTAGTGAAAATGATCACACGTAGCCTACTGGGCTTCCAAACAAGAACAGACATATTCGCCAGAATTGTTTACCCTGCCTCTGATCTGTTCGCCTTTTTTTTCTTCTTACAGAGCAGCAATGTCAAACACGACTTCCACTGCAGATGCCTCAGGGGGACAGCTGTTCTGTCCCCTGCTGGAGATGATGAAGGAGCACCGCCACAACAACAACACACAAGCCAATTTGGTGGTGGTCAGCATCCTTGGTCTGGTGTCTTGCCTGGGGATTTTGGAGAATGCCCTTATCATCTGGGTTGTAGGCTTCCGCCTGCGCCGTCGCACAGTGGCATCTATCTGGGTGCTAAACCTGGCCATGTCTGACTTCCTTGCAACTCTCACGCTGCCCCTCTTCACTTTCTATCTTTATTCCTCACATAGTTGGGAGTTAGGCAGCCTACTTTGCAGTACGCAGGCGTCCATCTTCTACTTGAACATGTTTGTGTCGGCCTTCCTGCTGGCAGCCATTTCAGTGGATCGCTGCCTTCTGGCAGCCAAACCAGTGTGGAGCCAGAATCATCGCACAGTGCGCAGAGCGTGGAAGGTGTGTGCGTTGGGTTGGCTTTGGGGACTGATCAATACATTGCCTTACTTGTTGTTCCGCGCAGTGACCAAGAAACATGATGGGAGAAAACTGTGCTATCATAACTTTGCCTTGTATTCATCCTCTCTGGAGAGAGATTGCAAAGTGAGGCAAGCGTCAACCGCCATCTCCAAGCTCCTAGTAGCATTCCTGTGCCCCCTGGTGGTTATCGCAGGAAGCTACATACAAATTGTTATCAGCCTGAAGAAAAGGAGCAGGAGGAGGAAGCAGAGTGCCAGCCGGCTCGTAGATACACTTATTGTGTCTAACAAAGATGGGGCAAAAGAAAGTAGGCCTACAACCACAAAAAAGACAAATATCTTTCTCAAGCCTCCGTCTTCAGCTCCATCTTTATCCCTGACACCCACTTACTTGTCCCCCACTACCCCTAATCCCAATCAGCTGTCCAAAAGCTTCACCAAGATGGTAACATTTGTGATTGCAGCTTTTGTTCTGTGCTGGGCACCCTATCACATCTTCTGCATGATCGAGGTGACAGCCCAGTACTGGCAAGAACATCTCAACTTGGTGGAGGTGGGGCTGCCTTTGGCAACAATCTTTGCATTCTTAAATCCTGTGTGGAACCCCATTCTGTACGCCTTCAGCTGCCCAAACTTCTGTGTGAGAATACGACAGAGTCTGGGAGCGGTGTTTGATGGTCTGGTAGAGGAAGGAGGGGGGTTACTGATGGTTCCGGGGAGATCTATAAGAGCTCATATTAGGCGGAAGAGCAGTCGAGATGTGAACTTTGAAATGCCAGGGTCACCAAAGATCTCACTTTCACCCTGTCCATCAAATCACAGCCAATCGCCCCTTCCACTGCCTTCGTTCTCTGAAGATCTTAAAGACTGTCATGTATCAAAAGATGTTGTTAAGCAGAGCTGAGACATATTTCTGTTGGAAACATGTCCAAAAGTCCTCATACACATATAGGCCTTATTCTATGGAAGACACCACAAAAAGCAAGTAGCAGCAACTAGTAGTAAAGCTTGAAACAGTATTTTAGCCATGTTAGCTACGGACTGCAATGAAGATCTGTCACTCAGTTCATTCTTCATCTTGGTCCAGACTAAAATAACAATTATAGGTAATAACCCTACTTTTACGTGTAGCATCATCAAGAATCGGACTATTTTGTTTTTTATTTAGATGTCATGTGAACTATTGTGCGAAATTAGAATCCCAACACAGGATGCATTTTGATCTGTTTTCCTTTTAATTTCCTAGACAATATTTGCATTGTGACTTTATTTAAATATTGTCAAAAAGAAAAGTTTGCACAGCATTGAATGGCCTCACTCAATGTCATGGAACAAGTTATATTTATGATTGTAAATCTTATTCTAAAAGTAAGGAAGCCATAAAAAGCCAGTGAGGGGAATACAAAATTCTAGTTACTTTAAAAATTGCTTTTTTAAATCTGTGAAATTGGATGAAATAAAGACATTTTCATCAGATGTATTTATCTATTCTTTTTTATGTTCTAATTATGGCCCCATTATGCTGAAGTGCACTACCCAATATTTTAAATAGGACTAAAAACATTCATATTTTCTTTTCACTACACACTCTAAACATAACATACACACATTTAAAGCCAAAACAATAACACATCAGTGGTGTTAGAGAACTTTTTCACAATATTTGTACTTTTTGTTTAGAGTTTACTTTTGCGCATATGCAAAAAGACAAATGCCAACATGGATAAGACAAAATGCAAGGGAGGCTGGAGAAAATGCTGGCCAAAAATAGACACAGAATGACTTGTCCGAGGCTAACGCAATGAATTTTGAAGAATAGACCCAGAACTTTGTAGCCCCTTAAACCCTGTATTTTTCTTTAATTAAATCCATCAGCGGCTCTTCTGGCGACATCTCTCCTTCCTCTTCTCCCTTGCAGTCTTTTTGTTGTAAGCCTACTTACTACATACATGTGTTGATTTCAATACATTTAAAGATGTAAGAGAGAAACTGATATTATATTATGAAGTGTTTATGGTCATAAATTGATGCATATATTCTACTGTAAGCATTGTTTAACTGGACTCTTATTGTTGCAATGTTGTGAAAATGAGTTCTGTTCAGCTTCCCTCCATTATACTGGAATATGCATTTTTAATTTCTAATGCTCCTTTAAACATTTTAATTACATTTCAGACTCATGGGTTAAGTTGAACTTCATTTGGGAGTTTATCCAACAATAATGATCATATAGGTTCAAGCTGTGCAGACGTCCGCCACTAGAGTGCAGCATAGCACTGATAACACTGACATGAAATGCTAATGAAATGCTAATGAAATGATAACGAAATGATAACGAAGGATTATGCGCTTCTGCAGGTCATGTATTTCAGGTGCACTCTAAATCTGAACTGTTGAACGTCTGACTGTCTTTCTGAGTGATTGGATTTTGTCTTATTTTCATTTTGATAGACTGTCTCGTCCCGATTCTTGTTCCATCACACTCAAACGGGTCACAGCCACACCCACACAGGCTAAGGTGTAATGTAGGCCACAGCAGCGCAGGATTACCATAGAGGTAAATGTAATTTGGAGAGAATATTAGAGAGTGAAAATCTACAATTCAAAGACAGAGCAGGATTTAATCTAATGGACCAGATTGGCACACAAAGCTCCACTTCCACTCCTCTCAGCTATTCAGTTCCAGCATATTATCTTTCTCACTCTCTACACTTCTTTGGGACCATTCATTGTTTTCTCCCCCTCTGTTTCATATTGCTGTGCTGCAATGCCTTCTATCTATTCAAAGTGACTGAGCAAACAAAGACAAAACATTGAGTGACAACGAAACAAATAGAAAAGAGGCAGTAGGGATGAATTGAGTAAGGAAGTGTCACCACATAGGCTACATCCTGTGAAAAGTTTGTTTTTACACAATCAACAATGTGCAACATGTTCTGCAGAACAAGATTACACAAAAAATGACAGGCGTACTATAGGGGTCTCTTACAGGACTTTGCAAACAATTTCACATTCGTTTGGAGAAAGGTGGTCTACGTATTTTTGGTAGATGTGGCTTTTTGTTTTGTTTTTTCCCCTCACAACCCTAACCCTAACCCTCTAACCCTAACCAATGAAAAACAAAAAGTAAAATGTTTCACATAGTAAGCTCTTTAAAAAATGTAAAGTTTTGGGTCACAATTGTCCAGTTTACTCATTTGCTGGTAGTGATAAAAAAAAAGTAGCATTATTTATTATGAATTATGAAATACATATTATAATTTCAGTAAGATGATTTAAATGTGGTAACATAGTCGTCAATTTGCTTTTGATTTTGACAAATAAGGGGGATGAGTTTACAGTTTTTCTCATGTCAAGGGGAGGATCTTAGTAAAATACTAATAACACTGGGGTGGGGGTCATCTCCCAATATTCCTGTAGGGTTCCTGTTATAGCAGTCCGTACTTCACATAAACATTGTGTATTTTTTTTTCTTATTGTTGTTTTTTTTGTGTTTTGGCCAGTAAGTATTGTATATGACAAAGATACAGTTTTGTGTTTGTTTGTTTTTTTGTGATTTTGACAAGAGCTGATATGGGAGCTAAGCTAACACAGCTAGGACCCAGCATGCTCCTTGCTGATGTACGGTCCCAGGACAATAGGATTTAGGCTAACCCAGCAACAAGCTAATGTGGCTCCATCACGGCATCCCACATCAAGCTGTTCAACTTCGCTGGGTGACCACAGGACAAGGTGCAGGACTCCATTGAGACGGGAGGAGGCAGACTGTGTTTACATCAATAATGTTTGGTTCTAAAACGTCAGAGTTAATCGACAACGTTTCCTTAATGTTTTTTTTTCACTGTTAAAAATGCCCGGCAATTCATGTATCTCCCCGAAATCCTGTAACGTTATGAGGTTAACTGTAACTGGACTAGACATAATCACACAGATAAGGATAACTAACAGCAGGAGAACAGTGAGAACATTTTACAGATAAGATGCTGTTAATGATAGCCAGATAGATTATGTAACGTGCTGTGATAAACAGTTGGCACAGATGAGGGATAAGGAAAGCATGAAAGAGAGAGTAGGTGGAGGGATGGCGGTATTGCTTTAAAAGGGTTTAATGCACTGCTACAGTACTTATAGCTGACAGATGCTGACTAGAGAATTAAAGCCTGTTGCACGTCAGGGGTTTTTATTCAAACGTCATGTACTGAGGTATAGATTCAAGAAAAAACACATCATAAAATATATGTATTGTGAAAATATATAGAGATCATACATGGAGATCATAAAAGCAGGATGTGTGATCACACAACTATATATTATAATACATTTATGTAAATAGAAGTTGAGTAATATTATCTGTCAATCAATCTTTAAAGTTTGCCTCATAATCCATGTTTTATATTGCGATTAGTTAAATATGTCCCAGAATGTTAATCAACTTTATATTGTACACTGTCTTTAGATTTTATTTTAATGTATATGTCACCACTGACATTATATACGTGACGACTGTCATTTATCATTGTTGACTCTGTTATACAAATGAGAATCCATTAGCAGAAAACACCCCTCTCTATTAACAACATACCTAAACAAGATCATTAAAGGAAAATAGCAAATCAACTTTTTGCTGTGAATCCAACTCACCCCATAGGCTGCAAGGCAGGAGAAGGATTTATTCTGTCTTCGAGTAGGTGGAGAAATTTCAATACAAAGAGTATTTTATTACTGTTGGACTAGACTCAGCAGCTGCTGCAACTTTTTGATTTTCAAAGAGTGGGAGTGAACTTTATAGTGAGGGCCTGAGCCCGACATTTCGTAATATTGTATTTGTACTGCGCATTTGCCAACCAAACAAGTGCTTGGGGCAATATTATCCCTTGAACTGACTTGCTTTCAGTAGATGGAATGCTTGTGCTCAGCTCGGGTGTGGCCAGCCAGCTCCATAGAGTCCTCAAATCCACTCTGGATTATGATAAAGTTCCTTTGCTGTTCTCATCATCATCATCATCATCATCATCATCATCAACAACTTTATTTATAAAGCCCTTTAAAGACAGCCGCAGCTGAAACAAAGTGCTGCACATGGATGAAAACACATAGCACAAAACACAAAAACAATATAAAAACAACAATAAATAATAACAACATTAAAACAACAAGACCAATGAAACAAAAACAGAAACAGAATTTCATGCTGGGTTAAAAGCCAAGGAATAGAAATGAGTTTTAAGAGGAGTTTTAAAAATGGGCAGTGAAGAGGCTTGTCTAATGTGCAATGGGAGGTCATTCCACAGATTAGGACCGTCAGCGGAAAAGGCTCTATTCCTTCTGAGCTTATGTTTAGGCCTTGGTACCTCCACGATCAGCTGATCAGCTGACCTGAGGCACCGGGCAGGAGTGTAGGGAGGGAGCAGGTCAGAGAGGTAAGACGGGGCGAGACCATATAAAGATTTAAAAACAACTAAAATAATCTTAAAATGGACTCTAAAATGCACAGGCAGCCAGTGGAGGGAAGCTAAAATGAGAGCAATGTGCTCCCTTTTACGTGTTCCAGTTAGGAGGCGAGCGGCAGCATTTTGGACTAACTGGAGACGTGCAAGGGAGGACTGGCTGACTCCAAGTTAAAGTGCATTACAGTATTGCAGCCGAGATGTAATAAAGGTGTGGATTACTGTTTCAAATTGCTTATGTGCAAGGAAGTTATGAACATTTGGTGAGATCCTTGCGAATTTCATTCATTTTTGTAACCTATACTCAAAAACCAAAAAAAATTTGCTCTCCCATCACTGCAAACATTGCGAGATAAAGAGTGTATTGGTTCATCAAATTTAGCAAGCACCTCTATATTGCTAAATGCTATTGGTTGTGCAAAAGTTGCTCCGTTATTCACTGGAACCTGTTAGACCCATTTCAGCTTTCATCAACTCCGCCCTAACAGTAGTCAGTCATTTTTTATTTTGTACACTTTTTATATAGTTTATTGAAAACATATATAACTTCTCCTAGAGAGTTTATCAGAATTGTATCAAAATGGCTTTATATAACCCTTGGACTGATGTGACGCTAAAATGTAAAGGAATAATCGATACATGGAAATGATGTCATATTTCATTTGACAATGCGCAATTCAAGGCACTTTACATTTGCAAAACCTTTCGAAACTCTTCCTACATGATTCAATAGAGCCATTTCAAATGATTTTAAAAGAATCTCAAGATCTCCACGAGATCAATTTAAGTTGTTTAAAAAAATATCGACATGCTAATTATGAATATTTAACAGGGCCACCAACTGACAACCAAGAAATAAGCCTTACAAACCTTATTGAGGTTGATTTTTGGGGGGTTCAGCATGACACTTGTAACACTATAATGTTGTAGTGCATTGATCTTAAGGACATTGAAAAACTTAATAAGAAGGAAGCTGTTTCTAAATCCAACGTTTCCTAGTACAATATAATGACTTTGAAACTTTTTATCTCCTGCTGATCGCTAACTGATTTCTGACCACCTTAGAAACCGATTATTGCAATTAAGGATTGTATCACGGTAAATGTATGAAAGCAGCAGTAGAGAACAGTCATTAAGGCAGAAAGCTGACTCAAAACAAGAGTGACTTCGGTCAGGAAAACAGTTCCTTTGCAA
The DNA here is from genome assembly GCF_036324505.1 of Eleginops maclovinus. NCBI lineage: Eukaryota > Metazoa > Chordata > Actinopteri > Perciformes > Eleginopidae > Eleginops > Eleginops maclovinus. The sequence goes on along the minus strand of NC_086353.1, from coordinate 20,113,163 downwards.
GCTAAGGCCTATCATTTATTTCTTGTGTTACATTCCCCTAACTCGTCTCGCACGTTCTCACTCAGGACTTCCTTCTTTCAAAGGAAATTGCTCAATTTCAAACTATACACTTCTAGACCCATGCATTTCGCACCGGAAATACAGTCTAACTAAGGTATCAAGTGCCAGAGAGTCGCTCTGTTTGCAGGTTTAATATATTCCAGTTTTAATGAACACTGAACCCTGGGGCAAACATTGTTTAGGTATTTCTGAAACTAGTACTTTCTGTGTTGTTTGATGATAACGTTAGGATATTCGCAAACCGTTGTACAATTTGTGTATTTCTTCACATAGGTTCCTAGAACAATAATAGATAAATTTTTCTTCAGTCGAGAACTGATTTCTGTCAACTCTGGGTAGAGATTATTGCCATGGACAATAATGTTTGCAATACTGTACATGCGGAAAGCAGGATGTGTAGAGGAGTGTTTTAATCAGAAGGATACTTATTTTGCATGCTTAGACCTGTAGTTTATGTATTGCAAATCATTCGATTCACACGTCTCAAACATTCTTACTCAACATTTCCTCTTGTCCTTATTCAGCCAGCTTTATTACCGGTTCTCATCATTTAAGAAAAGCGACACACCTCCTTTGTTGGCCTATCATTTTGCTGCTTTCAGCATCTACGCCTCTACCACATTGCATGTGCCTCTCCACCTTCCCATCACCATAAATCTACGCATATTAATCAGAACCATCCACCAACTAGCCTCAACAGAGTCCAGAGACCACCATAACAGTGCCTGGAGCATACACTTGATAACATAAGTGCAGATTCAAATCTACCAGTAGAGTCTTGGAGCCAAATACTTCTAACCTCAAGAATTTATGAACGTTATGATCTGTTATTATAAACATCATTACTTTCACTTGTCTCTACTGATTGTAATGCAAAGTGGACATTTTAAAACATAATTTTAATCCTTATATTACAAAAACTACAGATGAGGAAGTTGGGGTGTTCACAATTTTAAGCCCGGACAAGAAGAACGATCTCCATGCATTAACAAGAGCAAAGTCAAGTTAGAGATATAAAATAATAAAAGTTCTTATCGTCGATTTCATTATTTACACTTTTGTGAACAGTCAAAATATATTTATAAAAAAGGCCATTCAAACAGCCGTTGAAAAACTGTTTGTTTATTTTGTATGTACCCCTTCAATACATCTGTTATCTTAAAGCACTTGAAATAACCGCAGCTACCTCCTTTGCTCTGCTGAGCTCATCCACCCACTTCTGTGCACCTTCTACGGGGAACTATACCTAATCATATTCCAGATATTGTACTTAATCCTACTGTTAATAACTTAAGCTCCATTCAGTAACATGCGGTCTTAAATTCTTGTGAAAATGTACCAGATCTTTATCATTTCCTAGAAAGAAAAATACAATTTCCCTTCTAAATCAAATCAAGCAACAACTTGGGGTTATTAAGTCTTTGGTAATATATACTTTTGACCAGAATACTGTAAATGTTGGAATTGTGTTGTGTGTTTTATTGTAAATGCACTGAACCGGCCCATATGTTGAATGCCATATATAGTGGAAAGCAATGTTAAGGGGAAAGGATTCAGGCCTAGCCTACATCAGAATAGATAAGATCGCAAAGAGGATATAAATACAGTATTATTGGCTGTCAATATAGTGTCAGGCTCAAAAAAGGCTAAATGGACAAACATGAATATAAAATGCATGTATATTGATATTTGCAAGAGCAGGGAAAATACACTCGAACTACAATGCTTTAACTCAGAAAGACCAACATTTCAAATTTCCCTGATCCTGTTTGCCTTAATGAATTGGCATCTTTGCGTTAGAGCGATATTTAGAGAAAGAAAGACCAAAAGAGGAGGTGGATAGAGCGGACAGTTGAAAAAAGTGATTGCTGTATGGACTGAGTGATGGATGTGCATACAGGAGGAGGGATGAGAGGGATGAGAGAAGGAGGAGCAACAACAGTGGGGAGATATGCCTCAGATTATCAACCAGTGTCAGATGCTCTATAGACATATAAAGAGGAGGAGTGGACAAGAGTGTGATAGGAGGAGAGACAGAGAGAAAGGGGACGTCTCTGTGTATGCAAGCTGGACTGCAAAGATGACCGAAGCCAAAAGCGTATCGTCCGCGGAGGTGCCAGAGGGGAAGTTAATAAAGAAGGTCAGTGGATGTGCCAAAATATGACTTTGCAGTGCCCTAAATCCTTGGTGCTCTTACAAAATCAACATGGTTCAATGGGATGTTCGTCTTCTATGGCCTGACTGCTATGACACACTATTTACTACTAGCTAAATAGTTTTTTTAAAAAAAACTATATTTTTGCGAAGAACTGAATTAATGTTTGTTTGTTTTTTTGTTTTTGTTTTTTTGTGTCCAAGAAAAACATTTCCCAGCAATTACAGGGCTTTTCTTTCAGAGCTGGTATAATGGAAAAAAAGTAACCCTGTCCTTGAAATAATTACTTTCCCATACTATTAAACTTAATTCTCAATTACCCTTACTGACCTTTGCCCTAACGCTAACCCACATATTGAGGCAAATGTATTTAAACAAGTATCAAAACTATTCGATTGTCGTGATTTAGCTCACGTTTAAAATAAAGTTAGAATTAGCCAATGTTGACTTTTTGTTTCCCACTGAACAAGTCCTGTTTGATGGACCAATCCTTTTTCTGATGCGGACTTGTCCAAACATGACTTTGTACCGAATTTATTTTGTGATCATCAATGATGTGAGGAAAATAATGTAGACCAGTTGTTGTAACTTTATTTTTGAGTCACAGAGCTGAAAAATAGTTATTATAAATGATAATATTTTTGTGTGCATTCAATTTTGACTTCATGACAGGAGTAGTGCAAGTGCTTATAGTCTACTTGCCCGCTCTAGCTTCTTTACCTCAAAAATGTTCTGACACTTTCCTTACCAGGAATTCAATCTGGTTGGAAATGTGTAAAAAGTTGAACATATATAAGTGAATCAGATTACCTGCATGAATATTAATTTCTCTCAGTTTTTTAAAACTTTTTGTGAGGCAGCTTTCCCATTTCATGTTGTCTTTATTCATCCTCCGTTCTTCAGGGTTCCATCAAGAAGAAAATTGAATCATTAAGGCGATGGAGTTCGGCTAGCTTAAAGAGGCCTCAAAGGACCAAAGCCAAGACCCTGAGTCTATCTTCCCCGGTGGGGGACCCTGAAGAACTCTGGCTGCAAGAGGGAGACAGGAGAAAGCTTCGACCCATTGTTGATTCAGTTTTCGGACAGGTAGGACTCTGAACTGGGCATTGCCCCTGGTTTCTTCCATTGTTATTTAGATTGTGAACAGTCTGATTTGTTTCTTGAATCAGACCTCCAAGCACTGCTAAATTGCAAGTGGTACGGTCAGGTTTGTGTGCAGCCATCACCAACCGATCTGCATGGGTTGCTGTGGTAACAGGGTAGCCATCAGTAACTACAAAGCTACCATGGTGACGAAGTAATATGAGAAATCGAGGTTCATCATCTAAAACACCTCCATTGCACGAGACAAACTGAGTGCCAGACGACGCTGGAACTCATTTGGATGTTCAGTTCTGACCTACATTTTTTTTTTGCCATCCATATTTTCTAAAATAAATCAGGATATGCTAAAAAAAAAAACAGATTTGGGCTGACAAAAACATTTTGAAAAAACATTGCTGTGTTTAGCAGACAAACATACAATATGTTGAAAATGTTCTTTGTGTCAAGGTTGGAGAGCAGAGTACATTGGACCCAAATGCAGAAGACAGTTTCTTTAAATAAAGCCCTTATTGGCGATTGATCCAGAATTCAGAGAGCTGGGTCAGGAAAACCTAACCTTTTGAAAAGAACATCCAACATAAAGATGATCTTAAATCCACACAAGACTAATCAGAAGAACAACACACAGGTTGGGAGGGAAGAGCAACACAGGTGCACCAGGTGAACACAATCAGGTAATAGACAGGAGGGAACACAGAGACGGGAAGCAACAACAGTCAGACCATTTTTTCAAAATACATAATTTCTTGACATGACAAAATAAAACAGGGAAAACAAATACGGATCGTAACACTTCATATGCTGTCTGACAATTATGCGTCTAACTCAGCCAGACATAGTTCTTGTCAATAAATGAATGAATGGACATCCCGAGACACTGAGAAGGTGAAAGGATGTGTCAAGGCTACAACAAGTTAAAAGTGATTTCTAAGCGTGTCTATGATTGCTGGATTGCCTGGACACAGCTCTTAAGAAAGCGATGGTTGAGTACCAAAAATGTGCAACAGTGCTTACACAGCTAACAATGTTATCCTGGGGGGGAACAGAAGGGCGGAGGCTATGTTTCTGCAACAGCTTTATCAGTGGATTGAGGTGCAATTGATTAGCTTTGGCTCAGGAAACAGAGCAATCGGAAGGTGGTTCGATCCCTGGCCCCTGTAGTTAACATGTAGAAATGTCAGGGGTCAAGATTATTTTAAGAACCGCTTCTTGGCCTGCAACAAAGATTTCCAAGGTATCTAACTGTTGTTAGAGTGTTAAGTGAGTCTCCGCTTGTTTGTAACTTGTGGGCGGACATACAAATGCATAAACACATGGGCCTCAAGACTTAGTCCTACAACTGGTTTCAGATGTTTGACTGTGTACTTAGATGGACCCTGCCTAAAGAGGACAGCCATAGTAATGGTTAAGTCTTGTTAGTTTTTTAAAAATGTATTGAATTTGGTTGTTCATAGAGAGTGCCACAGAGTGTTCTTGTAATTTAAGGTTTGTGGTTTTATTTGAGAAAACAAAACAGATGTTTTTATTAAGTTATTAACTAGCTTAACTAACTGTTAACCAGCTTGCTACTTAGCGTTACTTTAACTATCAAGCAGCATACAAGCATATTATTATGAGGGGTAAAAGGTTAAGCACAAATGTTTTACTTAAATCACTTTGAAGTATTTGTCTACTTTAGGATGCTACAAGCCTTTTCAAACTAAGTAGGACTGTATTGTTTGAAACATTGTATATTCAAAGAAATACTTTTAAGCTTTCTTAAGAAAAGGCTTGTAGCATCCAAAAGAGTAGAAATATGACACAGTGAATGTTCTAGTCATGAAGCGTAACCTGTTACCCCTCATATTAACATACGGATATGCTGCTTGATCGTTAATGTAATGCTAAGTAGCAAGCTAGCTAATGGGACATGCGAAGGATTGAAGTTCTCTTTAGACATTTTGAATATCTTTGTTATGTGGCAATGGAGAGGAAAAAAAGACACCTCTCATTGTTGTTTGGATCTTCGGCTATTGAGGCTGCTGACTTTAGCAGTCGTCATTGTACCCTCAAAACAAAGAATTGTGAGCTACAGATAACAAGCCTGCATTTATAGGCCTACTTCAGTCGTACCCTGATATTGTAAAAAATAGTAAACTAATTATGTGGCTTGCATGATCTGAAAGCAAGAAAGAGAACAAGGCGATCACTTTGGGCGACCTTGATTCAAAATGCCAAATATTTAATAAAAATCCTCAACTCTACTTTGAATACAGCGACAGTCGCTTCTGTTCCTCAATTTTTCCTGTTTAAACCCTCCAATACTCATTGTGCGGTTGAGTTATCCATACACTCAGCAACAGATGGGGCGAATGATGAGAAACTGAAGAAAGGGAGGGCTGGGATGAGAGATGGATTGATGGATGTCATAAAAGAGAGAAGAGATTGATTGCGATGTAAATGGAGATTAAAGCTTAAAACCAGTGAGAGGACAAGACAGTCGCTTAAGTCTGGTGTCACTACAGAGATTGCACTTGAGGAACACTATGTATTTTTGCTGACAAGCGATTATGTATGGGAGGCTGTGGTGCAGTGGGATAGTGCGCTGCTCTCCGGATCAGGGAAGACTACTGTAGGTCCGAGTCCCACTGCAGTCAGCATGTCCTTGTTTGCCTGGGCAAGAAACCTCTCCCCAAAATGCTCCTGTGGGTATTGTCCACAGTACACAATGAAAGGAAGTTGGATAAAAGCATTTAAACAGGTAACATTTAATGTAAAATGTACATGCTAATCCAGGTCCAAACCACAGAAGATATACAGGACATGGCGGCCTACTCTACATACTGTTGTCTCAGTTGATTTGGAATCATAAAATGGACATATCGTGGACTGTTGTCTGACATTGTTCCTACTGTCTTCTGTCTGTAAATCTAACTTGGACATTAGTTGTCTTGATAAATCATTAGACAATAGAAAAACTAATGCAAGCTTCTCTGCAATTTTTCATTATGGAAGTTAAATATTCTAAAGATACATATTCCCCGGCCAAAAAATAGGTCTCACACTCTAATATTCGTTGGACCGCCTTTAGCTTTGCATTCGCTGTGGCATCGTTTCCACAAGCTTCTGCAATGTCACAACATTTATTTCTGTCTTGCATTAATTTTTCACCAAGATCTTGTATTGATGACGGGAGATTCGAAGCACTACGCAAAGTCTACTCCAGCACATCCCAAAGATTCTCAATTGGGTTCAGGTCTGGACTCTGTGGTGGCCAATCCATGTGTGAAAACGATGTCTCGTGCTCCCTGAACCACTCTTTCACAATTTGAGCCCGATGGATCCTGGCATTGTCATCTTGGAACATGCCCGTGCCATCAGGGAAGAAAAAATCCATTGATTCAGTATATTCAAGTAGTCAGCTGACCTCATCCTTTGGGCACGTTGCTGAACCTAGACCAGACCAACTGCAGTAACCCCAGATCATAGCACTGCCCCCACAGGCTTGTGACCTTTTTTTTGGCCGGGCAGTGTATATCACTATGTCGAAAATTATCAACATTGTCTTCCCGTGACTAAATCTCGTCCAATCCAATTGATTGGATCATTGGTGGAATAGGGGTAGGCTTGGGTCAAAGCTGGCTGCTAGCGCCCTGAGACGGCCCCGTCTGTCAATCACGGCAGCCAAATCTGAAATAATGGATAACGTTAAGCCTTAATATAATTAAAGCGTTTTTTTCCACAGGCTGAAAATATGTTAATTTCTGCTGGCTTTTTACCATGGAGGTTAGCATATGTAAAATGGCACAACATTGAATAGTTACATTACAATATAATATATGCAGGTAGGTTTGAGATGATTAGAAATGTAATGGATATTAAACAAACCACAGACACTGGCTTGTCTATTTAGTATAAGAATGATCACACGCCATGCATATTCTTTTAATCTGGGAAAAAAAAACATTTCAAAAAGGATTCCTTAATTTTACCTTTGAAGTGATCTTTTTTGGGTTTGAAAAGCAAATTATTTTTGCATTTATTCCCCATGAGCGTATGTGAAATGTAGACTTTACAGTTTACAGAACTATTAGAGATTTGAAAAATGTGGGGTTTTTTTCTTTTCTTTTAGGAAACATACGTATTACACTTTTTAGCAATTCACTCTTTTTACTGGTGTCCAAAAACATGTCAAGCTAGAACTCCAACTGTTAAATGTCAATATACTGTACATACAATGAGAACAAACCACCAAGGCAGTCTGAGCAGTTGTGTTCTTTTCTCATGGATGGAGACAAAAAACGATGTTTCTGTGACTTTCTATCCCTTTGTCCTATTTCCTGAGACAATCTCTAATCTGTGTAACCTCAAGCACCTCAGAAAATGCATTAGCAAAATCTTGACATGTGCAAGAGGCATTATCCTTCTTTTTAGAATGAGTAAATAGATGAGGGCAGGAAAGTGGGACAATCCAGAGACCCAAATGTTGTCATAGTCTGTAAAATTACTCAAATGAAATTTGATTGTTGTCCAGCACATAAAATAGCTCTCAATAAGCAATGTATCACTTTTTATGGTTTAACGTTTTATTCATGTTCATCACCTTTGTTTCTTTGATTCTTACTGTCTTTGCTGAATTGTTTTCACCTGTGATATAGATTTTGTACCTGATGTTATATTGAATTCAAGCAATTGTGACAGGGATTAGCTCCTATTAGTAAAGGGGTTTAACTTCAAGTTGATTTCATTTTCTTTTAGTGGCAGAACAAGCTGAAACAAGAGAGAACCAGTGCATTTAAGTTTTACGGGCAAGCATTTTTATTGCAGAGTGTTGGCAACTGGAGTGTTAATTGATGATTTGTAACTACGAGGGAACTTTTCAGAATAAACAACATTGTTTTTATCTATTGTTTATATGAAAAAAATGTGGTTTTAAGAAGAACAAGTCATTCCTCATTTATCATACATCGAAATCTATTCACTATTTTTATGTTTGTAAGTATAGTGGTACAGTGTAGTGCAAACAGGCATTTGACTGAGTTAGAAATACCTGACAGAATGTTCTTGTCTTTTTCCAGTTATTCTATGAAATGTTGAATGCACCATTGTGTTTTACTGTCAGGGTGCCAACTTGAAACTATCTTAGCCGCCCTCCGAACGTCTCATTTTACAGATGTCTTAGCAGATAACAATGCTCACATTGAATTGCCAGAGGGATAAGCAAAAATACTGTATAAGTGTGGCATAGTGTATATGGACAAAGACTCAACGAAGCAGGGAGCATGTAATATTACTGATGCCAAATAAGTTCAGGATACTTTGAATTTCACCCATGTAATTATGGTACCAAGCAAGATGCAATTTGTAACATTTGATGACACAAATACTATCTGTGAAGTCTGTAGTTTAGTCCCATAGTAGCATGTTGAGGACTGCACAGCTGCAGGCTCTGCATAGTTTAATGTGTATGGTAGCGTCGGATAAACTGATTTACAGCATTTAAGATACGTTTTTTGTTTCATCCTGCATACGCAAGCTTGAAACACTCCCCATCTCAGCTAAAAAGTTTGACCTGACCTCCAATAAAGCTGTTAATATAGCACAAAATTCCAAATCCTAACTTTTGGAATTTGTCCATCATGTTGTTTACTGGATTTTTTTAATTCATTTTTTTCCGGCTTATATTCTCTCCTTTCTTTCCGGCATCTGGGAATGCTTGTTTTTGGCGAGGGATAGAGCATGTATTCTCACCCAGCTGCTGTTTAATGACTGAAAAGCTTTGTTTTGGTGTGAGGCAGAGATTTGTTGCCTTTCTTTTTTTCGACTGAGCGAGATTAAAAAAAATATGATAGTTAAATACTTCATAGAAAAACATTGTTTTTCATTAGCTGGTCAATTTTAACAGGATATTTTTTCCTGCTTTAATATGAGTTATTTCAGACTGGTGAAACGGACTCGGAAATAAAACACTCAAAATGCATATTTAGGTGTTTGGTAGATTTATCCAAAATTGACCAACAAAAATAATTAGATGATGGCTAAATATCATATCGAAACTTAACATTTCAAGTTTTCATGATGACACCTGTTAGTAAAAAACATATTAACCTGGAGTGTGTCCCATATAAGCTTTTTCTGTCCGTTTGCATGTGCTTTCCTTTGTATTTGTACATACATTACATTTAATACCACCCTAAACCATTGTTGCTGTTACATGTAGCATGATGAAAATATTATGAAGCATGTCTGTGAAATACATCGGGAAACTAAGCAGGAAAAACATGACAGGACTGAGGCTTCCATTTACTAATCTGGTAGCTGTCCAGCTGGATCAGTGGGCTAAGGCACATACAATTATATAACAGAGACACTGGTTTCAAATCCTTTGTCACAAGTCATCTCATCACTCCCTGCCCTCTATGCTTAACAGGTTCTCAGTGGAATTATTTTTTGTAAGTCCATAGAAAGGTCAGGCTGCTGGGTCAGATGGAGAATCATGTCTGTGGAGCTGCTTGAGAGCCAGAGGTAGGTTTTCCGCACTCGCTACTGCATCCTGTGGTGCCTCTCTTCCCTCTTTATGCTTAGTGTGCCGTCTAAAAATCACACAACTGTTTCTGTAACTAAAATGGATCTTTGGTTGGAAGGCATGATGCTGACATCTGGTGTTTGCGCGTTATTATTGCAGCTGAGTCTGAGTTCATATTAGCTTTAGCAACAAGCTAAGCTTTGCTGCACTCTTCTGGTGAAACATTGACAGTGTAACCACTGAAAAGCATGAATAAATCATGAATAAATGCTTATAGTACTTGTATTTACTTGTGTTTTAAAGGAGATAAAACAAATACAACATAAGTGTTGTAATAAAGAAATGCAAGACAAACTGGTAAGTTTAATAGAGATTTATTTGGGCTTTATCTCAGTGAAAATGTTGAAGGGAGGGAACAGAGGGGATGACACATGGCAAATGATCCCAGGCCTAATTTGAACCTGGGTCCTCTCCATGGCGACCAAGCCCCAGTACATGGGCCGCTAGTTCTACCAACTGAGCTATATGGCAGGTTATTTTAATTTATTACTCCAGTCACTTTCTTCTACGCTTGAATCATACGATAAAATTGGGATCAAATCTGGTGTTTGGATCAACTTGCGTTTTTTTTAAATGCATTCATGTTGACAGCCGTAGAAAGTTTCCTCCAAAAGTATGTCATGAATAAGTGCGTAGCCATCTGTTTTCAATTTAAGTTACTGCCACGTTATTTATTAAACAATACAAAAGCTTAAGAAAAAAAGCAGCAATAACGAGAGATTAGCACTGAGGCTTAAGTATTTAAAGAAATGGAGTAATAGAAACATGGGATAAAAATCAGGAAACACCAAAGAGGTTTCATAGAAAGATACACCACAGGAGATTTGGGCTGTATGTGCTCACTGCTCAGCATTGGCCTTAAAGACTGTGCTAATCTCTGGCACACACACCACATACGCAGCATCAGAAGTATAAAGTTACAGGTCAGTAGAATACATGTATCTAAGCCTGGTCGCAAGGCAGATGAACAGTATTACAAAAATATGTACCTCCATGTACTTAAGTAACAGAGGACAAATATTAACTGAAGAGTTTACTTTCTGGAAAACATGTCTTTGCGAAAAAGATAGGGAATTATTACGGGAAAGTAAGGAATAAATTATTCAAGAACAAAATAAACAAATGAAGAAGAAAAGAATCCAAAAACATACAATGAAAAAAAGTCTAAGGTCTTTTGCTTCATCAGGATATTTTAAGAATATTTTTCCAAATATGATTTAAAAAAGATGAAACCCACGTTTATCAAACCAATTCGTTATTACTTAATAATGTAAATGTTACATTGTATTAATTCATTGTATGTATCATTAAAGTGTTCTCAGAGCTGGTAAAGGTGCAGCTAGTTTTAATGACTTTGGATAATGCAGGGTAGCTTGTGGATTTACTCCAGGTGGAACTAAAGTCTGATTTAAGGGTTGATTATATTTCACATCATTAATCCAAATCTGTAAAGTAAGTAACTACTACAGGTACACAATACATGTAGTTGAGTAAAAGTACACAATTCACCTTTGAATTGTAGTGGAGTAGAAGTACTAAGTAGCAGAAAATTGAAATACTCAAGTAGAGTACCTCAAAATTGTACTTAAGTACAGTACTTGAGTAAATGTACTTAGTTGTTTTACACCACCGCCAATACGTAACCTAAAATGAAACCATGGTTGTGAAAGTCATAGCAGGTCCTGATTGGTCGCTAAACTTGCTGCTGTATTGACAGCCTACCGAAAAGAACAGTGCTTCATTCAGCAGTGAGAGTGACCTAAAACGGTATTCAGTACATCACATTGGAATTGGTCAATGATATATAATTTTGGATAGTTTCGTTATTATTGGAAATGTTATGGATGATCCACACCTCTACCTTCACTAATGGGATAATACATCCATTGTGAATTCCCCAACTGGTGACCATCTGACCAGACCCCTGTAGTATTCGATTAGTCACAATACCAGTTTAAAACATCCAACACCCAAAATCCACTAAATGGGCTAAAATCATAAAACTGCACCAGCGAATTATAACACCTTTCTGCTTAAGTTTTCCTCTGGATAACAGTGCTGTAATCTCAAATAATATTAAAGGTTTTTTTCTCTTGTTAATTTACCACTTTAACTCTGAGAATGTCCAAGTTGTTGTGCTTTAAACATATAAATGATTATTCTTTTACAGATTTTGGGTTGAGATCTTAAGTTGGTTCAGAGTAAATTTAATGGCTAATTTAAAATGAAAAGGAATATTTTTCAAACAGGTCATAACGTTACTTGATCATATCTTTCCACTGTTTTTCATGTTCTTTGTGGTTATAAAACAAAATAAATAATCTTCTATTGCTCCCTCTTCAAGCTCGCATTCCCATGGTCTGTCAACATAACACTTTTCTTCTAATCTGAAATGCCAGGGATTAAACTGGCAGCCAACTCTCCATCCATAAATCTACAATCCCCTCCCCCTTTCTCTCTTTCTCTCTTTCTCTCTCTCTCTCTCTCTCTCTCTCTCTCTCTCTCTCTCTCTCTCTCTCTCTCTCTCTCTCTCTCTCTCTCTCACACACAAACACACACACACGCCACACACACACACACACACACACACCTAAACCCACTGATTTCTGCTAGTCTTTTTGATGTTTTGGGAGGCAGAGAGTTGGAGGTGGGTGGGGCGGATTAGATTAAATTGGTCTAAAATCAAGGGATCACTCATGGCCAGGGGCCGACAGATAGATACGGGAAAAACAGTTTGTGTATGTGAGAGAGAGATAGAAAGGGAGAGACAAAATGATCGAGTCATGCAATCAGAGCCAGAATCTGGCAGCAGCAGGTTGCTTCAGCCCCGATATGACCCGGCTCTCGAACCCCACCCCGTCAATCTCCAGCATCCTGCTGCTTTTCCATAATATCACACTACACCACATCTCAAATCTCGTCATGACAGCTTCCAGCCTCCTATACGACTTAAGGATTTAGCACAACATCATATGCCTATACCTTGCCTCTCATTTTGACCAATAGGATCTTGGATTGTGGCAGGTGCACTGACAGGGATCCTCATTCGCTTCCAAGAGTAGTGGTGAAATATTTGGCTCACTGGTCGCGGAAGACCCCATGGAACGCACTGGATTGACTTTGGATTTGGGACTTTTATGTGACAATTGAACAGAGAAGGACAGGAAGAGGAAAAGAGGCAAAGGTAAAGGGGAGACGTGTGAGGACAGAAGGAGGGGAGGACAGGAAGAAGAGGGCAGGGAGATGGGAAACATAAACAAGGCTTCTAAAAAGAATGGTAAAAGGAAGAAGGTAAGGGTTGATTTAACTCCTTTAAGCTAAAAGAAACCGATTTATCAAAGTATGTTCGACTACGACATAGTTTGAAGTTACTAATATTTGAAAGATAAATTATTTGTAAGCCTGATCATGTGTGAAAGTTAGTCCCTAACCCTAACCTTAATGATTGACAATTCCCCAGCTAAAATTTAACTGTAAACAACATCTTATGTCTATTCCAACAAATGCTGTTTCTTATAAATCTATATTTTAAAAAGCACAAGACTACCTATGAACGTATGCATGAATTGGCCATTGCAAGAGATGGAATTTAAGTCATACCCTGGTCTGGGTCCTAATTCGGTTCGTTCCCCTCCTCTAAGGGGGAGTCATCTGTAGAGCGAAGCAGCTCCCCGTTGGCTGCCGCCATGCTGGGGGGCATGGGTGGTGCAGGTGAGCTTGACACAGATGACGAGGACGAAGGAGCAAGCGAGCGGGACTTCGATGAGCCTCTGTGCGCGCTGGTTCAGAACTGCAACATGCTGCACCACCTAGTGGGGCCTGCTTGTATCTTCCTCAGACAGGGCTTTGCACAGAGCCAGATTGTATGTATAGCATTCACACACACACACACACACACACACACACACACACACACACACACACACACAACCACACTCTCTTTGGAATAATCATAGCCCATAAATCTCTTCATCCATCTATTTTCTCAGGGTCAAAGTACAGGTGAAGGTGAAGTTCCATCATCACAGCCTATCCCATTTCCACCAATGTCAACCCCCCCACCTCATCAATCCTATATAACGCCATATCACCATATTTCCTAATAGTTTATGTGATTGCCTTAGAAGACCTGTTATAGTAATTTGATTTACAGCTCTTTGAAGGCAGCACTATACTTTTTGTTTTAGGGGGTGGGGTTACTAGGTTTATTTCGAAATCATCGCAATAATAAAGAAACTATTTGGATAAGATTTTAACTTTTTGCCTTTTATATCTCTGGAACAAGTTAAGCAGTACTAAATGACTTTCTACCAGAATCAATGATTTGCATCTAAGCTATACCGAAGGTTACACCATATCCATCTGCATGTCATTGAATTTGCGCTCTGGATAAAGTCTGTTATATAAAAAGTCCTGCGATTTATGCAGCACTTTCTTCCGAAAGACAGATTTATTTGACTGAATACAATCTATAAAAATAAATAGTTCTTTGTTCTAAAGGCAAGTACTACCTCCAAAAAGATCGATTTTATTATATCATTATAATCCAAAAATACATGTTTACATAATATAATCATGCAAACATGATGAAGGAATATGAAATTGTTTGTGAAATATTCCAGAAAAAAAGTAATAAACTTGGAAGTGTTCATTTTTATAACTCTTTGAAACCTTAAACTATTTCATAATATATTTGCAAAATTAAACAAATATATATATATTGTTGTGGAACAAAAATGAAGGAAAAAATGGGACAGATTTTTTGCACATACCGTGTACAATAGGAGAAGTTAGTTGTACAAAATGGACAGATTGTGACCAAGAAACTGGCCTCCGAATTGGTCTAGATTATAATTTAGATCATAATTTCATTTTCTAACACTGCTGAAGATAACATGCGTGCCTTTCATGTCTTCTTTAGAGATGGTGGTGCATGGCAGAGATCAATAACAGAGTAATTTCCCCACTGAACAGCTGGCAGCACTAATTGAAAAGAGCCATTAGGATGATAGGTTAGTCACTGATCACAGCTTTACTAAGCTATAGGCTTCTGAGGTATTAGAAGACCTTTGGCTGAGTCCATAGGAGAAAGTAATTATTTTGAAGTGTCAGGAGTTACTGGAGACCAAAACCTGAGTTAAAAGGAGACTGAATATGTGTTGGAAATATATTAATTAATGATTGAATACCTACAAAAAGTCAAAAATCTAAAAAACCTACAAAAACTCAAACACCCCATCAGTCTCAGATGAGTGCTAATTAGTATAACTTTTAACATGCTAAACTAAGATGATGACCATGTAAAACACTGAACCCATACTTGCTAACCAGCAGATATGATGTTCCAAGTACCAAACATTACCAAACTAATGTATCCGAATTTCCACTTTTCAATGATGCCATCAGAAAGATACTTGGAGAACAACCGAGAGATATACCAACTGTGCAGTTCCAAATGTCATAGTGTAGAAGGTTTTGACAGCAAAGCCTCCAACCGGCTTAGCAGAACACACAATCCTTGCTGTCCACATGTCTATTCTCTCCTTCTCCTTGTATTATTTTTCTTACCTGTTTTTTTTTTTTTTTGATGAGAATGATCAGTGTTATAACTTTCTCCAAATCAGCATATTTTCTAAGATACAACATCTAAACTTCTAGGACAACTTAAGTTCTTATGGATTGGGAAATGGGATTCCTTGAAAGAGACAAGATAGATTAGTCTATACAGGATGGATATATTGAGAGTAATAGCATTTATTATTTATGAATTCCCCATAATCCCCTTTGTACTCTAAAATGGCAGCAATGAGCGCAGTAAAAATCACTTCTAGTTTGTACTAACACCCTTTTTGCTCTGGTGGCATCTTGTTTTCGCGACATAGGGTAAAAACTGGAATCTTAACTATAAGAAATTGTACCATCAACACGGGTTGCTGTAATTTTGTTTTTGAGAGCAATCATAGATACTTGTAGTTAGGGAATAAACGCAGAAAAGAAACACAGATGGTAGCAAGAAAAACATTTTCCTCACCGCCTCTGTGCCTGAATTTTGGCTTAAATTGACAGTCACAAATGTTCAGCCAAAAAGGTAAATCAGTACACGGTGTGCAGGTGTGTACGTGTTTGTTAATAGGGTACAGGTCGAACAGCAGATGACAAATGCAGATGAAAAAAATCAGTGGCAGATAGGGAAATGGAAAACCGATAAGCCTTCGTGATTTGTAATACAATTTACAGCTGTAATCTCCCTGCCACTGTTCTCTCCCCTGCATCCTCTAATCCAGGCCCGTATTATTCCTGTTGATGATGTCACAGCATGTACAAATATACCCATGCATCAACTTGTTTATGCAAAACGCGGTGAAGCCAAAATCAAGTAAACTTTAAATGATTATTGGCATGTGGCTGTAGCTAAGTGTTACTGTTTGAACTATATTCTAGGAGGTTTATTCCAAATTGAGGTTGTTTCTTTGGGTTCCTCATAATTCTATCAATATACAAAGCCTTTTATGAGTTTGCATGCATGTATTGTGCATATGGACGACTGTGCATTTTCCTGTATGTTTGTGAAGGGATCACATTTTCCATGATTCATTTCAAATGCTTGTTGTGGAGCATATGCATAAACTAGACGCGTCTGCAATGAGATTGGACACAAGGTTTTGTGGCAGATCGACTAAAAAGGTTATAAGGGTCAGTCAGATCAAAACCCAAATAATCCAGCAATTGAATCTCTGCTTGGGCGCCTGAACAGGGAATAAACATGCTTTGCACGAGCAATGGAACCACTAGAACCTAAGCACTTATTTTTTTCCTGCATGGTTATGTCATTGTGAAAATGGGCCTGAACACAGAATGAAATGAAAGTTTGTGTTTAACCTGACTGGTTGTCCATTTCTCTCTTTGTGTTTGTCATTTTTTCGATCCGCACCACTGCAGGACCGAGATCTACGACCAGAGGAAATGGAAGGTAGATAACAAAAGTGTAATGAAAACATACTGCAGCTGTTTCTCTCCCTCAATCCTCTGTGTTCTTCATTTTAATCATGAAACCCTCTGTTTAATCTGAAGAAAAGTGCTTCACTATAGAGAGTACAATTGAGCTTTTTTCGACTTTGCCCACCAATTTTCCTGACTTTGCCCTACGATTTTTCTGAATTTGCCCTCCAATTAAAACATTTTTTCACTTCACCATTGTTTCTTCTCTGCAGAACTGCGTGAGGCATTCAGGGAATTTGACAAAGACAAGGATGGCTTCATCAGCTGTAAAGACCTTGGTGAATGCATGAGGACTATGGGATACATGCCGACAGAGATGGAACTGATCGAACTCAGCCAGCAGATCTGTAAGTCCTGCATACACACAGAAGTAAAAGTATGCACAAAACAGAATGACTACATCCTTCACTTCCCATAACACAGAGCTCAAATTCCATTTTGTAGTGTTTAAGCCTAAAGACGAAGAACGAACAAAAAAACAGATATACCCTTTATCGTCGCACAGAGGGGAAATTTACATTCTGCACTTGACCAATCCTAGTGTAGCAGTGGACTGCCATTATGTACGGCGCCCAGGGAAAAACGTACTAAATAACTCAACTATAACCAGTGTTGGGTGTAACGCGTTACAAAAGTAACGGAGTTACAGTGATGTATTACTTTTTGCTGTATCGCAGTAATAGGCTATAACGCATTACTTCTAAAATGTGGGTAATATAATACCCGTTACAACTCTCAGTAATGCAATTACAACACTCGAAATGATGTTGAATGGCGTTTTGTTTTTAAGAATTCACAAACATCGCTAGACATTCCGATACCAGAGAAATAATTGTGCAGGCAGAACAGTAACTCAGTAAGCCTGCTTACTATTGGTTAAGAGGGCTGCAGAAACAGAATCACTATGGAGAGCTGCAGGCTCACTGTGGAGTGCTGCAGGCTCACTATGGAGAGCTGCAGGCTCACTATGGAGAGCTGCAGGCTCGGAGAAAAGAAAAGAAAAAGACAGGAGTGCACGCAAACCAAAGCAACAGAAGGTAACTCTCTCTGGGTCTGCTGCTTGAACCCCGAGAATTTGAGAGTCTCTTGGCAGAGCGTTGAAGATCTGCAGCCTCTGTCCTCTGTGGAATCGCCGGCATTTAGAAAGCTTGTCAGCCAAATCCCCGTTAACACACCAATGACAAGGTGAGCTAACGTTGCCATAGAGACTCGTTCATATACAGCAGGTCACAGGGCCGTGCAGAGTCTCCAACATGTTATTAATAACACACACCAATAGCAGTAATTCCAGCAGTAACAATGTTTGGATACCGGTATCCAAATATTGTTTAGCCCAGTTAAACAGAGCATGAGTTTAATATTCAGCATTGGTTTAATTTCTAGCTTTTTTCCTGATGTTCAGCATGTACTGCTAGATAGATAGATAGCTTTAATTAATGAGCTCCAATAAACTACATTTTAGCATTTAAAGCCATACTTTTGCAGTTATTTTGGTGAAAGTAACACAAAAGAAGTGTAACACATTACAGAGACAGTACCAATGTAATGTAATGTATAACTTTAAAAAGAAAGTAATAAGTCATAATGTACTGTATTACATTTCAGAATTAATTGGCCAACACTGACTATAACTCCCTAAACAATCTTCAATAAAAAATAAAAGTTTAACCTATCACTTTGGTCACTGACTGAGATCAATGCAACATACACTAAAACAAAGGTTTGCAGGTATCTTAAAAAACGTTATCTTTTGGTCGTTTTCTTCAAAAGTTTGCAAGCCCTTTAGGTGCCGAACCTGTTAAGGTCGGAAGGTGTTTAGGAAAAAAAATCTTGGGTTGGTAAAAATATCTAGCCCACGTTTGTTAGTGTCCCACATCGCAGTAGTGGGACGTGCATTTCACACCTGGGCCTTCAGTAGTGTCCTACCTGAATAGAGCCATCTCTTAATACCATCATTAGATTTCATTAGCCGAAAGCTCCGGTGTCGCCAACTCAAAATCTGATTGGTCAATGCAATCATTTCATTGCCATATATTTTAAGCTACAAGCGCCCACACTGTTGATTTGGAAGGCCTCAGTGCAGATTTCTTTGACCCAGCAACACATTCCGACTGAAATAAGATTGGATAAAAGCTCCAACATTAACAACCATTACTGAATGCAGCGCAAATGAGTGCAACACAGAGAAAAGGTATGAAACTAAGAGAATAGATTATTGGAAATCATTTAAAACTTGTTAATTTAAAAACTATATTAAAAGGTTAGTCAGTGATTCTGATAGCAGAGAAGGCTTGGCTGGCCCTGAAGGCCCACCAGTGCCCCATCGTTACTTAACCTTTTCTTTTTTTTATGTCCATATCTGCTTCTTTTCTAGTAAACATTTTTGCTTTTTATACCACCTAATTTGACTTATGAAGAGACAGCAATGCACATCCTGGCTCATGAGCATGTGGGTTACAAATTGATTTGTGAGTTGCAATAAATAAAGTGCCTTCATTTTTTCTCATTCACCAACACTGAATGAGAAAAGCCTGAACATTTCTTGCCTACTTTTTTTCTATCCCTTAAGGTGGCGGCAGAGTGGACTTTGAAGACTTTGTGGATCTGATGGGTCCTAAAATGCTCGCTGAGACAGCAGACATGATTGGAGTCAAGGAGCTGAGGGATGCCTTCAAAGAGGTCTGCCTGACAATTTGTAGCAAAAACATCACAAACTTCCTTTTGTTTCTACAGTAATGCATTTATCTTTATATACTTCTCAAAAATGTCTTACCCCATATTTTTTATTTCCCAGTTTGACTCTGATGGTGATGGTCAGATCAGCCTCGGTGAGCTGAAGGAAGCCATGAAAAAGCTAATGGGGGAGCAACTGAACCACCGCGAGATCGACGAGATCCTGCGAGATGTTGACCTCAATGGGGACGGAGAAGTTGACTTCGAAGGTACAGTATGTGATTTAAGAAAGAAAGAGATTAGAGGAAAACAACTGGTTTGAACTGGTATTCACCCCTCAGCTTGTTTTTCAATCAGGCTAACATGATCAAAATTAGAAGGAAGTTTATTGCTAAGTATGTTCACACATACAAGGAATTTGCTTTGGTATTCAGGCTTACTAATAATGAAATTGAGTAATGAGGAAAGAATATCTTTAAAAGCTATATTCCTCCCCTTCAACAATAACACCACATCTTTTTTTCCACAGAGTTTGTGCGAATGATGTCTCGCTGACTCACCAAACCATTGCGCTACTGCACCAACATGGACCGGACTGCACACTGTTTAATTCTTCATGATGTACAAAGATCTTATTAGTGTTTGTAATTTTCCGTTAATTCATCATCTCTCAAGTATAAGAGAATCCATTTGATGTGTAACTGTTGTATGAATGTAATAATGTTTTATCTATTTAACATGTACTAAAAGATTGTAAAGTGATAATTCAGCACAAAGATGGTTACCCAAAGCTTCGCTATCAATTTGAATATATTTGAACTGTGAATACCATACAAGCAACAATTTGGTTTGCAATACATAACATTAGTTAATTTGTCAGTTCACACAAAATATTCTTTCAATCAATCAAGTCAAAATTAGAAGAGAAGTTACTTTAGGTGTCCAGTTGGCCTGTTGAGATTTCAGAGAATGTTTTCTTTTTGTTATTTGGGTGAAGTGACCCTTTAAACATGCAGTTTACTGTGAATGAATGAATCTTATTATTACTCCTCACAAATGTACTATCTAAGGTCTTCCATTCATACAAATAGGACTGTCATTACTGTTGAATATTGTAGTTTAGATGGCAAAAGTGACATGGGATTATTTATACACTTTTATTGCACAAACAGCCTCAAAAATACATAGCAAAAACCTTTATTCAGGACTTTTGATATGATACAACCCATATCTGCAAATAAATCTTGCAGATGTTCTAATATTCAGTCAACTATCTTTTAGATACAGATGTGATAATAATAACAGTATTGTTTTGTTTGTGTCTGCTACACACGTCACAAACCATGTTTCTCTGTTCAGGCAGAAATATACAGAATGTCTCAAAGAACAACTTGCTTATTTTATGAAACTATATACATGTTTAATGTTTGTACAGTGTCAGATCTTTTAAGAAATGCATTAGACATGTTAATGTATTAACAATAAATTAGTTTATATTGCTCAGACATCTTTTCTTTTCTTTCTTTTTTTTGTTGAAATCAAAACCTGCTTCAGTGAATTAATTTCCCTTTCACTTTACCATCTTTTCCTGATTTTTGCTTAATTTCTCACAAGCCTTTCCAGAATCTATCTATATTGCTGATAAATTGCATCAGATCACCTCTTCCTTGGCACTTTTTGAGGTCCTCTATGAGTCTCTTTTTCAAAGTGTGCGCCGTCTCACTGTAGTCAACACTGAAAGGTGCCATAGGTGGAGTCCCGTTCCAAACCGGAGGAATGTACCAACTGAAAGTTTCTGGATCAAACTCCATCACATCTGAGCACTTAGTGATTTTGGCCTTCCTCATCCTAGTGTCCTTTCGGATCACTTCATTGAGTTGTTTCACCAACTCTTTACCTCTCTTTTTCCTCTCTACAGCAGGACTTTCTGACATGTTGGTGTGCACAAAATGACAGAGTGGCTTCTTGCCCACATTCTTCAACTTTGTGAAAGCATGAAGCACCATTTCTAAGAGATCTTTCTCTTTTGAGCTGTCACCGGAAACACTGACGATTGTAACGTCACTAAGTGCTACAGTGAGGCTCGCTACTTCCCTGTCACGTTCATGGCTGTGATCATCTTGGACCATCTGATGTGGTTTCAGTCCCTCTGTGTCAATTATCATAATGCAGTCGCACTCCAGTTTCTTCCTGAGGTGTTTGTTGACATTAATCAGGTGGATGAAAGCCCCTCTGGTGCATGTTCCTTTGCTGACCGCAAACTTGACCCCAAACATGGTGTTTAGCAGAGTCGATTTTCCTGAGTTCTCAGCTCCGATGATTGTGATGACTTTGAGCTTACTGTTGGAATGCATAGACTTGTGAAGCTCCCTTAGCACCTCAGTGATCCATTTCATCGGAATGTTTGCAGAATCTCCATCAACGAGCTCAAGAGGGAAACCATCTAGCAGCATCTGAGCACAAATTGCAGGAAGTTGTTCCAAGGTTGTTCTCTGACTGCTGAATTCTGGCAGGTGATTCGCACATTCAAACAGCTGGCCACACTCTCGGAAAAAGTGCTCAAGGCGTAAAGAACAAGCTGATATTTGCTGATCCATCTCTGCAATCTTTTCTGTGTCTTTGGGACATTTTTCCCTTAGCTCTTCATACCTATCTTTCAGATCCGACAGTTGATTCCGGGAAAGATTGTCCAAATCCATTTCCAGCCATTTGAGGAAATAGTTGCGTTGCACTTCTGAGGTCACCCCGTGAAGGAAGCTATGCATTGCAGCGCTTATCTCTAGTCGTTGCTGTTTCATTTTCAGATCTTTTTCTTGTGTTTTCAAAGACTTGCGGTAGTCCTCAGTGTTTTGATGTCCAGCGTTTCGCAGTCTCCAGTACTCAGTTTCCAGCATTGAAATCCTTTTCCAGATTGGTCCCTGGGAAGGTAGTTGTTTTTCTTTGAATGAAGAGGTGTTAGAAATGTGTTGGAAGATGTTATCTTCATTCTTCCCAGCATCCTGGCATTCATCCATGTCCTCATCAACCAAGATATCAAAGTGGCGAGCTGTGTCTGCCAAATTTGCCAGCGACACTTTGATTGGGCAGTTTCCAAGCAATTTAGAGATTGATTCCTGGAGGGCCTTTACCAGTTCTGACTCAGTATTTTTCCTCTGGCTCACAGCAGTTGTCTTTAAACTAGGTTTGATTGTCATTGTGTTGAGTGTGAAGTTTTTCCCCTCTATGCTGCTTATCAAAAGCAACCTGGCTTCCACATCCATCCCTTCCATATCCTTGAAGTAATCTGTTTCTGACTCATCACAGAAGATGTACACAGCGGCAGATGTCTGGCAGAGGAATGAGAATTGCTTGTCAAAGTCTCTGATATCTCCTCTGAGGTTGGCGACGGCCAGCGGCTCAGTGAATTTGTCTGTGTTCTTTTTCCCGCATGGGAGGTACCAGGTCACTTCGACTAGCCCCTCTGAAATCTTCCTGGGTACATCACCACACTCCATGTTACGATTATAAAATACATCATAACACTCCTTGGTGTTGCTGAGCAGTTTGTTCAGCACCTGAGACTTGGATAAGATGGTCCTCCCCAGCCTGACGAACGACACCAGGGGAATATCAGTGAGCACAATTCTTTCTTCACAGCTTAAGTTTCTTAACGCCCGTTTGGAGGGGCTGAAGGTTCGAACAATTTCACGCATAGACCACAGCATCATGGTGATTTTTCTTGTGTCATGGTTGGGCATGAGGAGCGGGACAGCGAACTGGCAGAGTGCCATTTTCACAACCATGTCTTGCTGAAGAAAGCCGTCGGAACAGAGAAACAATGCAGTTATCAGGTCCAACGGATTGATGTCGTTTCGCTTGTCTGTGTCAACATCTTTGGACACACATTTAACACTTCGAGCATTTGCATTGAACATCATGAGTTTCTGCAGAAAAGCCTCAAGATATGACTTTGAGCTTTCACGTTTGTTCTCTGATGCATCGTGTTGATTGATCTCAAGAACAGCGCTTAGTGTGAGCTTCTTTTCATAATGTTCTTCAAAGCCCATATTTGACAGCACCTTCCTGAAACAGGACCCTGTGGATCAACACGAAGAAATAAATTAATGTTCAAGATGTCACATTTTGTATTGCAATTCCACACAAAGGTATTCATTAAAATCTGTTAACTCATCACAAAGAGTACTATGCAGCCATGTGTTCTTTTGGTGTCTCTGAGGAGCTTAGTTTCAGAGCCAATCGCTTGTTCCCCCACAAATGCTGAACATTGAAAAGGATTTAAACAGCCCCTTTACATTTCTAGTATCTGGTGGGAACAGTGTGTGATTGCAACTGTTATGCATTGGTCTGTTGTGGTTTTGGTCTCTTTGAAGCCATTGTACTTTTCTTTGAGGTTGTTTTGTATCTCTTAATGTCGCTTTGAGTGCGTTAGCATAATCTTTGTAGCCTTTTTGCATCTCTTTGTAGTTGTTTTAGTCTCTGTATTATTGAAAGGTTTCTAGTCATTTTAAGTTATTTATGTGGTCATTTTAAATCTTTCTTTTTGTTCTATCTCTTTTTAATCATTTTAATGTTGTTCTGCCCCTTTTCTTAATTGTTAATGTTTTTTTACTGAATGTATAGTTTGTAAGTAAGGTAGGTAGGAGAGGGCCCTTTCAGGTCTTTGTTCTGAGGGACACATTGTCTCAGAAGTTATCCATGGATCGAGCATTTTATTCTCAATCCAATTCTTTTTAAATTCTAATCAGCTTTTGCTCATTTTCCCTCACTCCCTCTCATATAATTATCTTGCACTTGTGAAAAATTAGCATATTAGTATGAACAGTATGAATAATAGAAAATATGCTTTTAAAATAAAAAGCAGGAGATAAAATCTCTCACCTGTGAGTATAGTTGTACAGACAGGCTCACTGCACCTGTCCATCAGTATTGTCGCGACATCTATGGTGTATAACGTCTCTGGCTCCAAATTAGAGATTGTCTTGAAGCACTCTTTTGTTTGTATGACTAGTGACTCTATTCCCTGACTTCTGAGGGTTATAAGGAACTGATGTTTAATCCCCTCCATGTATTCCCCTTTGGTCCATTTCAAGGTCACGGCGTTGGCCTCTGAATGTTTTTTAGTTAAGAGCCGAGGGGCTGGCACCGCTGAAACAGATCAGTCATTTGAAGATAAATTATTTTCATGCACACACTCCAGTGTAAAGATATAAAATGTCCTCTCATCTCTAGTTTTACCTGTGAAAACAAAGTCCTCAACCCATTCACTTAAATTACCATCCTCGTCTTCTGTGGCCACACTGAATATATATCGCTGTCCAAGTTCAAGGTCATTTATTTCAACCTTATGAGCACCTTTGATGCCATAGTAACCTTTCAACTCCCTTCCGTGGATCCACTCTCCTTTATTGCACTTTACTTTGAAGTTTTTGGGCCCCTTTAGTCCCTTCGGCACTCCCCAGCTCAGGACCAGAGAGTTTGGTTTCACGTCAGAAAACGTTATCTTACCAGGAGGGGGCACCACTGGCAAAGACAAGAGAGTAAAAGGAATCATTATTGAATATGTCATGATAGACTTTATAACCAAACATCATCATGATGTAAAACTTTGTGTTTAGTGTCACAGGAAGACTTTCACTCGATGTTTTATAATGCGGCTTCCCCAACTCTGGAACGAAGTGTGCTTAACTATCGCTGCTTTTTAAACATCATCTTCTAAAACATATTCCTCAGAAAACTTGTATTCCTGTTTAATTGCATTTACATTATTGTATTTTACCTACTTAGCTCTACACGACATTCCAACCTTTACCCATGCAGACACACCTTCAGGAGAAATTTGGGGTTTCGTCTATCCAGTCTAGCAGTGTCCGAACTACGGGGGGACTCGGGGGATCCGAGACCCCCTGAAACTGACACGAGATCCCCCGAAAACATGATTTGGGAAATGTTGGGGGGTCTCTAAAATAGTGTTTTCGAGATCCGCGCTCTGAGTCAAGAGCAAGCGCCCCCCCCCCCCGAGAGAAAAATGGGACCCCCCGAAAATCTCGGCATAGTTCGAACACTGCAGTCTAGTCCACTTCATTATTTAAGTGAAACTGGGATTGAACTTATAATGACCCACTCCACAGAGTAAAACAGTAATAGAAACACAAACGTATTTTTAATAAATAAAGTTAGTAAAATGTAACCAAGACTGTGCTCACTTGTACTTATTCAAAACCTAGTCTGTCTTGTATAATGAAAGTGTATTTTCAAATACAACATAAAATATATTTTACTCTTATGTATTGCAACATACACTTCCTGGCCAAAAAAAAGGTCACACTCTAATATTCGTTGGACCGCCTTTAGCTTTGCATTCGCTGTGGCATAATTTCCACAAGCTTCTGCAATGTCACAACATTTATTTCTGTCTTGCATTCATTTTTCACCAAGATCCTGTATTGATGACGGGAGATTCGGACCACTATGCAAAGTCTTTTCCAGCACATCCCAAAGATTCTCAATCGGGTTCAGGTCTGGACTCTGTGGTGGCCAA
Organism: Eleginops maclovinus; assembly: GCF_036324505.1. Classification (NCBI taxonomy): domain Eukaryota; kingdom Metazoa; phylum Chordata; class Actinopteri; order Perciformes; family Eleginopidae; genus Eleginops; species Eleginops maclovinus. Next base: position 20,087,069 of record NC_086353.1, on the reverse strand, counting down.
TCCATGTTTGAAAATGATGTCTCGTGCTCCCTGAACCACTCTTTCACAATTTGAGCCCGATGGATCCTGGCATTGTCATCTTGGAACATGCCCGTGCCATCAGGGAAGAACAAATCTATTGATGGAATAACCTGGTCATTCAGCTATAGTCAGCTGACCTCTTCTTTTGGCTCATAACGTTGCTGAACCTAGACCAGACCCACTGCAGTAACCCCAGATCATAGCACTGCCCCCACAGGCTTGTGACCTTTTTTTTGGCCCGGGCAGTGTATATGTATTTGTAAAGCAATAATGAAAAGTTAGCACTACGGATGACAATGGTTGACATATTGCGATTTTCTCTTTGAAACAGGCAATAAGAACTCTTACCTGTCTCAGGCTCACTGGACCTATCATTTGTGATGTATTCGGTCTCTGAATCTGAATCGGAGTACTCTTCTGTCTGTATCGCTTGCATCTCTTCGCCTTGACTCCACTTCAAGGACCCAGCCGTGGCATTTAAATGTTCTTTTGCTGTTGGGTGTGGAGGGGATGGCACTGCTGCAAGAAAGCCATCATTTAACAGTCAATGATTCAATAAAATTGATATATGCACACTGTAACGACAGGGCAGTTACTAGAGAGCACAAGGATAAATAAAAACGTTATTTGCAACAGGGAAGACCTGATGTGGAGGCACAACATAGCCTGCCAGTGGAATGAGCCGCCATCATCAATGAGGGCAGTTCACATGCATAGAGAACCCAAGTTGATACCATTCACTGCTGAAGATGACATTGAGCGCTTTCTGACAACTTTTGAGAGAATGCCGGCTGTCTCCAGATGGCCAAAAGAAGAGTTAGCTATTCAGCTTGTCCCTACGCTCACAGGCATCCAGAGACCAGCAGTTGGAGGAAGAGGCCAAATGCCAACAGCAGAAATGGAGAGATATGCAGCACCAATATCAAGAGATGCAAGCACAGGAGGCAGAATTTAGGGGTGAGTATGCGAACAGAACGGATTGATGTGACAGTTTTGAAGAAGACACTGGGAAAATCCAAAGGCAGACCAGAAGAATGTTGTAGCTTATGTGGTCAAAATGACTGTAAGCTGTTGGCCAAATGGCAAGGACCTTACAAAATCACTAAGCAACTGCGTAAGGAAACCTATGAACTGTACATGCCAGACTAAGTGAAGGAACTTCAGTGTTTTCATGTGAACCTCCTGAAAGAGTTTCGGGTGCTTTCACTGCCCATCCAGCAGCATCTCCTCATCTGTGCCCTAGACCTGGAGGAGGAAGGAGAGCAGTCATTCCCCACCAGCATCCCCAAACCCATGTCAGTGGATGTGTCCCATCTCCAGCTTGCCCAGCAGAGAGAGATACAAGCACTGTTGGATCCACAGCTCTTCCAAGTAAACCCTGGCTTCACAACTCTGGTCAAGTACAAGTCCATCAGAGAGAAGATGCTCCTCCCCGTTTGAAATGCTACAGGATTCCTGAACGTTTGGTGATGGATTTCAAGAAAGAAATTGAGCTGATGTTGCGGCTGGGGATAATTGAAACCTCAACAAGTGAGTGAGACACTGGAGCAATTTGATAAATGAAATAGCGCTTCTCAGGATCAGTATGATGGTTCCATGTTTAGACTTGGGCGTAGATTTGTTGGGGCTCCACCAACCGTACCCACTAGAGGGCGGAATCTGTGTGAGGAGTAAAGTATTGTAACCCAAGTTTTATTTTTAGTAATAGTCTATATTTTTAGTAACCAGCTCTGAAGATGTGAAAATGTTTTGTGGAAAATTACAAGATATGAAAATAAGGTCAAGAGCACAACATGCATAACAAGAGCACGTAGAACCGTTTATGGTTTATACCTTTGCCCTAACCTTTGAGTAAGTCAAACCCGTCATAAAATCTTTTCACAACACTCAGAAGAAAGGTACCATTTTTTTTTGTTTAACCTTAATTTTGACTTTGAAATACAATGAAGGTTATTCCTGTGAATAAATATCAGAGGAAACAAAAAACACAAATAGGGATCATTATGATGAAATGAAACTCTGTTGTAAAAAACTGGAAGGGAAATATGATGAAATACATCTTATTTGAATTGCAATAAGGATAAAAGTGATGTAAACTTCAAATCAATGTTCCTGTTATTCCAAATGGCAGATTTACGAACAATGGATTTTTCCAAACTGATTGAAAAAAACAGCTGGCACCTGCTACCTGGCATAATCCGATCATTTCAACCTGTTTGATGAGGGGCCCAAATTAAAATACAAAGGTACTAGTCTGTATCTCTGTCGTATTTACTGACCTGTCTCAGATAGTCGCGAGTCGCGGCGTTCCTTACCACCAGAAATCTGTAAAATAAAATAGTCTTAATTTTTTTTAAATGCAGCATTTCACGATTACAGGATATTTTTGCCTCATTTACACAAGTTCTGTTCACCATTGCATTATAGCAGATCTGCATCTGAGCAGACCTGTAGAGCACATCTGAAGTCTTTGAATGCAGGTAGCTATTCCCATCCAATTTCTCACACAAATTGATGAGCGTGTGAGTCTGCAGGGCTTCAACGTGTTTTGGAAGCTGGTATTTCTGGCCGGATCTGGAATAGGTGGAAAGATTGGCGTATTTGTAACTGCAAACTCCCGCTATGGTCATAAGGGCTACCAAAATCAACATTAAATAAGTGTTCTTTTTAGTTTCTTTTTGAAACACATTTAGTGACACGATTTCAACTTTTAAATGTTTTGGCAGTGAAACTACAACTTGCCCTGTTAACTTGCAAATGACTAATGGTAGAAATCAAGATTTCTTCTGAGACAGTTCTGTACCTTTTGCCCTCGTCCTTCTTGCACTTGGAGTCAGCAGACACTCCTGACAATTCTTTTTCATGGAAGACAGACTGAAGACCCTTCACGGTCCCCCTGAAAGGCATTTCATGTTAAATTGACACCTATGATATGTCATGTCTGAGTTAAACTGAACTCAAAACAAATGAACAAAAACCTTACTTGAGCAAAATTACCTATTTTTCACCGAAAGGTTTTTAGATCACAAAGTGTAAAGAGAGTTAATCGACATAATTAATGTGAGGCTGTGAATTAATTTTTACTCACTCTTTGAAAGTAGGTTGGCCATCCATGGACCACTCAGAACACTGGCTCACAGCTCCACTGGGCATTGATTGTGGTGTCTTCGATCTGAAATCCATTTGTGAAACACTTCTGTTTTCAAATGATTACATCTTTTTTTTTACAATTAATGAGACATGTCCTCTGATGACTTCATTGTCTTACTAACAGTAAAAGTACTTTTACTTGAGCAAAAGTATAACCTATGAGTTTTACACTCCCTGAATTATATAGTTTGCAGAGTGCATAGAAAACTAATCTCAACAATAAATGTAATTAAGGCTGTTAAGTCATATGTACTTACTGTTTGGAAGCTGGATTGCCTTCAATGGACTGGTCATAACTCTTCCTCACAGTTGCATTGGGCTTTGATGGTGCTGTCCCCGATCTGAAATACATTTAGTTTTATGTTTTAAAAACAACATTTGGCGCTCTACTTCACAGGCACATTCAGTCACCTAATCTCAACATTTACATTGGGGACTTCACTTCATTCCTATCTACCGGCAAATTATTAACAGTAGAAATCAGGTTTGCTTGTGAGACAGTTCTGTACCTCTTGCCCTCATCCTTCTGGTACTTGGAGTCAGCAGACACTCCTGACAATTCCTTGTTATGGTAGACGGACTGTAATCCCTTCACGGTCCCCCTGAAAGGTTTAAAATTGTAATATTTTCTGTTAAACAGACACTGATTGTCATGTCTGAGCTGAAGTGTAATTCTCGCTGTTAATTAATTTTTATTCACTCTTTGAAAGTTGGTTGGCCATCCATGGACCACTCAGAACACTGGCTGACAGATCCACTGGGCATTGATTGTGGTGCATTGGATCTGAAATACATTTAGTTTTATGTTTTAAAAACAACATTTGGCACTCTACTTCACAGGCACATTCAGTCACCTAATCTCAACATTTACATTGGGGACTTCACTTCATTCCTATCTACCGGCAAATTATTAATAGTAGAAATCAGGTTTTTTTGTGAGACAGTTCTGTACCTTTTGCCCTCGCCCATCTTGTACTTGGAGTCAGCAGACACTCCTGACAATTCCTTTTTATTGAAGACAGACTGTAGATCCTTCACGGTCCCCCTGAAAGGTGTTCAAATTTTATTATTTTCTGTTAAACTGACACTGATTTTATTTCATGTCTGAGTAAAAGTGTAACTCTCACAGTATTCTGTTGATCAAGATTATGTTTTATATGTAGAAAAAAACATATTGGTAATTCCAATGAAATGAAACTGATACACTTCACTTCAGATGGAATTTGAGGTGAGTGCAATTACAAAACACCTAAATACAGACATAACAAGATTTACCAGGATCTAAATGATTGAAGTATGTAATATTAAATATTCTTATTAAAAAATAAAGAGGCACGTCCTTTGATGACTTCCTTGTCTCACAAACAGTAAAAACCGTCTTGAGCAAAAGTAACTTCTCTGGGTTTTCTCTTTCCCAAACGGTTTTTAGATCACAAAATGTAAAGAGATTTAGTCGCCAAAATTAATGTGAGGCTGTGAATTTATTTTTACTTACTCTTTGAAAGTTGGTTGGCCATCCATGGACCACTCAGAACACTGGCTGACAGATCCACTGGGCATTGATTGTGGTGTATTGGATCTGAAATACATTTAGTTTTATGTTCAACTAAAACATTTGGCGCTGTACTTGACACCCACATTCAGTCACCTAATCTCAACATTTACATTGGGGCATTAACTTCATTCCTATCTTCTTGCAAATCCTTAACAGTAGAAATCAGGTTTGCTTGTGAGACAGTTCTGTACCTCTTGCCCTCATCCTTCTGGTACTTGGAGTGAGCAGACACTCCTGACAATTCCTTGTTATGGTAGACGGACTGTAATCCCTTCACGGTCCCCCTGAAAGGTTTAAAATTGTAATATTTTCTGTTAAACAGACACTGATTGTCATGTCTGAGTTGAAGTGTAATTCTCGCTGTTAATTAATTTTTATTCACTCTTTGAAAGTTGGTTGGCCATCCATGGACCACTCAGAACACTGGCTGACAGATCCACTGGGCATTGATTGTGGTGCATTGGATCTGAAATACATTTAGTTTTATGTTTTAAAAACAACATTTGGCACTCTACTTCACAGGCACATTCAGTCACCTAATCTCAACATTTACATTGGGGACTTCACTTCATTCCTATCTACCGGCAAATTATTAATAGTAGAAATCAGGTTTTTTTGTGAGACAGTTCTGTACCTTTTGCCCTCGCCCTTCTTGTACTTGGAGTCAGCAGACACTCCTGACAATTCCTTTTTATTGAAGACAGACTGTAGATCCTTCACGGTCCCCCTGAAAGGTGTTCAAATTTTATTATTTTCTGTTAAACTGACACTGATTTTATTTCATGTCTGAGTAAAAGTGTAACTCTCACAGTATTCTGTTGATCAAGATTATGTTTTATATGTAGAAAAAAACATATTGGAAATTCCAATGAAATGAAACTGATACACTTCACTTCAGATGGAATTTGAGGTGAGTGCAATTACAAAACACCTAAATACAGACATAACAAGATTTACCAGGATCTAAATGATTGAAGTATGTAATATTAAATATTCTTATTAAAAAATAAAGAGGCACATCCTTTGATGACTTCCTTGTCTCACAAACAGTAAAAACTGTCTTGAGCAAAAGTAACTTCTCTGGGTTTTCTCTTTCCCAAACGGTTTTTAGATCACAAAATGTAAAGAGATTTAGTCGCCAAAATTAATGTGAGGCTGTGAATTTATTTTTACTTACTCTTTGAAAGTTGGTTGGCCATCCATGGACCACTCAGAACACTGGCTGACAGATCCACTGGGCATTGATTGTGGTGTATTGGATCTGAAATACATTTAGTTTTATGTTCAACTAAAACATTTGGCGCTGTACTTGACACCCACATTCAGTCACCTAATCTCAACATTTACATTGGGGCATTAACTTCATTCCTATCTTCTTGCAAATCCTTAACAGTAGAAATCAGGTTTACTTGTGAGACAGTTCTGTACCTCTTGCCCTCATTCTTCTGGTACTTGGAGTGAGCAGACACTCCTGACAATTCCTTGTTATGGTAGACGGACTGTAATCCCTTCACGGTCCCCCTGAAAGGTTTAAAATTGTAATATTTTCTGTTAAACAGACACTGATTGTCATGTCTGAGTTGAAGTGTAATTCTCGCTGTTAATTAATTTTTATTCACTCTTTGAAAGTTGGTTGGCCATCCATGGACCACTCAGAACACTGGCTGACAGATCCACTGGGCTTTGATTGTTGTGTCTTCGATCTGAAATTAATTTGTGTTATGTTTTAACAATACAAGATAGCTTTCTACTTGCCACATGCATCCAGAATTCAAGTGTCCGTGTCCCATGTAAAACAAAAAGTCAAAAGGTTACTACCTCACATTCCTACACAAAGGTAACATAATGACTCTGCCTTGTTCTCACTTCAACCCCAACCACAATATTGATTACTTTTATTTTCTAAAATGAAAGAGGCATGTCCTAAATGTAATTGAGGCTGTGAAGTTCTGTTGACTTTTGAATTCTGAATTGCCACCAATCGACTCGACGCAACTGTTGTTCAGAGTACCACTTGTGTTTTCTTACTGGTCAAAAGTTGGAGGGGGATCGATGGAATCATCAGAATGCTCACTCACAGATCTACTGGGCATTGGTGGTGGTTTCACCCATCTGAAATTAATTTGTGTTATATCTTGAAAACAACATTTTGATGATTCTATCTTACATGAATATCTATTCACGTGATCACATCCATCAAATGTTTTTCAGTAATAAGACAACTTGACACTTAAATAGTGGCAAATGATTACCAGTACAAATCAACTTTTCTTGTGAAATGTTTTTTGTACCTTTTTTCCATTTGCTCAGCAGAATCACCTGACAATTCTTTGTCAAGTTAGATAGACCAGAGTCTCTTCACAAATCATCTGAATGGCATCGGAGCTAATTATTCTGCTGATATGACACCAATGTGAAGTCCTCTCATCTTTTGTACTATATGCCCTAAGTTGAAGTGTAACTCAGGGCATTCTGTTAATCAACAGTCAGTGTGTTTGACATTTTGATGATTTATGTAAATTCTTTACAAGTTGGTTTGATTTTGATTGGTATCAATTTGTATTGATCTGCATAAAGGTAAAAATATGGTACAGATTCTTACCTTGCTTCATCCTTCTTTGAAGAAGCCATCACTTCTTTATCAACAGTCAGCGTCAGTTACATATTACACCTTTTTCAACTTCGGACTCTGCAGCCACTGAACCATTAAAGAGAAGGATAAACCAGCGGATGTGTTAACAAGACAGTTACCATTTTTGTAAACCTTATCATCAGAGGTGAATACATTAAATATTTTTCTCTGTGCATTCATGTTACCTACAGTTTGTGGGATAGTTAGTCATTAATGTTTGCGAAATGCTATTGAAGGATGACTTTATGAAGGAATCGATCAACTGCTTCATGGTACCTTATGTAATGTCTCTGGAAGTGTACTCTGCATATGGAAGCCATGAAAGGCAAGCTAAAAAAAAGTTATTGGATTTGGTTCCTTTCTTGTGCTTATGACTGAAGACAAAACAGGTCAGAGAAAAAGTTTTGGCAGGTAATATTATTTGTGTTTGATGTAATACTCATTTTGTACACCAGTGTGCACCACTATGCCATACTCTTTAGAGGACTATCCATGTTTTTCTTCAGGTGAGTTTTCTTCAAGATAAGGGTTTAGAGAGCATGAAAACAAAAAGACTCTCCTAAAAGAAAATGTTGAATGCTTTTTTTCCCAGATAACGCATGTGTTAATGTTACACCCTGGTCGTTAGAATTAGTATCAAAACACAAAACACAAAATCCCGATCGCCCTTGGCAGATGAAATAAGTTGAATAAAGTACAACCAAGTACCAAAAAGATGATCATGGAAAAAAATAAGTTTTTTCTCACTCACATTCTGGGCTTCCATACCTATAAATGATTGATTGGTTGATTGATTGATAACACCATGTGTTTAAGAAAGAATGCTGTTAGCTAAGTATCCCAGAGTTAGAAGAAGCATTCAAATCTCTAATTATATTTCAAGTAGAAAAACAGGCTGTGAAAGTGCCTCGCCCCATAATATCTCTTAAAAACTACACTGAAGCAAAAGTCCAAAAGTATCAGTAGAATATCCTTAACTCACGAAGAGCACTCTGCATTAGTGTATAGTGTTACAAAGTACAACATTAACCATTAAATGTAGTAGAGGAAGATATATTGGGAATTCCAGTTCCAGTTTTTACAATTAACAGTGTAATGGATTTAAGGACATTTATGCCAAAAGTCTGCAAGTTGTATTATCACTTTGTCCTGTTTTACACGGCCATGCCTGAATGTGGGGCTAAACATAATGGTAGCCAAGTTTTTTTTATTTTTTATTAACATATAAACGAGATGTGTTTAGTGATTGTGTAAGCAAAACATACTATAATCTTTAAAAGAAAGAAGAATTACATTTTGGGGGGACAGGACTGGGCCCTTACATTGACTTGAAAAAAAAGAAAAACAAAAATGATTCGATCCGAGGGACACCATCCTCACGGTCATATTCACACTATTCAATAACAATGAATCTTAACAACCATATACATGGTTGTGCGATAAGTGTCTGCTATATACTGTCATAATGACATATGATAATTATTTAAAATGTATATACAGTAGGAGACACTGGGACAGGTGAAAAATCCAATAAACACTTGGTTAACTGTTGTCTTTGTTGATAAAAATTGACATATATAACCTACCTTAATGAGACTCAGTACGAACTTTGGTTTGTGATAAGCTATAAAAATGGCATTGTTGCATAATGTTGAACATGTTCTCAAACATATTCATACCAGGGAGGTAAGGAAGCAGGACCCAAATGCACTACAAAAAATGTATGCGGATATAAGTAACAAAAAGGGGCTTTATTAAAGTAAAGATGGTACACAAGTACACAAACTCAAAGGAGCCGGATAAGGTAGTGTTGTATAAAAGAAAAGTAGCAAGACATGTAATGAGGGACAAACTGGTATGACACAAGGAAACACAGGCAGCAGGCTGTCTTTGTGTGATGTTTTTAATATATGCGTGACAAAGGACGTTACACTAACAAACAATTGCAGTTGGGTATTAAAAGTATGTGCGGCAGAGACTTTATTGTACTTTTCAGTGTACATGGAGGTGCTCCCACACAGTTAGCCAAACTGAGAGAACCGCCTACCTGTTTCAGTGGGTGGGGGAAAAGATATGAGGATAGTGTGTGTGTGTGTGTGTGTGTGTGTGTGTGTGTGTGTGTGTGTGTGTGTGTGTGTGTGTGTGTGTGTGTGTGTGTGTGTGTGTGTGTGTGTGTGTGTGTGTGTGTGTGTGTGCGTGCGTGCGTGCGTGTCTTGGTATTTATCACTTCTTGGGAAACCAAATTGTCTATCACGCCATAGGGACCTTTGATGTTTTGGGACCAAAGATCAGTGTGTGTGTGTGTGTGTGTGTGTGTGTGTGTGTGTGTGTGTGTGTGTGTGTGTGTGTGTGTGCGTGTGTGTGCGTGCGTGCGTGCGTGCGTGCGTGTATTTAGGCTATTTGAGTCTACATGTAATGAATCTTGTTATAACTCATCTCACATTTTGAAGAGAAAAGTATTTGTTGGGTTTTTTTCCAATTAAATTACTCTTTTCAGTAAAATATAAATGAGCTTTGAGTTACAGTAACTGGTAAGTGAGTGACCTTAATTGTAATTAGACTTATTTATAGAGATAACATAAGACAACTTATCAATTACATTCCAGGAAATAACTTTTTTTTCTTTTGTATCTTGGTAACACAGTGTATACTGACAACAATAAAACATAACCTCCATCATACGTTGATGACAGCAATTTGTACTAGTAGTAAAAAATACAAGAAAATGTATTTGTGAAGGCTATTTTTTATTTTTTTTGTAAACTAAAAGAAGCCGAAATAGCCTTGTTCGCACACATCATTTTCTTAAATGGTACATATTTGCAATGAACTCATTGCCCACAAATTTTGATCACATCAATACTAAGATATTCTTATTTTTTTGTCTATTTGAGTAATTATAAGAACAAAAGGTAAAAATTAATATTCTGGTCGTTATAACTGTATATTTTGGGTGGTTTTGTTCAAATCTGACAAAGAAGGAACTACGCTTTGAATAAAATGTAACACAACATGTTGTGCATGTGGCTAAAGATCCAGCTTGTACTGTACAGTTTATGTGTTCGACATGCCTGTTTTGGAGCTAAAACGTTAAGATGTGACCCATAAAACCTATACCTGTCTAAACATTTGATATTATTTAGTTATTAAACATACGGGAGACAAATAAAGTAAAATATGAAAACATAAATCTACACAGTAGAAATGAGAAATTGCGAAATGTGAAACATTTCACACTAGTATGTCTCTTTAAAAAATACCCTTAAGTCTTACTGACAAAAATGCATGACTCTTCAAACTATTACAGTGACACAAACCAACTACACAGATGTAAACAAAATGGCGTTATTGGTAGATTATTTGGAAATGATCTAAATAATAATTATCAATATTTAGATGAGATGTTATCGAATCTAAACATTGCCATAATAACATGATCTAGGTTGAATCGGCCCTCCTCCAATTAAGTATAGTATAATTGAATTTATTAAGTATATATGTACAAATATATTACACAGTAGTGGGTTAATAAGCCCAATTTCAAATACATTTCATCAATAAAAGTTGAAAACATTTTCTAACACATCTTGATTGATAAACAAAAGCCCAATAACGTATTTGCATAACAATCTTGAAATAAACATGTCATATTTTCCCTTATTATAAGCAATCCGAGCCTCCTGTTTGAAGAAATTAGCCGCCAATCAAATACATGAAACCCTATGGAGAGCTGTGATGAAAGCTGTTTTTTTTTCTTAAAGCATAGTTTGAAACATAATTAACCTACATTTGATTGATTTGTTAACTTATAACTTAACCTATAAGGCGCTATACCTCACCTCTAGTGAGTTGCCCAGCCCTTTATATGTTTTTCTGTATGTGGGCCTCAGTGAAAAAAGTTTGGACACCCATGATCTAGGTCATTTATTTCAAACTCAAAAAAGGTTCTCCAGAGCAACAGAGGACATTGTTAACTGTTTGTTCCAGACTCTGTAATACTCTTCATGACAAATAAATGTATCCTTGTATGTGAAACTCAGTGTAGTGGGCTATTAAGCACCAATCTGATGACTTATGCGTCTTTGATTTTAAATTATGATCGACTTTCTCATCAATAATGATTTTTATGGTTACGGTTGCTGGAAGCATAAAGGGTAAAGCTTTGCTACAAATATTTTAAAAGTCCTCCTTCGTGCTTATAGTAAATGTGCTGATAATCCAATCTATTATAGTTAATAGATCATGATCATTTAGATAGGTAATAACATTTAGTTTATGTGGGCGAACATTCATTATAATTCAAGTGTTTTATGTTGTGAACACTAGGTAAAACATTTGTTTAAATCTTTCGAGAGGAACTAAGGAGAAAGATATTGGAAAGGAACGCCTACAGCACAGAGTGAAATGAGAACACACTCTTCATCTAATGCGAAGGCGGTCTGAAAAGGAATGAGTAGGATTTTGATGGGACTGCCAAGCCAAAAGCTGGAGGGGATTCAGGCAACAATGTGACAGAGTTGTCCACTTTGCAATGAAATACTGGTTTGTTGTATCATGCTGCGGATGGTGTTCCTCTCATGTTTTGAAAATAACAAACAAAAAAACACATTTGAGTATTTAATTACTGGGAGTTTCACAATTGGAAACTCATCTGCCTGGGACTGTTTCAAAGCATGAGACATTTGATGTTCAGAGTGATACCTCGCTGTAAAAAGGACAATATTCAAATGTTAGACTAAATGCAATATTAACAAGTAACAAGTAAGCTTGTTATATTTAGGTGGAAATAAAAAAGCAATAATCCAACAATTTAAAATCAAAACAGCATTTGACATTTAATTCATACAGTATTTACCTGATTTACAGACGACAATGTTCAAGTGTTACGTACATTTGAAAATGAAAATGCTAAGTTAACAATCTAGCCAAATTTTTCATTGTACAAGCATTACTTAACTCACATTTTTTAAAAAAGCCCCAGTTTTTTGTGATGAGATCAACATGTCCCAATTAGCTTTTGGTGTCAAAATGAAAATACAATTCCTCAGTCCTTTCGGCAAAGTTGGACTTTGAGTAGAACGTCAAACATCTTCTGTAAGCGTGACACCAGGGGCTACCTTTCTACCTTTAGCAATTTGTTAAAATAAGGCTACAGATTGTGCTACTGATTGTGCTATACAATGACACTGAAGTCAGGTTTCCGTAGGTAGTCCTTTGAGTATAGAGTGTATTTTTTATTTTCATAACATAACATTGCCATTTTAACAAAGTCCATTGTAGGCTTCAATACATTAGTGACAAATATTTCCATATCACATTCCATTACCTGGATCATATTCACTACACTGCAGATGAATGACGTTATATTTTTGTCCCTAAATTTCATATACACACAAATTAAATGTTTGCTTTGAAGATTAAGTCATTGGAGCGATGGCGCAAGCTAGATTGTGTCCTTTAAAATCAACGTACTGTTTTTAACTTTGCTCATGAACTCAGTTTTAATAGCAAAAGCCTAACCAGGGACAGGGGTTGCAAATTAGCTTCGGCTAGAAACTTGTATGCATGACATCTGTTGTGTATTTCATATGAAATAATGTTTAATGCATTTGTCCCTGATCAATAAACGTCTAAATAAAATAAAATAATCATTTTATGTGTTTAAATGAATCAACATATAATCTTTTTTTAATATGATTAGAATATAAGCAAACAAACGATTCCATCCCTCATATCAGATTGACTGAAAATAATTTACTTTCACCATGTCTGTCTTTCTTTTTGTCTGTTGGCTACAGGGACCTGGTGGCTCAGGAAACATTTTAAAGCTAGCTGAAACTTCATAAATGAGTTAAACCACTAACACGATCACTTTACAGCATTTTACAGATGTATATGGGAGTGTCCATCCCCCACGAACCAAGCCACAATACCATGACTTTCTGCACTAGCACAAGATAGGCGATAGGTGATAAATGTAACTTTGTAATACAAAAATCATCACAATTCATACATGTTCAGGTTGTAGCTCTTAGCTGCTTTGTGTGAGTGTCTCTAAATTGTTCACATAATATACATTTTTAACAGACTTTGATATTTCCATGATCTCCAATTGAAAGTCCTTAAAACGGTGTTATATGCTTTACTCAAATTATAGGATAATTATCAGTACTAGCCAAAGAGATATATCTGATTTGATTGGGTTGTCAGCGTTAGCAAATGCTTGCGTGTGTAGCGAGCTGTTGGCCCATCACATCTGTAGCAGCCGTAGCTACCTGCACAAGGTAAAATGCCTCCGTGTAGATTTAAAGCTGTTTTTTCAACCTGCCATGGATGACAGCGGAGGGAACATTTATTTTGTGAAGCTAGAAAGCCTGTCACAGCCGGGGAAAGGGCTACCGATGCTTTTGAAAATGTTGTGCCAGAAAAATACGAATCTGTAGAACTGAGTAATTGAACTCTTCTTGAAAAAGGAAAGGAAGATGGATTTTGGGTACAAATAATCAAATGATGACTTTCATTTATATTTTTAATATTTTCTTGTCATTTTATTAAGTGAAGATTGATCCTTCTGCTAGAGTTGATGTGTGTGGTGAAGCTGTGGCTGCAACGAAAGGAGACTTGTTGAATTGTGTTATTTGGGTTTCTTGCTTTAGTAATGGCATTCATTCTCGCTACATCAGATAGCTGTCTCTGATGCAATGCCCTGTTATACTGATTTCTGTATAATATGAATGGTTTCTATAGTCCTGACGTCATAATAATGGTATTAAGAGGTGGATGTATTTAGGTAGGACACTGCTGAAGGCTTAGGTGAGAAATGCACAGCCCGCTACTGTATCTCACAGATGAAATTTTGTTCCAAATTACAGTTCTCATCATTCCAGTCGCCCTTCCCAGTAGCATGGTGCCAGAACTCCACACAGTCCTGGTTCCGACCTTCCAAGCTGTTGGGCTGGTCTTTACCCCAGAACCTGCAGAAAAATGAGGGACATATAACAATTGAAAAACTACTGGTCTAATTTGTGAGGTTGTTAAAGAAGAGTCAAGCTTCTTACGTGGTGGTCAATGGTGTCCCATCTACCCATTTCCACTGCCCTTCTACCCCTTCATCGGTCAAACCAATCCAGACTTCTTTATCACTTGCATATAGGCCATTAATGAAGGTCTATATGAGGAGAGACAGAAAAAAAGATTGCAGAGGTTATGCATAGATAGGTGCATTTCATTTACTAATCATAGATGAAATTATGGTATAAGTCAAGTTAGCAATAAGCTGGTAAACATAATTTCGCCATATAACCTTATAATGTTTGTGAATACTATGTTATTCAAAGCTTTAAAACCAAACTGACCACATTCACATTACCAATAGTCAATTGATCTTGTGTTAATGTAAAAATATTGTTTGGTGCATCTTTACTAAGTAAAACATCATCAATGACAATTTCTATGTTGACACTCTCTTGTGCAGAAACAGAAATATGAACACAACTAGACAAACCATTTCCTCTGAGCTTGTTATTATTGCCAGATCTGCGCCTTTGGTTTGACAGTATACCCTGCCCAAACGCCAGCTTTTCTTTGCCGAAGACGTGAAGTAGCAGCTGTTCTGAAATGTCGTCCAACCAGTGGGGCACCTCTTAACTGTAAAATGCCAAAGATTGATTAATCAATAAGTGTTTACACGTTAAAATGCATTTGTTACAAGTGTCTGTGGTTAGTTTGAATTTTTGGAAAAATTAAGACATGCCCGTTTGGCAAACGGAAATTTGGATTTTAAAGTTTGAATTTTTCTTTGGCTTTGCCTTTGCAAAAAAATCTGAAGAAATCTTAAAACTTGAAAATCTAGTTCTTCTTTTCGTTATCATACTTATCATACATGCATTTTATTTGCAGAAAGAAACGATTGTCGCATTGGTGAAAAACACAACTAACCCTAACCCAGAAATCACAAGGAGCAAAATCAAGTTAGTATACATGAACTCATAACATGTTGGAGATCAACAGTAATAGCACATACTGTATGCCTTGTAACAAAAAATCCTATGCAAGACACAAACACTATCCTGACACTATCAAAACTCGATCCTCACTTTGACAGTTGACAAAAGTGTGATTTTTACTGTTACAGGTACAGATAAACATTCAAACCAATCAGAACAAACGTTGTTGCATGTTTCTTTTTCAATCCAGATATATTAATTTAGTGGCAAAATGTGTTATTTTTATATCTTAATTCTTTCTGCTTACCTGGAACTGCTACCTTTAGTCTCTCAACCTCCACCTGCAACGCGTCTCTCTCAGCAGTCAGTTTGTCGTTTTTCACATTCAACAGGTCTTTCTCCGCAGTTGCATTTTTGCAAGCTTTTTCAAGCTCATCCCTTTCCTGAACCAAAGACTTATAATTAGCCCGCAACTCATCTGTGGCTTTCGCAAGCAGGTCGTAAGTAGCCTGCAGCGTTTCTTTGGATATTGTCAGGTTCTGGTGACTGCTTTCTATCCTCTCTTTCTCATTGTTGGAGAAGTTGTACTTGTCATGCAAATGCTCAACTTTATTAATCATGTCATTGTACTTCAGCTGTAGCTGCTCTCTTGCTCTGGTTGCATTATTGAACTTGTTCTGTAAATTGTCCCTCTCTTTGGTCACTGATGCATAACTGGCCTGTACCTCATTTTTGCGTTTGAACATTGAATCGTACTGTGATTTTACCAAGTCTCTAGCTTTAGACAAGGCATTGTTTTCAGTCTGGAGCTGTTCTTTACTGGCTTTAAGCTGTTCTATCTCTTTGACGGAAGCATCATTCTTGGCCTTTAACTCGGTTTGGCTTTGTTTTAGATTTCTGCTTTCACTGCTCAATATATCGTTATTGGTCTGTAGATTATCTTGTCTTTTAGATAGGTACCCATTTCTTTGCTGTAAGTCATTCTGTTTAATTTCAAGGCTTTTCTTTTCATTTTGCATCGTCCTCAGGTTCTCCTGCAGCTTCTCTTTCTCACTGCTCATGGCTGTTAGGTTGCTCTGGTGGTTTTGCTCTGCTTTTTTGTCTGTGGGAGATGAGATATATAAATAACAGTTGTTTTAAAACCAAATCAGGCAACCTTTTGAAACTGGTTTATTTGACAAGGGAGAGACTTACAGTGGATACTCTGACCTATGATCACAGCCAACAGGAGAACGCACATCAGCCCCAGACAGGCTGCAGCAACCTTGAAAGGTTTGTTCCTCAAAGCCAAAACTGAGGGACAGAAAGAATTGACCCAGAAACTTGAATTATTTAAGCCATGGAACTGCAAGTTCCTCAGAACATATTACATATACCAACACAAAGCTTTTTAATATTATTTCTATGATTTATAACAAACCAGAGTACCTGTGCCACCTTTATTCAAAGTGTGGCAGTATAATTTTTATCTTGAGTCAGCTGATTCTGACAGTATCTTATCTCACAGTAATGTAGTTTTATTAGGATTTATATAAACTGAGAAATTAAATTCACTAAACAGAAGATTAAGGTAGCGTTTCTGCAGGATTCTTTTTGGAAAAAAATACAAATCTGTCCAAGAGATAATCAGGATCATTAGTGACAACATTTAATCAGTGTTATCTGACTAAGGATTTCTTTAGACGGCCTTTGTTTTATTTAAGGGTCCCCCTGCTATCCCAAGTGCAAATAAAACTGCAAGCTTCAGAAGTGTACCATTTTTAGTACTTGGATGTGAAACTGAATAGTGAGCAGAAACATTATTTGAAAGCTCTGTGAACCCGGAGGAAAATTGACTTTGTTTGTCCGGTTGCATATGTTTTTGTTATGTGGAATGAAATTCTTAGTTTTTTACCTGAATACCGAAGCTTGCTGCCATCTTCAAAAAATTGACTATAGCCAACTTTGTTGTCCATATCCATGTGTGTTACTGTAGAAGAACTGTACTCAACGGTCATGATTGGATCTGCTTCATGAAATGGGGTCTCATTAGTAAATTTAAAAAAAACAGTATTAATATCCTGTGAAATATCATGAATATGTTTGCCCAATAACGTCGTTAAAAATGATCTCTCCTTTTCAATTCCTTCCCTGTCAGTAAATTCCTGTCCTGACAAGAACAGGATAATCCAGACTTTGTGAATCTGCAAACATTGTGCTAAAACTTGCTGGTGGCTTTAGACATTTCAATCTCTAGGTTTAGCATTTTTCTAAGGCAATAATAGTAAACTTGGACCTTAAACACCATGAATGTAGGATATAAACAAAGTCAACCTTACCTGTGCTTTTTGAAATGATGCACTATGAAGTATTGGATATCTTGGAAAGCAGAATTCCGACCTACTGGCTTCCTGAAACTTCACCCTGCAAAAGCATTGCGCTTATGCTTCTATACAGACTGCACTTACTTTCTCTAACGTTGTGGCCAGTTGGGGAAAAATTGAGGTTTGTTCAGTAGGTGGAGCAAGAGTCACTTCCTTCCTATTGCTGTTGAGTTAGTCAGAAAAATCTGGTTAAGGTCAGATTGAAATTAGGATATATTTAAGATACCAAGACTGATCTTAACACCTCCATCATAAGCACATTTAAACTATTCAGTGAAATTGGTTGGTATTTCTGGTCGGGATAAACACCTGTCTCCTCCAAGGGTCATGAGGGAATATTTCACAACATGAACAGAAGTTACAAGGAACGGATGTCAAAGATTTCACAAAAACACAAAGATGCTGAATGTGCAGTTTTTTTATTTCAACATATTTAGGAATAGTCTGAGTCAGATCTGTGTCACAACTTTGTTCCAGTATGCATATATTTAAGGAAATAATTGTGCAATGCATAAGTAAATGCATTTTGTGGATATCTTTCGGTATTTTGATCATTAATCTTAATAGTAAATCCATCTCTCTGTTATTATTATTAGAGTACAATATAGGAATCACGCCGGGCTTTCATTATTCTATGCAAGAAGAGGAACAAACTCAAAGCATTCATTACTAATTTAATTTTACATCTGATTCAATTTTCTAGTTAAAGAATTTTTAAGTATTTCGTTATTGTTTCTACATGTGTTTGTGAGTCTACATAGATATGGGTTGGAGCTGATTGTGGACTACAGGAAGAGGCAGAGAGAGGCACACACACCCATCACCATCGACGGGACTCCTGTGGAGAGAGTCAGCAGCTTCAGGTTCCTCGGGGTAAACATCAGTGAGGACCTGACATGGACACATCACACCAGGGTCATATCCAAGACGGCTCGACAGCGGCTCTTCTTCCTCCGCAGGCTGCGGAAGTTCAACATGGACTCCAGGATACTCTGCAACTTCTACAGGTGCACCATCGAGAGTATCCTGACTGGCTGCATCACCGCCTGGTATGGCAGTTGCACCGCCCTCAACCGTAAGACTCTACAGAGGGTGGTGAAAACTGCTCAGCACATCACCAGGACGGAGCTGCCATCCATGGAGGACCTCTACACCCAGCGGTGTAGGAAGAAGGCCGGTAGGATATTAAAGGACCCCCATCACCCCAGCAACAATCTGTTCTGTCTGCTGCCGTCTGGCAGACGGTACCGCAGCATCCGGACCAAGACCACCAGACTCAGAGACAGTTTTATACCACAGGCTATAAGACTGCTGAACTCCTGAGCTGTGTGAATGTCTACTCACATCTTTTTATAGTACACACATACATATATATATATATGTATATATATATATATTATACACATCTGCCATACATATCTGTTTATAGTACACATATCTATATATTATACATATCTGCCATATACATCTGCTATACATAATATATGCATCTGTCCATACCTCCTCATTCCACAAGTATTTAAATACTTTCAATGTATTCCACATATGTATATATTTCACATCCTCAAATCTTTATTGTTGTTACTGTAAATATTCTTCTCTTTTTTGCACTATTTTATTTATGTTATTTGCACCATGTATGTTGAGTTGTTGGAGGAGCACGCGACATAAGATTTTCATTGCCAACATATACGCTGTATCTGCTGTGCATATGACAAATAAAACCTTGAAACCTTGAAACCTTGAAACCTTGATAAAGGTAACATCAAACTGATTATTAAAATATCAGAGATTTTCTTTTTACGTCCATGCCCTGCTTAGAAAAACTGACCATTGGACAAATCAAGTTGATGACCTTTGCTAATGATTCCAAAGCATGTCAATTCTCCTATATCAGGTTTTTGTGTGAATATTACCTCATGCTGAGATGATACAGCCAATCAGCATTCTCTATATGGCACAATCCATCTTGAAAATACCACGTAAAGACAAACACTAGCAGGAAATAAAAAGCTGTATTGAGGAAATTGAGAGTGCTGCATCCCATCTGTAACTTCAACCCTGCAAAAGGCCTTACATCCCTTTGGCAGTAAGTGACCCCCATTTATATTAATTGTGTTAAATTTCAGTCTCATATTGAATCAAATTAAGTGTGCACATCAAATGTGTACGTATGCACTGACAATGGAATTGTTTTCATTCGAAATTTAAATGATTATTATCTTTAAAATCCTTCAAGACTAAATAAGATTATTGCAAAAGTGTTCTCTTGTATGTTTACATGGATTGATTGCTTGCACAATCCAAGGGGCCCAGTGTGTCAGCTCCCCCTGTGACCTTCCCCTACAAAAATTGTACCAACCAGGAAGAGACTCAAAAGGACCACAGAGAAACATAAAAGTACTACAAAGGGGCACAAAAAGATGCAAAAGAGCTGTCAAGAGAACCAAAGACACTCAGAACATGGTATTTTACACAATGAAACTACAAAGAGACTCAAAACCTCTACACAAAGAAAGGGAAATAACCACAGACAAAAACTAACAGAAAAAGACCAAAACAAAAAGACACCAAGCTACAAAAAGATTCTCACCAACTACAGAGACAAAAGACACAAATAAAAACAAAACGAGGAGATATAAAGTCTGTGTCACTAGGGGGGGAAAGGTGGTGGGCATTTTGCTGCCCAGGGGTGCATTGTCCCATAATTGGCCCTTGATTGCATTGGTTGGAAGAATGACATGCATTGCTAGTCAGGAACTAAAGCAGTAACCTGTGTTCTATATGTTCAAGCCATCTCATTCACAATGTTTCGTTAGATATGTGTAAGTAATTCACATTTAGTTTGTCACACAGCTTGTTCTTCCACATATTTATGGGTGTGTGCATCTAGCTGCAGGCAAAAGCTCTACCAAGGAACAAACTAAAATAGCAGCACTAAATGGTAAATTTTATTATGCAGTAACCCAGAGCCATTTGATACTACACAATGCTTGTAGTAGAAAATGTTTTATATCATGGCATTTACAATGTAAATGGTATTTATGAATTTTCAGAGGGCTTTTGGAGGATACCGTAATGAAAAACACACACTGCAGTGAAATAAATCTGTGGTGACCCTTCCCCTCAACAGCTTGCGGTTCAGTGAGCCAGATGTAGAAAAAGTAAGAGGAAGCGAAGAGTCCTGACAAAGCAGACACCAACCGCAACACCAAGCACTACCTCATTTTATTATCGTGTATGAGCAGTGTTTTCCATATCAGACAAACAATCATGAACAAGAGTATACTGAACGCGTTACTGGTCCCCCAGTATAAATGCTTTGGTGTATGAGTAAGGACTTGAAATAGAAATCATGCAGGGCTTCATGAAAGACCTGCAAATTAAAAACGTATTCCCAATTCTTCTCTCCTTTAAGAGGCATTTGAAGGTAACTCATCACAAGGACTTCACTCTGGGCACAGTTATATAAAGTCTTCTGTGGTTCTTATTCTAAAAACATTTCAACAGAAACCTTGTGTAACTGTTCTGTTATGACCTGGCATTTGTGTAGGACATTCACCCTATTTCCCTTTAATACCTACCAGTGCTGGATATTTACATCATAGAGCATATTTACCATGTCATATATGCATAATTGGTCAAAGCAGATCAGCAGGGGTCACCATATAATGAAAAGGTACTTAACATTGTTTTCCTTTTAAACATATATCGGGCACAGCAATTCAAAGGCAAATTCCAACAAATCATCGTACCTAAATAATAAAGCTCTTGGTTTGTTTTCCAGACCCATTTCCTCTGCTTTATAGCACCACAATCATCAGACCAGGGGAATAACAATAAAGAAAATGAAAACAGATTACATTCAGTCTAAAACTAAAATGGATACATTTTGAAATACATTTCTAATATTTATCGCTACACTATCATGCACATTCACACAAAGTAACCCTAACTCACAACCTAAAGCTCCAACCTTCTCAGTCAGTGAAAAATGCTTTCACTGGCTGGTAATACACAGATTTCTTATGTCAAGCGGAGAAGGTAAAGTTCGACTTTCTAGTTCCAGTGAAGAATATAGCATTTTCTACACGTACGGTTTGGTATAGACTGTTGGAATGGGACAGAGGTAAACCTAGCCAATGTTTGCCATGCTGAACTCCACTATACTGTAAGTTGTTCAGCTGCGCTTTAAGAGAAAAGTAGGAAGTGAGATAAAGTGTTTTTGTGTTGTGTTTATTCATAGTGTCAGAGAGCTAGGCAAAGATTGCATCCTCGTTTTACATGTAAACAATGTGAACCACCGCTGATTCAGAACAAAGGGGAAAAACGGAATAAATGAAAATGGGAACATTTTGAATGTGCACCATGTGAATATGGGTACTGATTGGTATATTATAATTATTCAATGGGTTTTGAGTTATGCATTATGAATCACATTATTAAACATATTCTTTCTTTTAGGTAATAATTGTGTCCAGTGTGTTTTATTTTCCATCTTATTCAAAACAATAATGGCATTCTAAATATGTGTGTCATATCTATGTTTACTTTTAATGCAAAGCATGCTATTCTGCATTTCTTCCAAAGGAGGTGTCATACAAGGGTATTATTGGTATTAAGACTGAGATAAGCATTCAACAGACTGAAACATTCCTTTAGTTTAGTTATCTGCATTCCTTCCAAGTCATTGTTGTGTATTTGAAGTGATACCTTTATTTTTCACATCAAGGATATAGTGATGATGCCGAACCCTGTTGAAAATGTGTTCCAGGAAGGACCGATTTGCACCAGGTGTGACGTACCCGTTAGTGACCCCCACACAGCGGAAGCCCAGACGCAGGTAGAGCTTGTGGGCAGCAGGCGAGTACGCTGTGGTTCCCAGGGCAACCGTTGAGTATCCGTGAGTGACAGCAAACTCCAGAACCTTTCATCCCAGCGCCACGCCGACTCCACACCGGCGACATCTACTGTCAACAGACATCCGATGCAGCATGACGGCACCTCCTGACTGCTTCTGGTCCACTGCTGTGACCACACCCACCAATTTGCCCTCCAGCAATGCTACCCACAGGCATATAAACATATTATAGAAAGGCATTTAAAAACAGTCATCTAAAAGCAAAGATAATAAAACAGGTAAAAAATAGATGAATAAAAGTTACAGTGCAGAATAAAAGTCACAGTGCAATGTTAGATTAGCAGTTCAATTAAAAGCAGCACAAAACAGAAATGTTTTCAGTTAAAAGTAATAAGAGTAGCAGCGGCCCTGCAGGGTTCTGGGAGTTTGTTCCAAATATTTGGAGCATAATAACTGAACACTGCTTCTCCTTGTTTAGTTCTAAGTCTGGGGACAGACAGCTGACCAGTTCCAGAAGACCTGAGAGTTCTGGATGGTTCATAATGTAGCAGGAGATCACAAATGTATTTGGGGCCTAAACCATTCAATGCTTTATAAATCAGCAGCAGAACTTTGAAATCAATTCTTTGACAGACAGGAAGCCGATGTAAAGACTTCAGAACTGGAGTGATGTGATCCACTCTCTTAGTGTTAGTGAGGACTCGAGCTGCAGCGTTCTGAATCAGCTGCAGCTTTCTAATGGATTTCTTAGTGAGACCTGTAAAGACACCATTACAGTAGTCCAGTCTGCTGAAGATAAAAGCATGGACAAGTTGTTCTAGATCCTGCTGTGACATTAGTCCTTTAATCCTAGATGTGTTCTTCAGGTGATAGTAGGCGGACTTACTGATTGTTTTAATGTGACTGTTGAAATTCAGGTCAGAGTCCAGGACTACACCTAGATTTCTGGCGTTTGCTGTTGTTTTGAACATTGCTGACTCAAGCTCAGCACTGACTTTTTGGAGGAAGTTCTGACTCATTCAGTCATTGCTTTGTTCAATGCACTTACTCAGGGTTTTACTTGGAGCTTAGTCTCCTGGTGAAATGGTAATGTAAATTTCTGTATCATCTGCATAGCTATGGTAACTTGTTTTGTTGCTTTTCATTATCTGAGCCAGTGGTAGCATGTAGATGTTACAGAGAAGAGGCCCCAAGATGGAGCCTTGAGGAACCCCACATGTCATATTTGTCAGCTCTGATGTGTAGCTGCCTATAGAAACAAAGTGTTTCCTGTCCTTTAAGTAGGATTCAAAGCAATGTAGAACTGTTGCCGAAAGTCCCAACCAGTTTTTTTGTCGGTATAGTAATATGTTGTGGTCAACAGCGTCAAATGCAGCGCTGAGATCTAATAACACTAACACTGAGATTCTGCAGCTGTCTGTGTTTAAGGGTGGCTTTACACGGAAACGAAAACGGCTTAAAAACGCAAAACATTTTTGCGGATGCACTATATCGTTTAGATGGAAACGGCGTTTTGGGGGGATGAAAACGCAAGAAAGTGAAACCACCCTCCAGAGTGGAATTCTTGAAAACGCTCCACTGTCGCGCCACCGTGTAAAGGATGAAAAACGCAAAACTTCGTTTCTCGTCACATAGAAATGACGTGACAAGCATAATAAAGCGCCAGAAAACCGAGGGAAACACATTAGAAGGCCAAACGTCAAACACTTTTGCGTTTCCGTATGCACGCAGATTTTCACCCTAAAACGCTCGTCTAAATGCAGATTTAAAAGTGAAAACGAAACGCCACTTTTGCGTTTTTGTTTCAGATCGTTTCCGTGTAAAGGTAGCCTAAGTGGATGACATTGAAGACCTTAACAAGAGCAGTCTCAGTGCTGTGGTGCGATTGAAAGCCTGACTGGAACACATCAAAACTGTTATTGGCATCCAAGAAATTACTCAGTTGTTTTAAAACGACTTTTTCAATGATTTTATCTACAAATGGGAGGTTTGATATGGGCCTGTAATTGTTCATTACTGAAGCGTCCACATTATTCTTTTTTAAGAGCAGTTTAATGACTGCAGTTTTTAGGGCCTGTGGAAATACACCTGAGTGATGAGACCTGTTTACTATATGAAGTAGCTCTGAGGACATGCTATGAAAAACATTTTTGAAAAAGTTTGTAGGTATAATATGAAGGCAGCAGGAGGAGGACTTCAGATGTTGAATAATGTGCTCTAGGTCTTTATCATTAATCTGATGGAATTGTGTCATGGTGCTTGAATTGATTTCAAGTGGACACAAGGAGAACACATTTGCTGTACCTGATACAGAAACACAGACTGCCCGTCTGATATTCTGAATTTTGTCAGTGAAGAAGGAAACAAATTCATTGCAGGCCCTGGTGGATTTAATTTCAGAGGCTACTGACACTGGAGGATTTGTTAGTCTCTCAACAGTAGCAAACAAGGCACGTGAGTTGTTTGTGTGTTTGGCAATGATGTCAGAGAAGAAAGACTGTTGTGCCTTTTTTAATTCCAAATTATAAAAGCCAAGTCTTCCTTTATAGATTTCAAAGTGAACCTGGAGATTTGTTTTTCTCCACCTGCGTTCAGCTTTTCTAGACTCTCTTTTTTCTGTTCTCACGCTCATGGCCTTTCTCCATGGAGATATTTTCTTGCCACACACTTCCTTTACTTTAGTTGGAGCAATGGCATCTATAACAATTTTAATTTTTGAATCAAAAAGATCGACTATCTCATTTACTGAGATGTTAGCGAGGGCTGGTGTGGGAGAAAAATTCTGAACAAACATCTCCCATGTGTTTTCAGATCAATACCTTTTTGTGGTAATCTCTTTTTGAACACTTGTGTGAATAGAAATCGAGCTCTCAAAGAAAACACAGGAATGATCAGAGAGTGCAACATCAGTCACCACAACCTCAGAGATGTTCAGACCCTTTGAGATGATTAAGTCTAGAGTGTGCCCCTTGTTGTGTGTTGGAACCGTTACATGCTGAGTCAGTCCATAGTTATCAAAAACACAGAACAGTTCTTTAGCCCCTCTGTCCTCGGGCTTGTCAACATGGATGTTAAAATCACCAAAAATGACTAGACGGTCAAAATCAATACACTACAGACAGCAGTTCAGCAAAAGTCATCAAAAAAGCTTGCACAGTATTTGGGTGGTCTATAGATGTTTAGGAACATAGCTCAAACTAAATAGCAACTCCACCCCCTTTCTTATGCATTCTTGCCTGACTCATAAAATAAGAACAGCTGCGGTTATTTTGGTCTATCCAAGTTTCAGTTAAAAACATAAAATCCAGGTTGTGCTTGGTGATAAAATCATTGATTAAAAATGACTTTCCTGCTAAAGACCTGACATTTAATAAAGCTAGTTTAAGCTGGTTGAATACACTATCAGTCTGATTTTGTGTGACAAGCTGTGACTGACGTGGAACCACAGCTAAATTTGCCATACGCCCTTGAGCCTTGACACAGCACATATCAGTTAGAGCTTGTGGCCTTTTCTACACACACATCCTTATCAGGCTCAGGAGACAGCGGACGTGGTCTCGAATGGGGAGGAGGTGGTGTACGTTTTGGTTTGGATGATTGTGGTAGGCATGGGGATGAATATGGGGGAGCTGGTGCACGTGTCTGCTTCTGTGATTGTAGTAGGTGCCGTTGAGGGACGGGGGTCATCTTGCGAATCTCCTGAACCTCCTTCAGGCAGGAGAATAGGCGATCAGTGAACTGCTGGTAGGGGGAGTCTGGGCCCAGAGAGCTGGATGGCGTTTTGGTGTTTAAGGGAGAGTATCCTCAAAGGCGTTGATAAGGGGGATGGTTGGCAGTGGAGACTACTCCTTTTGTCTCATAGGTCTCCCATAATCACGACTCTCCTCAGGCAGGTGCAGTGATAGGTCTTCAAGGTTTTCTATGAGCTGTGTTGTGTCTTTCTCCTGTTTTGATTCCTCTTGTTGCTTGTCCTTGGCATAGGGAACAGATTGATGATTTAAAAAGATGTCTGGGGGCGGAGCCGAACACCGAGCATGTGAGACGTGCTTTTCACAGCTCTGTCGCTGTGTGACAAATTTCAATTATAAACAGTCCTTTCATCAACATTTTTTATACTAGCTCACTAAATTTTTTTTTGGCTCGGTAATATGTTTCCATGTTCGAAAACCATTGGAACTAAGCGGCGCGTTTAATTCCCCGAAGATGCGACAACCAAAACAATAGACTGCATCAGCACCGACTGAATAAACCAGCCACTTTCTGTTGATTTTCTCTCCATTTCTCATCGTCATGGCATAGCTTTCTTTGCTAAATCTTCTGGGTGCTTTATCCGTATTTTGTGGAAAATCAGTTCTTAATTTGCACTGGGCCTTTTTTAACTATTTCAACTCGCTCTCTGTCTGTTAACTTGTCTGGCCATAACGCAGGGTCTTCGCTGATACTCGTGTTTAGGTTGATAATAATAATACAATTAAAAATAATTGATAATATAAATTGTCAATATGTGTGTGTTTAAAATATGGAATGCACCCAGAAATATGTGTAAAACATGATTTAAAAATAATTTGGTACCTATATGCTTTTCCTTTTACACTGAGAAACTGTGCTGGGGCTAGAGAGAAATCGCCACACGGAGGTGGGTCTCTGTAGCAGGTTAGCCAATTGCTGATTCAAGATATGAACGTCTGTCATAAAATGTAGCGAATCAGCATAATCAAAACTGATCCAGGAGAATAGCCCCAGGCCCTGAATGTATAAAGAGGCTCCTGAAGGTCAGGCCCAGTCACTGCAGGCGCCATTTTAACTACAACAATGGCGAGCGTGAGCACGACCCCAAGACTCAACCCGGTCCCTAACTCGGTGAAATCTCTCATTCAAGAGCCGTTTGAGAGAAGAAGTTTGGCGGACAAACTTCAGGTGAAAGAGCTGGACCCAGATCAACCTGATATTGTCATCCAACAGCAGCAGGCTAGTGACAAAGGGAAGCCGTATGCGAGGCTTCTCTCGTAGCTGGTACACAAGCAAGGCCTGGCCAGCGGGATGCAGTCATGCTAATGCCTTATTTTGCTTTCCTTGCTTGATTTTAAAACAACGAGGGGGACAGATGTAGCATGGACAACAACTGGAGGGAGGGATATGAAGCACCTGTCTCAGAAAATGAGGAAGCATGAGAACATCAGGGCACACATGGACAATTCTATGAAGCTAGCCATGCTAGGCACAGCGAACATTGCTATGCAGCTGGACGACGGCCACAGGATTGCCGTGAGTAAACACAATGAGAGGTGGATATAAACCGGCATATTTTAGGCAAAATAATCGGTTGTGTCAGGTTTTGTGGTGATTTTGAGTTGGCTTTGCATGGGCATGACGAGACAGAATCTTCAGTCAACCCTGGTATTTTCAGGGGATTGGTGGATTTAGTTTCCTCCCTGGACACTGTGCTGGAGGAGCGCTTGAAGACCACCGTCGTGTTTAAAGGCACGTCAAAGACGGTACAAAACGAGCTGTTGGACAGCATGTTGTGGGTGCTGAGGGATTACATTCTGCAGGAGGTAAACAGCGCTGATTTTATCGCCATTCAAGCCGACGGACATATCCACCTACTGCCAGCTGGTGCTTGTGCTACGCTACATGGACGCAAAAAGTGTAGTACAAGAGCGTTTTTTCGAGTTCATTACTCACCAGAACTCGACTGCTGACACAATCGCTACAGCGCTTCTGGAGAGGCTAAGTATACTCCCAAATGGACAAAAAGCCAAACTTATCGCCCAAACTTACGACGGGGCTTCTGTTATGAGGGGAGCCACTGGCGGAGTGCAGTTTAAGGTAATGGATGTGTACAGGAATGCACACTACGTGGACTGCTATGCGCATCAGCTGAACCTAATAATGCAGCAGGCAACATCACACATCCCCAGGATCTGCACTTTCTTTTCAGACATTGGTGGATTTTCTGCCTTCTTCTCCAGGTCACCCAAGCGAACCGCAGTGCTCGACCAAGTGGTGGCGCACAGACTCCCCAGAGCTTCTACAACACGGTGGAACTTCCACAGTCGCGCAGTAAACACTGTGTACGAACAAAAGGATGACCTCCTCAAGTGTTTCCAGACCATCAGGGAAGACTCTGTGAACTTTGATCCTGTAAATGTCAGAGAGGCTGGGGGCTTTGTGAGGATGCTTGAAGACGAGGCTTTCGGTTTTTTCCTGGAATTGTTCCATAGGATCATGCCACACGTGGACATGCTATTCAACCAGTTGCAGAAGAGGCACATCGACCCGTCTTCATTAAAGGACTTGTCCAGAAGTTCACAGACAGCATGCAAACAATCAGGTAAATAACTATATTTTGGCTGACAAAGCTTTTAGAAAAAATCAGTTCCTCACTTCCAACAGTCTAAATGTGCCATGTCATCAAAGTGAATGAATATCATGTATCACATCACATGTATATTTGTTTTAGTATTTAAAAAGGAAAGAAAAGAGACTCTCAGATTTGGATAATAACGCAGGTAAAGTAGTTAATAAACACAGTTTGTAATAACAGGCTTATCCAGGTCAATTTCTAGAGGAGGCCTAGTTCTTATCTAATGTTTATTATAGATTATTGGTTGTTTGCAATGACAACAAATAAATACACAATAAAAAAAACTGAAATACGAATAACGCAACGACGCATGTCTTTAATTATCGGACTGTTTGACAGTGTTATAATGTCATTATTTTGTTACTTGACTTCAGGAGAAGTGTCTTATTACTTTGGTGTGTGTTAGAGTTTACTTGTGTTTGTTTACAATTTCGTTTCAACAACTTTATTTCTAATATTTTGTTTATTGCTTGGTTGCCACGATCTGAATTCATTCACAGAGCATATTCTATAGTGATATATATTTTACACCCAGCACCAGTCTATGAGCCATCCTAATAGGCCTACCTTGCGGCAGAGTGGAGGGGTGATCAAATTCTCCAGCTGGAACTGTAATGGCCTAAACCAGCCAGTGGTGGAAAGTAACGGAGTATTTTTACTTCGTTACTTTACTTAAGTACATTTTTCCGTATTTCTACTTTACTTAAGTAAAAATAATAATGCATACTTTCGGCTTTTACTCCATTACATTTTGCAGCTATTATCTATACTTTCTACTCCACTACATTTCTACAATATGTGTTGTTACTCGTTACATTTTATAAATGCAGTTTCTCGCCATAACGTTGCCAATGCCTACACAAAAATATGTTTAAACCAATCAGGTGGCGTGGCTCTGTCAGCTTCGATGATAGCAAAGCGCGCGGTAGACTTGCCTCCTCTGTCATTCAAAGGACAGCCTGACAAACTGTCATTCGACATCATGGATCCAGAGCCAACGTTGACTGAAACATCTGCAGTGAGCCGCCACCCTTGGCCATATTTAAAAGACCTTTTTGAATTCAGAGGGCCCAAGGATGATTCCTGGAGGTTTGTGTGCCTTTCCTGTCGGCCTCTGAAAAAGGAGTTGCTTGCCTTCAAAAATTCACCATCAAATTTGAAGAAGCATATCGAGGTAAGCAGAGTTCTTGCTATGCTAAGTTAATGTCTGTGACTTTCGCATATTGTTATATATATTTAATTTGGTTACTGACTTGACATTGTAATGTTGTCTAGCTAAATGCATGTTGACACACAGCAATAGCATCAAAATAATATGATAGTGTAGTGAATGTAATATACATAATTCACCTCCTTCTTAAGTGTGGTTCTACACACTGTTGTTTCATGCCTGTAAGTATGACCGTTGGTTTATGCTTAAAAGTACAACTGTAAAAAGGGATCGTGGTCCCTTTAATTAATCTGTGTTTACGATGACGTGGAGCCCCATGCTTGTTGGTTTACAGGACAGCGCCATCTTGTTTTGTTATAACTTTGACTGTGTGATTAAACGAGACACGCATTCGTGTGCTCAACTGTAATGAACGTCTCCTGCGTTTCAATACGATCTCCACACTGGTGACCCTGACGTTTGTTTGCTGGACGTATCCAGAGACACAACACGACACGACACGAAAATGACGGTGAACGCTGTTACCCTCAAACTCCCCGAATTCTGGGAATCATCTGCGTCAGCATGGTCCACAATAGTACCGTAGTTATTTATTTAACGTAGCCTAGTGGTTAGATAAAGCTGGTAGATTTGACATAGCTAATGATTGATGGATTACATCAAGAGATACATGCAGGATAAGCCAGTCCCATCATGTGTTATCCATTCCGGGTCAGAGGAGGAGGACTACTTTGGCCTGATGAAGGGAAATGTCCAGGAAACCACTAAAAAACTGGATGCCTACCTGGCAAACTCGGTTACCTCCATGGATGCCCTCAAGTCAGTGCCCACAGTTGCCAATTTGTCCCTCAAGATCAACACGCCGTTGCCTGCCTCTGCGGCATGTGAACGGCTCTTTAGTACGGCAGGGCACATTTTTTCTGCCAAAAGAGGCAGACTAGGCTCAAAAAACTTTGAAAACCAGCTCTTGATGAAATTAAACAAAAAGTTCTGTTAATGCAAATTTGGTTCTGTATGGCACTTATACGGCCATGCTCTTGTGACAGCCTTACATTTGTCTGCCTGGCAAATTAGTAACATGCAAGTTTAACATGTTGTTTATGATTGTTGTTGTTTATGATTGTTGTTGTTTATGATTGTTGTTGTTTATGATTGTTTTTTTTATGTGCCAAGAAACTACAGAAAATAGGCAATCACTTAAATAAATGATTTAAAGGTATATTATGTTGTCTTTATGGGTTTGTCTTAATGGTATTATCTTTGCAGATCATATCCCTGGTAGATAACTTGTCATCAGAAAATTGTTAGTTATAGTGTGAACAGTATTATAGATGGTGAGCAGCACAGAGGTATTATAGAGGGTAAGCACAATCAGTACACCAACCTTTCCAATGAACAAATGTTGCTTATAGTTATTACTAACTGACTTCTGTAGAGGCTTAATTATTACCTGTAGCTATACCTGCATTCTTCATCAAAATGGCCTAGACATTGAAAAACAACCAATAGCGTGAGTACTTTTACTTTTAATACTTAAAGTAAATTTAAAAGTCAGTACTTACGACTTTTACTTAAGTAGGATTTTTGATGCAGTACTTCTACTTTTACTTAAGTATATATTTTGCTGGGTATTTATACTTTAACTTAAGTACTACACTTCAGTACTTTCTCCACCACTGAAACCAGCCAATCAAACATAGCAAAGTGCTTGGACATCTTAAACATCTGGGTGTTCATATTGCCTTTCTTAAAGAAACCCACCTTAAAGCATCTGATCGCACTAGGCTGCGGAAGAGGTGGCAGTCTTGATTCATAAATCAGTTAATTTTACGTCCTCAGATATCTCCTCTGATCCAAATGGTTGATACGTTCTTGTGTCTGGGATACTTAATGGCACCCAGGTAGCTCTACTTAATGTATATGGCCCCAACTGGGATGATGGTTGCTTTTTCAGATCAGTATTTTCCTTAATTCTTGACCAGTCTAGGTATCATCTCATTTTAGGGGGGGACTTCAACTGCTGGCTTAATCCACAAAAACTACAGTATTATCAAGCTCTGCTAAAGTTATTCGGAAGAGTTCTCACTTTCAGACCCTTGGCGTTTTCATAATCCATCCAATAAGATATACTCTTTTTTTTCTCATGTCCATCACACCTTGTCACGCATTGACTTTCTTGTGCCCACGAAAGTAGAGCCAGGGGGAGGAAACTGACAAATTTGACTGAACAGATCACACAGATTGATGACACTTACTCTGTAACTTCATCACCAGATCTAGATAAGGAACGCCTTTTGCGACAAGCGAAATTTGATGTTCTTTCTACAGCTCACACTGAGAAATTGCTGTTTAAGTCCAGATGTGCTTACTACGGTTTTGGTGACAAAGCAAGTCCATTACTAGCTCACCAATTAAGACAGAAATCAACTTCTCATCAAATTCCTCAAATTCAGACTCCATCAGGTATAACCACTGACCCAAACAGATTAATGAACAATTTAAGCAATTTTACTCCTCCCTTTATACGGCAGAGCCGCCGGATGATCCGTCTACATTTAACAATTTTTTCGATCCTCTAGACCGGTGGTTCTTAACCTTGTTGGAGGTACTGAACCCCACCAGTTTCATATGCGCATTCACCGAACCCTTCTTTATTGGAAAAATAAAATGTGATTTTTTTCAAATTCAAGACATAGGTAGCTATATGTTTTATTGGTGCACAAAGTGAACCGTGCATCATCATCACTGTGTTCAAAGAACAAAACCAGCAAAACATGATTTTCACACAAAACAAAAACATAATAATGAATACTTACTGCAAATCAGTGCGACTTCTGCTGTTGCCTTTGAGAGACCAGTTCAGAAATGCGCGGCTTCACTTTGGCAAGTGCCACTCTCATGTCATTTTCGCAAAACAGTCTGTTCCTTTTCTTCGTTTTTATGTCCACCATCCTCGAAAAGGATTGCTCTCAAAGATATGTTGTAACAAACGGTATGAACATCTCCAGGGCTTTCTTAGCAATAACAGGGTACTTTACCATTTGTTGACACCAAAACATTGAGAGCGTTGTTGTTCTGAAGAGTTGCTGTTGAACCTGGCTCTGCTTCATTTCAATGTTTTCGTCGAGGTATTCATCATTGACATCTGCTGTCTCAACACCAAACGTGAACGGCTGTCTCACCCATGCTGGATATGACTCTCTTGTAGGGAAGTGTCTGTCGAGAGACTTTGCAAGCTCATCCAAGTGCGTGGCAATTGCTTGCTTCAGTTCCGCGGGTACAAAAATGTCTCCCGATTCCAGACAAATCTTCGATCTTAGTTACACAGTCGTCCACCAGGGGAAAGTTTGCGAAGTTATCGTTCTCTGTTCATTCTTTCGATAACGGTAGCTTTTTTTGAAAAGCCTTCAGGTTTTCTTCCGCTTCGATGATGTTGACTCCATCGCCCTGCATCTGCTGATTGACACGATTGAGAGCTGCGAAGATATCAGCCATGTACGCTAAAATGAGAATGAACTCCGAATTTTTGAAGCAATCTGCATGACAATGTTGGTGCTCTTGCAAAAACAGGGCTAATTCCACACGCGTGGCAAAAACACGATTCAGCACCTGTCCCCGGGATAACCACCGAACGTTAGAATGTTACAGAAGTACCTCGAATTCAGAGCCGATTTCTTTACACAGGCTCACTGAAGATACGGTGCCTCAGAGCACTATTTCGCACATAGTTCACGCATTCCACTACAATTTGTAATACTTCTGCCAGTTTTGGAGGCAAGGTTTTTGTTGCCAACGCATGCCTGTGCAGAACACAATACGGAACAATGATGTGTGGTGCATCGGCTTTCACTAGCGCACCAAAACCAGACTTTCTTCCCAGCATGACTGGAGCTCCGTCGAACAAACTGCAGAAACCATATCACACGAAAGATTGTTGTCTCTAAAGAAGTCATCCACAAGTTTCTTCACATCGGCTGCCTTAGTTGTTGTTGTAAGAGGCTTACAAAATAAAACATCTTCCTTTATCACGTTGTCTTTCACATAGCGCACGAATACAGCAAGCTGGCTTAGATTGGAAACGTCTGTGGTCTCGTCGAGTTGGAGGCTGAATTTTGCCGGGCTTGAAATCAGACCTGCAACTACTTGAGCCAAGATGTCTTTGCTCATCACCTCTATTCTGTCGCTGATGGTGTCATTTGAAAGAGGAATTTGGGATAACTTAACTTCTGCCGCTTTTCCCAGCATGATATTCGCCATCTTCAACACAGCTGGTTTTATGAGTGTTTCACCAATGGTGTGTGGTTTGCCCTACTTTGCGATCAGGTAAGCAACTTCGTACGATGCTGTGAGGATCAGTTTGTTGATGGGTACAAAGCCGAGAACAGGCAGAGTAGCCTTTTCATCAAATCTGGCTCTCTTCACCTTGCATTCAGCAAGCGTTGTGTTCTTGTATTCCCCATGTCCATGCTGCTTAAGGAAGTGTTCCCTTAGTTTTGCCGGTGCTAGACTAGAATTGCTCAACTTGGCATTGCAAATCATGCAGTTAGGATGCTGACTCCCATCACGTTCCGTTATACATGTGAATCCATATTCCATATTCGTCCGACCACTTTCTTTTTTCGCTCGACATAGTTAGTATGAAGGGATTAAAATATTAAGAAAGAAATCAAACGACGTACCATCACAACAGTCAAAAGTCGACTACTGAGCACAACAAATTCCCTGCAGCACAGATAGGCCAAGCGATGTAGCGTGATCACCTGCAGCCAGTGATGGCAAAGCAGGGCGTGTCATCACAAATCATATGAGTCTGGTGTGTGTCTTGACCTCCGCCTAACCCCTGAGACTGACTCACCGAAACCCCGGGGTTCGATCGAACCCAGGTTAAGAACCACTGCTCTAGACATTCCTATGATCGACTCTGACTCAGCTGAGAAGCTAGAGGAGCCTATAGTTGTGGAAGAGCTTCAGAGGGCTGCTCACGCTATGCAGGCGGGTAAATGCCCAGGGCCGGATGGATATCCAATTGAATTCTATAGGATTTGTTTTTATAAATTAGCACCAGTTCTTATTGATGTTTATAACGAATCCTTTCATTCTATTAAGCTACCACACACACTTACCCTCTCTCCTGCGGAAGCTACCGCCCTATAAGTTTACTATCAGTGGAATTGAAACTTCTCTCCATATTGCTAGCTATGCGCCTAGAATCTGTCTTAACCTCTATTATTTCCCCTGACCAGACTGGCTTTATACAGAACAGATATTCTTTCTTCAACACTAGGAGGCTTCTTCTTAATGTCATGTACAACCCCTCCACTTCATCACTGTCGGAGGCTGTGATTTCACTTGATGCAGAAAAGGCCTTTGACCGCATTGAGTGGGACTACCTTTTTTGCACCTTAAGAGAAATTTGGCCTAGGTGACACTTTTATTAGCTGGGTTAGACTGCTCTATACCTCCCCCACAGCCTCAGTTAGGACCAATAACACCCACTCTGACTATTTTTCTCTCGCTCGCTCTACTAGGCAGGGCTGCAATCTGAGTCCATTGCTATTTGCAATTGCAATTGAACCATTGGCCATTGCCATTAGAACAAGCAATACCCAATATCCCGGATTCTGTCCCCATTGACTCCTTTTTGAAGCCTGTACCTTGTACTAAGGGAATGATTTCTGTTATGTATATGTTGATTTCTTCATTACGCCGTAACTCTCTACAAAACACTAAGCACCGGTGGGAGGAGGACCTGGGTGAGGAGATTACCGAGGAGCTATGGGATGTAATTCTACGCCGGGTTCATTCCTCGTCAATTTGTTCCAGACATGGGCTGATGCAATGTAAAATTGTTCATCGCACTCATTTAACCAAAGTTAGACTTTCCAAGATGTATGGTAACATTGACCCCACCTGTGACAGATGCCATCCAGCCCTGGCCACATATAGCCACATGTTTTGGTCGTGCCCTTCCTTACATGGATTTTGGTCTGACATTTTTGAAACTATTTCAAATAGTATCAACATTCCAATTGAGCCGACAGCCGTAACAGCTTTATTTGGGATCACCCCCACTGATTTGGTACTACCGCGCTATAAGGCAGATCTAATAGCCTTTACAACTCTTCTAGCCAGATGGTTGGTTCTATTGAAGTGGAAATCCCCCTCTTCTCTGTCTCATTCTGTATGGTTAAGAGACATCTTGTATTTCATTAAGATGGAGAAGATAAGGTGTGTCATAAGGGGCTCAGCGTCCAGATTTTATAAAACATGCGGGTCCTTTTCTAAATTACATCAAGGAACACCACACTTTCGATGTACCGTAGATCATTTCCAGCGTCTTGTTTTTTTCTTCCCTTTTTGGACATGGTGACTTGGGTGCATTTCTTTGAGATGTTTGATCACTGCATTCTCTGTTTTTATTATTATTATTATTATTATTATTATTATTATTATTATTATTATTATTATTATTATTATTATTATTATTATGTATTAACTTTTTCTTATTCTCTCTGGACAAGACTTTATGATAGTGTTTGGTAATGTTTATGATCTTTGTATTTGTCTTTGATGGGTTAGGCGACCAAGCAAGCTATTAACATCTATTTTCTTTTTTTGTTTGTTTGTTTTGTTTTTTCAGTGTGTCTCTCTACTATGCATACATGTAAATGTATGTGTTGATATGACATTTTGTATGCTTATGTCTATGAAAACTTAAATAAAAAAAGTTTGGAAAAATAAAAAAGATGTCTGCGGTCCCAGAAAAAGTTAAAATTGTCAATAAAATGGACAGTATGTTCAGTACAGGTAGTTGAGAGCCACGTGTTCAGTGCAAACAACCTGCTGAATCTCTCCACTCCTCCACTGATGAACACCTCAGCATTGAGAGAGCTGACAGTTTTCAACAGACATTTAAAGTCTTCTTTCAGCACTTCTTTCCAATGTGGTACTGTAGTACCACATTTTTCACAGTCGGGTGTTCAGCCCCAATATGCAGGATCCTGTTAGTCAAGTCAGAGACCATATCCTTGGGGAAACAGAGTACTTTGGTGTTGTTTAGACTTTTTAAATCTCTTACAGCAGAGTCGCCCACAATCAGAGTTTCAGGCCTAGTCGTTAGCTTTCCCTGTAGCCTTTTAATTTCTTAGTAAGGTTTGGTCCTCACCCTGCTGTGTGAAGAGGACAGGTTATCCAGGTCATCAGAAGAAAATCTTCAGTTCTGTGTTAGTGGAGCATGATCTGTTCTGAAGTGGCACACTTGCTTGTTAGAGGATTGCGTGTTGTCTTCCCTTTAGCAGCTGTCCACGGCTGTTTCCTAGTATGAACTGGGGTTGAGGAGGTGCTCTGCCTGGGTGATATCAATGCAGGCCAGCCGGTCGCATCACAGACTTCAGAGCGCTGGGCTCTGCCAGTTATTCATCCTCCCAAATCCCATGGAGATGATTTACTCTTAGGCTTTGCACCCAGAGAGTTCCAGGGAGGACTACCACTTGTAGATTTATCACAAAGCCCTCCTGTTCATTGGAATCCTTGTAGCTGCTAACTAGCTGTGAGTTAGCATGCCCTTGTCGATTCTTTCGGAAAACTGGTAGTGGTGTCACTCCCACATAGTCCATTCACTTCCGTATTAACTTCAAACCGTTGAATTTTAATTTCCAACACGGCGATCTTCTGTAGAAAGTCATCTGTAGAGAGGGGAGGGATTTTGCTGCAAACTAGCTTAAGCTAAGTAGCACGCAGTACCAGCAGTCTAGGCTTTAGCTGTTGCTAGGCCACGCTACTATCACACTGAGGTCGTCGTAAAACTATTGAAATATGGCCAAAGCACTCAGAGAAAGGGAGACAAGACCGATGTCCCGTCAGGAAAGTTAAAGAGAAACTCTAGTGAGTTTAAACAAAATATTCTGATAATGCTAAGAATGCATTGTTGAAACTGTTGGAGCACTTTACTAATTGAGTATTATTCAGAAGCACTCTCCAACCTGAATATGAATACAGCATCTTTAGGATAAGGATTTTGGTTAATGGAAGTGTTTTAATTTATATGGGCCTTTTATGATATTATGTTCGAGTATAGTTAAATCATGCCTGTGGACTTTGTTTGCATGCAGGTAAAATGGCAACATTGGAAAGCAAAAGAAGCATGCTAAATGTGAAACATTTAGGAACTAGATCTTTTTCCCAAATCCAACTCCTGGAAACAATGAACAGCATGCAGAGGAAGCCTGGAGGCAATATCCATTATCGTGATATCCGCTGGCTACACCAGAAACCAATGGTTTTCAAGTTTGCTATGATATGGGGCGAAGCCTGCGAGCTAGTTCAGGCAGTCAACTCGAGCACCAATGATACATTTGCACATAACGCCCCTCGTCACACTTGCAACCAACCAAACATAGTCTCCTAAACTGGCGCTCTATTTAGGCTGTTGGATCCGCCTACCTCTGCCTCGCTAATGCTGCTGCCGCCACTGCTGTTTCCACGCTGCTAATGTGTTCACCTCGCTGCTGCTGCTGCTGCTACTACTACTGCTGTTTCCACGCTGCTAATGTGTTCACCTCGCTGCTGCTGCTGCTGCGTTCATGTTGGTGATGCTCGCCTGCCCCACCACCACCCCAGCTTCCTCCCCAGCTTCCATCTGTAGGCTCGGGGGATAGTTATCTAATCATCACTCAATCTTCTATGTTAATATGTGGAGTGATGAGGCCCGAGCCTAGACGCCAAACTCAAACTATATACTGTTTGTAATAAACATATTACAGTTTTTTTCAATCGCTAACAAGCGCTTACCCATACTTCAGATACTTTTTCTAAACTCTTAGCACAGACTCACACCTACAAAACACAATTGGCCAAATGGATCATTTTTCTTCTCAAAAATAAATTTTGTTAAATATATGCTAACTCTTCATTTCAAAATAGAACACATCTTTCTCTGCACACACTAACTTTACCAAAACATTGGAAATCTGACTCAAAATGAAATTATTCTGTCAAAGAATAACATCTGTTTTCACATCACAAGGTACATGCAGTCAATCAAAGTACACCAGGTTTCAAGATACTGGCTATTGTGGACATTACAAAACTGCATAGACTTTTATGTTTCAGTTTTACAGGTATTTGCATGCAAAACATGCAATCCACCGTTTTTACACTAAATTTGTTGGTTGGGAACTGTATGTCCACATGTAATGTTCACATTCAAAAGCATTCAAGTAAAAAGCAAATCTGTTTTATTTCCCTTTACTGTTTACTACAGGAGGTACAGTAGAAATATTGTTTAGAGTATGATAGAACAGAAAAAGTTTTACAGTATTGCTTACAGTCAACAAAATATCCATGAAACACACAAGAACATACTGAACAAAACAAATCTAAAAAAAGCACAAAATGACTGAATCTAATCTCTGCGATCTTCAGGGTTAGGCCACATGTTTTCATCAACATCGCATCTGATATTATCCAAGGCGATGCACCTGGGATAAAACCGCTTGGTATGTCGGATCCACCCTTGGCAATCATCAAACTGTGATGTCCCTGCAGCCAGCATCCATGGCTTCAAGGAGGGACATCTGGTCATGTGGCTGATGGTCATAAACCTTCCACCTCCATACAGAAAATAACTCCTCTATGGGGTTGAGGAAAGGTGAATAGGGTGGAAGGAAGAGGCGTAACCGTCTTGGATGGACTTCAAACCATGTCGTTATTGCTTGCGAATGATGGAAAGCCACATTGTCCCAGGTGATTACAAAGGTCCTCATGTTTTCACCCTCCTGATCCTGCTCTGGAACCAGGCACTGGTGGAGATCATTGAGAAAGGCAAGGAGGCACTCGGTATTGTAGGGTCCAACCTGACATCTGTGAAGGAGTAATCCTGCATTTGCAATTGCTGCACACATGGTAATGTTTGCCCCTCTCTGTCCTGGCACATCAACTGTGGCCCTTTTTCCAGTTACATTTCGTCCACGTCGACGCCTTTTGGCCAGATTGAATCCTGCCTCATTTATGTATATGAATTCATGAGGGGCCTGGTTGGCCTCCAATTCCATAACTCTGAAACAAAGTTTATGTAAATCATGTCATTACTGTATACCAAACTGTACTGTAACCTATTACTGTGTAGGTTACCTACTTACAAAGTGCAAAGCTTATAGAACTGGACATTGAATTGAATATACACTATACCTGGACATATTGTCGTCATAGCTCCTTGACTCTCTCACTGCATCTCTCACTGGGCCTGCTCATCTCCCTGGACCCCTTGCTCTTACTCGTCCAGACATTACAGTGTTTGTCTTTTTCTGTTTCTGTTTCCAAAAACATCACTCCTCAAAGTCCTCCTTCGACTGCCACTGAGTCTAAGCCAGACTGGAATCAGCTGTGGTTGGCCCAGTTTACCCAACATAAATCAGCTGTGTGTCAATTATTCAATTGTTTATTTATTATCAGCTGAGATATATTGTTTTTGAACTGATATCATTGCAGAAGCAGAGGTTTTTATACTGTATCTAAGGTTTGGAATATTGTTTTTGCTATTGTGGGATGTTGTGTGTTAACATTCGTAAATAATATAAAAACAATCCATAATTTTGTTGGGAGGTATAGCTTGTCTGTAAAGAAAATGTAAGTATTGTGGAAATGTGTTCACTGACTGCATATTGTGTGAAAATGAAATGTGTGAATGGTATGGCCACAAAAGACCGATGCTGTGCTAATTGTGTTTAGAGTTTTGAAAATGTGACAACTGGTTGGACAAACGCTTGTTAGCAACTGAAAAATACTGTAATGAAACACGTGAGTTGTCTGACTGAACTATATTAATGAGAGTAGAAAAGTCACAGAGCAGTAGTTGACGTCTGTGTAAAATGAAAGGTCAGCATAGCATGACCACGCCAAAACTGTTGGTTAACACCAGTGCTAATTCGGCCTAGCATGGCTAGCTTCACACAGTTGTCCATATGCACTCTTGCCCGCTGATGTTTCTTAATGCGTTCTGATATATGTTTCAGGTCTGTCACCCCTGTCTATGTTCACAAACTATCACAAGCACTTGTTTTAAAAAGTAAGCAAGGGAAGCAAAAGATTGGTCTTGTAGGTTTTCTTCTTTGCCCGTGCCTGTTGGGTTATATTCACTTCTGGTTTGTCTGGTCCAAGTTTTTTTTACAATTTGTTTTTCTGCTAATGTTCTTCTTTCGAAGAGATACAGGTGTAGAGATTTAACTGAATTCGGGGCTAGCTGAACTACATTAGTGCTACTCGACATCGCCATGCTGCTCCTCTCTGAGGTAAATGTCCGTAACGTGCAGCACTGCTCTACTCTTGGTACTATGGGCGATATTTTCAGAGCCTCCAAACCGTAAAATTTTGCGGGGGGGAGGGGATCTCGCCCAGGGTGTAATTCCATGTAGAACCGCCACTGACTGTACGAGCAGCATTCTTTGGTTGGGTGTATAGTATTACATCTTTTCAACACATCTTGAAGCCTCACAAGAAAAATAAAGAAGAAAGTGGCCTGTCTTCCCTTGCAGTTAAGAAAATAGGTAATTGGCAGGATTACAATGTTTCTAAAAACTAAAAAGAGCATATTGTTGGTTGTAAAAGCATCAGATTTGATTTCTCTTTTGTAAGCTGTACTGTTCTGTAAGCTAATACCTTTAGTGTGTATCTACACGTCTACTGCCAGATTTTGCTTTATGGTTTTCTCTTTCTTTGGATCATTTATGTTGTTTTTTTCTATTCAGTAGGTAAACCTATGTTCATAAAATAGTCTGTGTGAGTTTTAACTGTGTGTATTAACCTTAAACGGAGCATTTTCAGTAGACTCTGATTT
The DNA here is from genome assembly GCF_036324505.1 of Eleginops maclovinus. Taxonomy (NCBI): domain Eukaryota; kingdom Metazoa; phylum Chordata; class Actinopteri; order Perciformes; family Eleginopidae; genus Eleginops; species Eleginops maclovinus. The sequence goes on along the minus strand of NC_086353.1, from coordinate 20,045,170 downwards.
TATTTCTGCTTTTTTAAATGGTAGTATGTGCTTATATGAGTTTCATTGTTGGTGTATAGGCTAATGCCTGAATAGGCTTAATGAAAGGCATGTTTTCTTATGAAAATAATCTCACAGAAGAGGATACCGTTTTGATTGTCAATATCTTTGTTTCTTCTTCTCTAAGGTTACATTGTTTTTCATAATACACTGAAGTAAAACACTTTTTGTTGTTATTTATTTTCTCTTTTATTTATTGGTATTGCATTTGATATTGAGGCAATCCAGTAATCGAGTTACATCACTTTTACATTGTGATACTCAGATTAGTTTGCATATTTTTTTTTTTTTACAGGTCACAGTAATTGTACCAGAAAAGATTTGACATACATTCCCAACCCTATAAGTACACGCTGAAATCTACCAAATTTGAGGAAAACAGTGTTTGACCCCTCAAGTAATGTTTTTTTTTTTATACCAAAAGTAAACATTTTACAAAATATACAATGATATAGTAGGACATACACCTATGTAGATTGGAATGAAGTCCCCTCCAAAACTCAGAGAAATGTAGGTGGCAGGAATATACAGCACTTTTATAATAAAGAATGTTGTTATTGTCTTAATGCAAATAAAAACCTCTTTAATGCTTCTGCTTGAACAAACCTTGTTTCTTGGTTGATGTGCCACATCAATAGCTCCAAGTCCCACACTTAAATAAATATCCAACAAATGTCCTCAAGTGCTCTCTCAGTTACTGTACCTGGACCTACTCGAATGGTGAGGCAGGCATCGATACTGGGGCCCTTAGCAGAGAATTCCTCACAGGTACAAATGTTTATATGTCATTTCACGATAAGAGAACATTTGTGCACATCAAATTCTCACAAGGCCAGATGCAGGATTAAATATAATCGAGAACAAAAAGGAAAGGAATTATCCGCACACTGGATATAGTTTTATTGGACTGATTCCAAGAATTTTTATTGGACTGATGTGTGGATTTCTTCTCCTTCCTGTTTCTCCATATTTGTCAAATCAGACACACTTGAAACACTGTGAACATCAACAGGGGTCCTCTAGTGGTATAGTGGGCTCAAATGCTAGTTAAATGGGGGAAAAGGAGACAGAAGAGACCTTTTGAATTTCCTGTATTTGCTGTTTTGCAGAAATGCTGCTTCAGGTCGTAGTGAAATTCCTCGTGTTTTCTTTTAGCATATTAATTGCAATACTACTTAACCCTGTTTTAAATCATTGTAAATATATTCAGGCAGTTTATGCTGTGTTGTTTTGTTTTGGTTAGGAGTGCAGGAGAGGTCATGGCAGCTAGCCTGGCACAAGGCGGACCTTGTCCTAACTTAATGCGCGAGTGGTGCTTCAGATATGTCTGCTCCGGTGACTGACAGCATACAAGTGTCTGCCAGTGATGTATCAGATTTCAAACTGTCACAGCTTATTGAGAGGGTAAATACAATTTTATCAAAGTTAGTAATTGCATTAACCTCATTATGATATGGCTTGCACAATTACTTTTTTGTTTTGTTGCATTTAGAGAACAATGATACAATGCAACTTCATTTCACTTGACTCCTACTGTTTTCAGATTAACAGCGCCGGTAATGACAACATCTGTGACCTGGTTGACGATATTGTAACCTGCGGATACACTGGAATCGTGTCTCTGGAAAAAGAAAGACTAATAGAATAATAAGGTATGTTGGTGACATTTTTGGTTTTCATTAAGGCAAGGGTGTATTGTACAATACTTTGTGACTTGAGTTAGGTTACTTCTCGGTCATGTCTAAAACATGGATTACAAGTAACATGGCATTGGTTTAATGCAAAGCTGTGTTGTTAAACTTCTTTACATGTCACCAAATAATAACATACATTTTTTAAGTAGTTTTGGCTTTTTTCCCCTCTACATCCAACAGGTTTATCACTAAAGTATATTCTCCTGATGCTACATTTTGTCCATTAGAACTGTCGTACTCCACCCCACCATGAGAGTCATCCCAATGCTCGACCAGCTCAGAAAAGGCCTGCAGCTGTATGAACTACCAAAAATCCTGAAGTCTCATCAAGACCTCTGCCTACCACTGTTTGTTCCAGGGGAATAGGATGGGGTATATTCTTATGTTTTAGACTGCTTTTAATTGAGCATGAATGTCTTTTGCAAGAATTACAATGTTTATGCAGACTGAAATGCACTTCCTTCTTCTTAAAGGCAGATACAGCCTTCCTACTGGAGAGGAGCTGCCCTGTCTTCAGTGAGATTGGTTCTGCCAAGAACCAAAAGGAAGTAAACATCATGAACTTTCTCCAGGACTACCTTCAGGAAATTGAGGATTCTGGTATGTATTAGCCAAGATAGGGTAATAAAGAGATTAATGTTTTCTGCTATCCTGCAGTACATTTTATATAGTGCAGTGTAAATGGTTAATTGATTTAAACTATACGACCCATTAAATCTAGGCGTTTTTGGAAACTTGATATCACTATTTACAATGAATGTAATTGATGAAATGTAATATTGTGACCTCTAGGATAAGTTTCATTAAACTACACATGGATGGCTTACAGATGGATGACTTGCATAGTTATATTGACAATAACTGGAGGTGTCTGAACAATTGCCACAACATAATGCCATCCAGTCATAACAAATGTAGCTTTTGTTCAAATCTCATTAATCGAATGTTCTTATACTCAAAAAAAGGTCAATATGATGTGTGTATATGTAAGGGATTTTATCAACTTGAAGACTAAAATGTATTGTTTTTTAATTCAGACTAACATTGTGTTAATCTCTTCATTAAGAACAAGAGGGCCCCAGCAACAACGTTACTCCAGAAGGCTTGACTGTAGGACGCATCATGCAGTGGATGACTGGACAACGACACAAGCCTGTTCTGCCAAGCGAAAAGAAGGACTTTGTCATAAATCTGAAATTCCACCATTACTGTGACACACAACACACTGTTTGTTTTCCAACTGTAAGCGCCTGCAGTCGTACAGTCATATTCCCTTCAGCTCACCTGAAAACATACAGTGAATTCAAAAACATTTTGACACTAGCCATATGCCACGGGCAAACTTTTGACAGGGTGTAACCACTCAGCGCAAAGGAAAACAACCAAGTAACTGCGACATGTCAGATCCTATGTTTTATTCTTTTGTAATTTTTATGTGACAAATTCATGTTTCAGTCAACTTTGTTTTTACTGTTACAAAACCATTGCTTTTTCTGTTAATGGTTGACTCCACTGTTATCTTTTACCTCCATGTTACTCTTCGGAATACCCAGTCATTTTGTTTTGGATTCAAGTTTTGGGAAAGTCAAACATTTTATTCTGATGACTAATGGAAATTTCATTTTCAAGTTCTCAATAAAAATGTTTGGGACTCCGGTCTCATGCTAAATTGAACAGATGTCAGAGCAAGCCTTTTTTTCAAACAAGTAGACTGTCTGCAAATGTTTACCTTTAGTTTAGACCATTCAATCTTTTGCAAGGTTGTTACATCTCAGGCATTTCTTGTGTTGCCATTAGATTTTCAATACACTGAACCATTGTTATATAAATGTCTCTGCCAAATGATTCTGATGAGGCTAAGGGATTTATCATGGACTGTAGCCTACAGTTTCCATAATATATGGAGTCAGAGGGCACTCAATTTCCTGGACTTGAACTCCATATGCACAGCATTGAGCATCTCCCAGTCAGTTCCAAATTGCTCCATGTTCTGGGGGGGATCTTTTTAATATTATTTTGTGTGAAACAGCATTTGTTAGCCTCATTGAATAACTGCCTGAGTCATATTTTAAGGTTTTTAGCACAATAATATGCACAGTGAATCAGCAGTTTTAGGGGAACTAGGTAGATATCACAATTTGGCCAAAATATGACTTAGGCAATTAAGTTTTAAGGCTAATAATTTAGAAATATTAAATAAAACATACCAAAGCACAGACTGACCTACACAGGCATAGAGCAGTGACAACAGAACATTTTTAACCAGGATTGGATCGAAGGGTATATCCACGACGTGGAAGGTAAGGACGCACACTTACCGCCTTTTCTGCTAGCTTGTTGTGCTAGGATAGTTAGCTTAGCTGTGATATCGAGATGTTTACTGTCTGCGCTGTTACATTTCATTTAACACTTAAAATGTCTTTAACCGACAGTTAATGGGAGCCCAACTCACATTTTTATGAGGGCTAGGTCTTTTCCCTCGATGCGGAAAAATGAAGCACCTTACAACATACAGGTGTCATAGTGCTAAGTGGACAAACTGCTAAGTTTGCAGAGCAGTGCCACAGCTAACACCAGCTTGCTAAATGTTCATTATGAGTTTATATCAACAATGTACCTTTCCCTGTCTGACTGAAAATAACATGTTGATTTTATCTCATTAACATGTTACCTGTAATTTATGTGATATCACATACGCCTCGTTGATATCTACAAAAGTATTATCTTACTTCAAATTAGCAAAGCAAGACAGGGCTAGGTGCTTGTTCCTGTTGCTTGTTGATAATGATAGTATAATGACAGTGTAAGTGATAAGGTAAGCTAAGTATTAATATTCATGTTCAGACAAGAGTTGCTCAGTTCTTGGAACTGTGTATTCAGGGTCAAGGAAGGTTCTTCAAAATATAATTAGCTTGTGTTTACAATTGACGTACCACATACGATGAACATACAACATCCAATGGAATGTCATTACTTAAAATAATACAGGTAGCTACCTCCAAAATCCATTCTGTTCAATCTTAATATGAGCTATTCCAAAATCCTGACTTTGTTGTACAATGAGTGTTCAAGATGTTAAGTATCTTTCAACTTGTGTTCCTAAGTATCATAACTGTAAACAACCTACCACTACCAGCACTTAGATGTAATATTTTCATGGCAGAACATTGAAATGCCAGATGTACCTAACTCACTGAACACTCAATGTATGTATATATATGTCATGTATTTGTTAAGAGCCACTCTGAAGTGTCAAGTGTCTAAAGTTGTATTATCTTTTCAGTTGGAGCTGTCACTAGAGCAGCAATACATTATGGAGACCAGGTGCAAGTGCAAAAAGTTGGGTTGGGACAGTGCAACCATGTCATCGGGCTGCTCTATACTTTGGCACACTTCCTCAAGATGGGTTACAAGTCTGTCCCCCGACAACTAGCAAGACGTCACTGCCTCAAGCCTGGCAAGTTCCATCGAGGGCCCTGGGTGTCAGTCCAACAACAGTGAGCTCTGTGACTGTTACAAAGCTCAAACCACCAGTGACCAACGCACCCCTGCAAAAGAGGCAGCGCACTTCTGAAGGGGTGATGTCGAACCGGTACTGTCCCATGCCGTTCCCACTTCCAGCAAATGCCTTTGCTGACAGCCTCCGCCGAAACCTTAGCGCAATTAAGAGCAACAGTCAGATGTTAAAGCTGCTGGAGAAAAACCAACAGCCTGCTGTTCTCATTTCTACCTGCTTTGGAGACCTTCCTGAGAGATCGGTGTTGAGTTACCACACCAATCTGTCTTCAAAGGCGGGTAATGATTCCCTGTTCTTGTTACCTTCTCAGCCATGCTCTTTCAAAACAGTCCTGGATGACATTGAGGCGGGATACTATGGTGGGCTGGCAGTCACTTACATTACAATTCGAGATCGAGACCAGGGGACAGAGCCACAGCAAGACCCGGCATAAAGTCAGAGCCAACCGTCTTACTTCCTCTTCCTTTAAGAGGATTTGCTCGAGAGTGGCGGACTTCACTGTATTAGCAGAGAACCTCAAAAAGAAGGTAGTGCGGACGAAGGCGATGAAGAGAGGCCTGGAGCTGGAGTCTGTTGTTGCGGCTGAGTATCAAGCTCTCACTGGTTTTGAGCTCTTCCCCTGTGGTTTTGTCCTCAACCCCCACGCCCCACACCTAGGTGCCTCACCTGACCGAAAGGTTATTGACCCCAGTGCCTCACCAACGCACGGCCTCCTGGAGATCAAGTGCCCCAACAAAGACAGCGTGAGAGATTGTAAGTAGTAGTTGCGCTGCAAGGCTGATGGTACTCTTAGCCTGAGGATCACACATGAATAATACGACAAAGTGATGGGGCAGATGGGCATCACTGGGTTAGAGTGGTGTGACTTTTTTGTCAAGTGCAGAAATGACCATCACTTGGAGCGGGTGCACTTCCACCCAAAGGAGTGGGAGAATATCAAGTGTAAATTGGACACGTTCTATTTCATTCACTTTCTGCCTGCTATGTGTAACAAAATCATATAATCACCGATAATCTGTTTATGTTCACAGTTCTCTTTTGTTAATGTTTTTGAATGATTTGTTCCTAATGTAATTTCAAATGTTCTGACCTGTTCTGGTTCCTTTTCCATACGTACAGTATACAAGCAGGCCATTTTGACAACGTTTATGTACAAAGTTACCTTTACAAACCTAGACCAGTGTGCCCATCAATGTTTTTGAGTGGCCTGTGTTTTGATGTTCTGACCAGTTCTGGTTTCTGTATACAAAGTTATGTTACAAAGGACATCATCCATGTGTAATAAAATTGTACTTTATTCTTTACAAGTTTTATCAGTGTTTTAAGAGCTTTGAATGAGTTTGTAAACATAACCATGTCAGTTCAAGTAGGTAGAAGAAAACACATTTTAGTTCACATTTTAAATAGGCAAAAACAAACAATACAAGTTCACGTATTGTCCAGATTCATAAAAAAATAAACAATATTAACAGTGAAAGTTTTGTATAGATTCGTAAAAAGAAACAATAATAAAGGTTAAGGTTTTGCATAGATTCATAAAGATATTTACACTAACATTACAATTTCAAAAGAGAAGACCTTGGAAATGTGTTAAAATGGCACAAACGGCTCATAGTTGGTTAACAGAGTCATAGGTAAGACTTTATCAAAAATATGGTACTCTTTAATCGGTGATAGCGTGTTCCACGTGAATCCAAAGTCTTGCTATTGCTTGTGTCTGTTGAACTTCACTGAAATGTCCACTTGGGCCTAAAAAAAGGAGTGATCACAAGGGAGACATTTTTTTCAGAGAGAAGGTCCTTGATGAGAAAGCCTTTATCGGCCATGACCATATCTCCGTCCTCAAGCTAAGACAGGATACCTGATTTGTTTGTTATCTCTTTGTCAGATATTGATCCTTTATATATATCACTGACAAAAGTCACTTTGCCTGAGGGTGAAATGCCAATTAGGGCCTTAAATGTGGTGTTACTTTTGTAGTGTGAGTAAATCGCTGAGTTAAGGATCTTAGAGCTAGGTTTCTTTACATGAATTTCTGTACAGTCAAATATAACTCTAGTGTCCGAGTAAGTGTTTTGAAAACAAGCAGGCATGAGCTCATTCACAGTTGTTCTTGAAGGCCAAATTTGAAGTGATCCTAACATAGTATAGGAAGTTAACCCAAGTAACACAGATCCTGCTTACTGTTGACTTTGATATATGATAACGTGTTGCAAGGTCCTGCTCAGGAAATCCCTGCCTCAATCTACAGAGAAAGAGGAAAAACTGGTCCATAAGGGATCATTTAGAAGTGCTAAAGCCTTGCCAAAGGACCTCTCCACCTGTGTGTTTTAGGCGCTGCGCCTGACTCCATCCCACCATAGTGTCTGCAGTAGGTTGCAGGGCCATAAACACAGCTTTAAAAGTTGGGAAGTCTGGGAACCCTGTATAAAAGGATACTGCCTTATCATCACCTATAAAATTGGAAACCACAAGCTCTGCTCTTGCTCACTGATTTTTCTTCGGGCTTCCTCAAGTTGATATTCGACTGGGGGAGGCAGTAGAGCACAGTCATGGTCTGGGTGCGGAGGGGGCGTCTATTCACTGGAAGTATAAGAGAAACATTGATGGCCACATTAGGTCTTTTACAAGGGTTTTTATTCGTCACATACTTTACATAGAAATACTACTGCAAAACTTAGTGAAATAGCATTTTGCTGTTCATTTTTTTCGGTGCAAGGTAAGAGAAAGATCAAGAAAGAATTGAATAAATAGCATGAGAGAGGAGTAAAAGTCCAATTTGCACCTTTTACTTACCTCAACACATTCGCACCATGTTGATCATCGAGGTCTGTGGAAACATTACTGGAAGTCATCAGAGAAATAATTTCACCACACAGTTAATAAATACGTCATGAACTGGTAACTTCACTCATCTAACTAAATACTATATTGCAGTTCCCACAACCATCCTCCTCTCTGGCTTTGAAGAACTCCATGCAAACACAGTAGGCACTGCACCCTTTTCCAGTTTAGTGATGCCAGCCTGGGTTGGCCAGGCCAGGATCTCTTCTTATGTTCTTTATCCACTGTTGGTGTATTCTCTGATCATTTGGGAAGCGGTGAAAGGTTTGTCCTCTGTGCGACTTTTTCCTGTGTGATGAAGTGCATTGGGACACACAGCAGTGAGGCGCTATCGCTGCTATGAGAATTATCGGAAGTCGTAAGTGTACCCATCAGGCTCGTTTGAACGTTTCAGGTGAATAAGGCAAATATGCACCCAAGAAAGGAATGAAGTAGATCCAAACCAAAAAGAGGGTGTCCAAAGTTGGCTTGCCCATTAGTACCATTTGATGTTGGGGAGTTTCAGCCCACCCCTGTCTAAAGTAAGTAGAGTAGGGATGAGACGCTCGTCTGTTATTCCAAATGAAATTTCTGAAAATGTTGGTCATATTTGAAAAGAAGTTAGTTGGTGGTGGTAACGGTAAGCATTGGAAAAGGTATACAAATGTAGGTAGGACATTCATTTTAAGGATATTAATCCTGCCAATCAATGAAATATGCATTGCTGACCACCTTTTAATGAGGGTAGTCACTCCTGATATCACTGGATCATAATTAGTGGATACAAGGTCATCTGTTGTAGGTGTGATTTGGATCCCCAGATATATAAAACTTCCAACATTATTAAATGTGGTGACTACTGGGGGGTTACTTCTCTCAGAAGCCTTAAGGAAAAGGATATTTGACTTTGATTCATTAACTTAATATCCTGAAAATGATCCAAAAGTGCTTATTATTTTAAGGAGATTAGGAATAGACCTCTCAAGGTTAGTCAGAAATAAAACTACGTTGTCAGCAAAAATACCTATTTTGTTTTCTACCATTCCTATTGTGATGCCAGTTATGCCTCTGCATTGTCTAATTGCTATGGCAAGTGGCTCAATTGCTAATGTGAACAATAGGGGTGAAAGGGGGCACCCCTGTCTAGTTCCACATTGGAGCTTGAAGGGCTGAGAGGTTACAAAGTTGGTCGTGACCGAAGCAGTAGGGAAGTGTTACAGTAATTTCACACACTTACAGAAGTACTCACCAAACCCAAATCTCCAAAGCACTTCAAAAAGGTAGTCATGCTCTACTCTATCGAACGCTTTTTCAGCGTCTAAGGAGATTATAGTTGTATCTGGGCTCTCCCTCCTAGCATGAATAATATTTACTACTCTACGAATGTTATGGAAAGCTTGGCGGCCCTTTATGAACCCGTTTTGGTCTGGAAGTATCAGAATAGGGAGATGGTTTTCAAGACGTTTTGCTTGCACTTTTGCAATGATCATACCATTGGAGTTTATTAATGAAATTGGACGATAAGATCCACACTTTGAGTGGGGTTTATCATGGTTTTAAAATCAGTGTTATTAATGCATTACATAAGGAGGGTGGTAAGTGCTCGGCTTTAATTGATTCGGCCAACATATCAAAGAGTGGCGGTACAAGCATTTCCTTAAAGCACTTGTAAATATCTATAGGTAGTCCATCAGGACCAGATGCTTTCCTTCCGTTCATGCAGGACAGTGCATCAAACAATTCCTCCATTGTAAAAGGGGAGTCCAACTCCTCAGTTACCCCTTTTTTTAGCACTGGAATGGTAAGCTGGTGTAGAAATGAATGGAGGTCATTAGAAATAATCAAAAGCCATACCGTAGAAATCTGGGAAATCTGATTCCTCCCTCTCTTTTGCTAATCATGTGTGAAATGCAGCAACATCAGAACTGTCTGGAAAAGGTGTCGGCTGTCATCATTAGGCACACATAGGTGCACTTATTCCATGTGTATAATGCATGTTATTCATGACATATTCTCATCTAATAACACTTTTGGTTATTTTCAAACATTTAAAAGACCACTAAGATGTTTATGGTTCATTTTACATATGTTTAGCAACTGTTGAGAAAAAGGATTTGTATTTTAAGTGCAATAGCTTATCAATTTTATCCACCAGCGGTTTGTCTGCCTGCCATTTGGTGCCTGGCACTGGAAGCTACTATTTGTAGTTAGTTAGGCTACATGAGCTTGGGTGACTATTGCCACTTAATATCACAGAGGAATTAGCTAAACTGGGTAAACTAATTGGACACGTGTAATCTCTATTCACCACAACATTTTTAGCTTTCAATACCTTTTTATTTCCAGAGAAAAACAGTGTGTGCACGGCTAAACTGTTAAAGAACTGTTGCTCTTCCCAGTCCCAATCACCCACACCTGTGCCGGTGAGGTCACCTGAATACCCTGTGCACCATTGCACCATCCAGTGCTCACAAACAACAACAAAAACATACAAATGGGCACAAAAAAGCTTGTTCTCTGAAAACAGCTGCTCCTACTGAGCATTTCTTTCTTGGCAACTCCCACGAAACCGCACACAATCACAGACATCAAAAACAAAACGGTATGACCCACTTGCAATGTTTGACTGATAGTACCTTGGAATCAGGGTGTATCACTAATCATCATACTTTTTTGGAAGTGCTTTGTAAACACACTGGCACACCTTTGCAGTTTGGATACGAAATCGCAACTCTGCATACCATGACCCTGCCCCACCCCAAGACATTACCCTAAATTTCAATGACTTTTAATTTAATGACATTCAGACCAACATTTTATCTAAGACACGTTGTTCGGTTCTTGAAAACAGTAGGTTCATGTGCACGACCTTACACCGGCCTCAGACGTCACTGACCTTGTAGACATGAGTTTTCGGGTTCCCCTCGACAACAGTAAACATCATGGGTTCCCACTTGTAAGCCAGCTTTTTCTTGCCCCGTTCTCCTTTATTGGCCAGCAGCGCTCAATCCCCAACATGTAGACTCCTTTGACTTTCTTATTGTACTGACGGGCCTGGTGTACTTGCTCTTTGGTGGTGTGCTGCTGAGCGTTTCTAGAAGCCTCAGACAGGTACGTCAGAAGGGTTTTTGAGTAACTGATGAAATCCATCACAAAGGGATAGTGTAGGACAGACTTGAACACAATGTCCACTGGTAGCCTCGGAACACGGCCAAACATCAGGTAGAATGGTGCATAGCCAGTGGTCTGATGAACAGTTGCATTGTCGGCAAAAGTCAGCGTCTGGATCTGTTGTGGCCATTCCTGCTTAGCTCTAAGAGGAAGGGCTCGCAACATATTGCCAAGAGTGCGGTTGAACCGCTCTGTGCAATCATTTCCCATGGGGTGATATGTGGTGGTGTGGGACTTGGCAACGCCAGACAGATGCAGCAGTTCAGACACCGGCTCACTCTCAAAGCTGGCCCCCTGGTCTGAGTGGATGCGCTCAGGGAAGCCATAAATGCAGAAAACATTGTCCCACAGCATCCTGGCGATCTGTGTTGCAGTCTGGTTCCTGCACAGAAAGGCATGGGCCACCTTTGTGAAGTGGTCAGTCACCACAAGCACATCAACAGAGCTCTTGTTCTTGTCCTCTGCAGACGAGCTCCATTGGAGCTGAGGTCTTTATGCTCTCCAACTGGGCTCGTGCTGCAGGCTCTGGTGTCTTGGCAAGCACACACCTCTCACAGCACCGAACATACTCCTTCACATCTCTCTCCATATTTGTCCAGAAAAAATGTTGTCTTGCTAGGTGGACAGTTTTGACTTGACCTTGATGTCCTGCCATATCATGAACTCCTTCCAGTGCCTTGTCCCTCAAAGTCGCTGGCAGCGCCAACTGAAGCCTCTTTATTTTGCTCACAGGGTCTCTTGTCTCCCTGTACAGGATTCCATCTTGAACCTTGAGCTTCTCCCGGTGCTTAAGCATGGCCAGCGCCCTGGCATCCATACCACACCTCTCTCTCCTGGAAGGGCGTCGTCTGCAGACAACAAACGGCAGGACACTTGAGACAGACGTTGGTGGTCCTCCAGCTCACGCGAGGTAAGTGAAGGCAAGGTGTCTTGACCAGCAGGTTGCAGCTGTAGGACATGTTGGACAAGGTAAGTAGCCCTATTCTCTGCAGTCTTCTCCCAGTCACTATGATGTAGCAAGGCAGCCTTGACTTCAGATGGGCTGCAAGAGCCAGCTGCTTCTGTGGCAGACACAGTTTGCTGGACTACCTGAGTATGTTGGATTCCAAGTTTGAAAACATCCTGTACTCTGTCAGCTTCAGCACCTTCTGCTTCCTGCACCAAGCTACTGTAGGGCTCCTGAATGAGACGTCTGCTGATGGGAGAGGCAAAGAGGAAGGGGCTGAGTGCGTCTGCCACAACGTTCTTCGGACCTGGAATGTACTTCAAGTCAAAGTTTTAGGACGACAGCTTGTTCACCCACCTCTGTTCATAGGCATTAAGCTTGGGCTTGGTCAATATATATACTGTAAGTGAGTGGGTGTTGTCGGTCCACACTGTGAAGTCTTACCCTTTTAGCCAGTGACTGAATTTCTCTGTCACGCTCCACTTCAAGGCCATGAACTCGAGGCGATAGGCTGGATACCTCTGCTGTGACTTACTGAGGGTCTTACTAGCAAAGCCGAGGGGCCGTGTCTTATCCTCTCCGGCAGGCACTTGGGACAACACCGCTCCTAGGCCATCTAGAGATGCATCCACGGACAAGATGATGGGTTTGGAAAAATCCAGGTGGGCCAGCGCAGTTGAGAGGCTCACTCTTAAGCCTTTGAAAGGCTTCCTCACACACGGGACTCCAATCTGTGGTGGTCAACTTCCTGAACATGACAGCACTCCTGCCAGCATGACCAGTACATCCCAGAGAGCGACCCCTGGTCCGTCCTTTCCTCTTCGGGCCTGCTGTCAGGGCAAACAGGGGCTTAGCGATGGCTGAGTATCCAGGGAGGAAGATCTGGTATAAGAATACCATGCCCAAGAAGGACTTCAGCTTTTTCACAGAGGGAGTGCAACCGTCCTCCTCCATCAGTGCCTCTCTCGGCATTTTTGAAATCACATCCACCTTCATTGGATCCACAGCAACACGACTCTGGTCGATCACATGACCAAGGAACTTGACTGACTTTTTAAGGAGATGACATTTCTTTGGGCTCAGCTTGAGATTATTGTCTGTCAACTTCTGGAAAACCACTTGGAGCCTGCTAAGGGCTTCCTCTTCAGTGGGAGCGAAGACAAGGAGGTCGTCTAAGTAGCAGAGCAGACTGGTGAAGTTGAAATCGCCAAAGATGTTCAACATCATCCGCATGAAAGAAGCTGGACTGTTCAGAGTGCAGAGTCCTTGGGGCATTCTATTGCACTTGTAGAGACCAGCGGGTGTTGTGAAGGCGTTCTACTCTTGTCTTCCTCGCACATGGGGACGTTGTAAAACCCAGATGCTAGGTCCATCATGCTGAAGAAGGCATTGCCTCCGAGTGCTGCAAGACAGACTGCTTGGTGAGGGAGTGGATGGGCATCCTTCAGTGTCTGAGCATTCAGCCACCTGAAGTCCGTACAAATCCTCAGCCCGCCGTCCTTTTTCCAAACCAAGACAAGAGGAGACGCATAATGGCTGATGGATTTGCGTATGATCCCCATCTCCTCCATCTCTGTGAGTACTTGCCGGAGTTGTTGGTAGTGGGCAGGGGGCACTCTCCTGTACGGCATGTGGAATGGGCGGTCGTCTGTCAGGCGGTGTGCGAACACTTCCGCTTTGCCACAGTCAAGCAAGTGTCTGGAGAAGATGTCTTCATACACTTCAATAAGCTCAGCAAGCTCTTTCTTACAGCTGAAACTGGCATGGCATGAGTCAATGTCAAGGTCGCTGAGACCCAGGTCAGAGAGCCTGTCTTTGATGTCGGCATCAGTGGCGACTGGCCTACTAACCTCTACTGGCTTCCTGTCCTCCATCCTACAGGAGCCATGCTGAATGTTGAGATCTTCCACTGCAAGACAAGGGGATACATCCGCAGCCTTAGAATTGCGCTTCAGAGTGATTGGTTTTGAAGAGAGATTAGTCATCTTCATGGGCACCCACTGATCTCCCCACATCGGTGTCATGACCCGTCCAAGAAGGACATCTCTCGGTCTGGACTTGGAGGAGGTTGGCTCCACGATGACTGTACTGTCTGGAGACACTGGCACGGTGCGGGGCAGCCTGCCCCACACTAGGTGTTCACGCTGAGGGAGCAGTGTAACAGCACAAGGCAGCCTCACAGTGCTGATCCTGTCGGGAAACCTCGTCTCCCCTCCATCTGGTGGTAAATGACATCATATCCAAAAAGTGCTCATAATCAAGAAGTGAATGCTTGCTCCCTGCAGATATGAGCCTCCAGTAATCATCACTGCCTTTCATGACACGCATCAAGTGTTTGAGGACATTTGAGCCAATGATGAGGTCATCGCGCTTACCCGATACTACTAAAACAGGGACAGTGCATTTCTCTCCATACACAGTCAGTGTCAAGGGATACATACATTTGGGGTGTGTCTGTTTTCCTCCACAGCCAACAAGCACAATTCGTTCCACTGATTGGACTTCCCCCACAAGAGCTCCAGCTTCTCTCAGTTTACATCCCGCCTCCTCATTTAGAGTGCAAGCCATGGATCCTGAATCTATCATGCCCTTCAGTTCCACCCTGTCATTCACTATAACCTGGGTGTAGAACAAGTCACTAAAGGCGGGCACCTCTGCTGATCCTTGAACCACGACTTGGTATCCTGGCATGGCCGAACCGGTGTTAAAACAAGATTTGACTTGTCTTCACTGAGGGTTTTTGTTCACCTCCCACACTGCCCCTCTCCGAATCTGGGTGCTCTAGTTTCCCAAGGGCTGATCCTGGTTGGCGTCAGCCTGACACCCATTTGTCTTCGTCCATGTATGTTGCAGTCCCTCTTCCAATGACCAGGACTGAAACATGAGAGACAAAGATTGTCTCTCCTACAATGCATGTCTGCATTTTCTCCTTTGAAAGTCCCCTGGAGGAGCCTGTCATGATGGGGCCGGCGCAGGGGCTGCAACCTGCACATTCTAATGTGTCATCATGCGATCCAAAAGATTGAGTAGAGTACGCATGCCATGGATGTCGGTAGTTGGAGTGGGGAGTGGAACCGACTCAAGTCCAAGCTGAGCAGCTGAAGGATACGCTGGCAACTGTGTGAGCTGAGTGCAGGGCACTGGCACTGGACAGGGGGACATTGGCACCTGGGAAAGATATGGAGTGGGAACAGCAGTCAGAGCTGGATTAAATTGGGCTGCTGAGGGTGAGAGCTGTGGACTGAGGTCCAAGACTGGCGCTGCACTGAATACTGCTGGTGAGGCCGGTGATGGCTGTGAGACAGGACTGACCTGCACTGACTGTGACGTCTCCCTTTTCCATGACATGACTGTCTGGGCGTGGCTGCCCGTATGTCTCTGTGGGGCTAGAGAACTGACCTGAGTGCGGGTCCTGAGTTCACGCTGGAAGTTGTCAATGCGTTCCTGAACTTCACCGGTCGTCGACTCTTCAGCCGCCTTAATGCTGATCCTGTTGAAGACGATGGGGTCTTGACAGTACCTTATAAACATCATTGACACTTCAAGTCCTGGATCCTCAAAACTACGTCCCTGCCTCTTCAAGCACTCATCCGCTACGTCAATAGCATTGTTTAGTCTAATCCAGTATTCCATCACTCCTTCACAGTGTAGTGGCTTGGTGTTATAGAAGTCAGCCATCGACATGGAGGAGTAAGACAACTCACCAAAGTGTTGTTTCAGTATGTCAAAGATCAGTTCGGGGGTCTGGATGGGCATTTAATTATGTAACACCTGTGTGTGCTCATTGTGATAACACTGGAAATATGCTGAGTGACAAGAAGATAACTGGCAGAATGTAAAACATAACTACACTGGCTTTCATTCTGTTATTACAAAAGCACCTGCTATTTCTTAGATGTGCTGGCTATATACAGAGGAATATTATAACCTCATTTACAAGTACCTTTTAAGCAATTCACCGCAGAAATGTAATTTCTCTTCTAAGATAACAAATCTGCATATTAGATTGGTACTGTGTAAAACCTGAGGACAATTAGAATAGTCAAGTTTAGTAAATACATTTTTGAACATGTGAACAGTGATGGGCAAGTTACTTCCAAAATGTAATACAGTACATATGACTTATTACTGTCTTTTTAAAGTAATAAGGTACCTTTATATTATTACTGTCTCTGAACTGTAATGCGTTACACTACTTTTGCGTTACTTTGAGTTACTTTCACCAAAACAACCGCTAAAATATAGTTTATTGCAGCTCATTAATTAAAGCTATCTATCTGGCAGTACATACTGAACATCAGGAAAAGAGCTAGAAATTAAACTCATGCTCAATTTAAGTGGGCTGAATAATATGTGATACCGGTAACATCACGTCTCTGTGTTATTAATAACATGTTGGAGCCTCTGCACCGCCCTGTAACCTGCTGTATATGAACCAGTCTCTATGGCAATGTTAGCTCACCTTGTCATTGGTGTGTTAACGGGGATTTGGCAGACCAGCTTTCTAAAAGCTGGCGATTCCACAGTGGACAGAGGCTGCAGATCTTCAACACTCTGCCAGGAGTCTCTTAACCCAGAGAGAGTTACCTTCTGTTGCTTTGGCCTGCGCAGCACTCCTGTCTTTTTTTTTTCTTTTCTCCGAGCCTGCAGCTCTCCATAGTGAATCTGTTCCTGCAGCCGTCTTCAATAAGAAAAGGTGTTCATCTTCAGAAATACAGTCTTATTTAAGGTATAATTGATAATAAAACATGATGGTTATTGTACTTTACCCGGGTATTTTATTTTATGCTACTTTATACTATACTTCATGTTGGAAGCCAATATTGTACTTAACACTCTACTTAATTTATCTGACAGCTTTAGTTACTTTACAGCATCATATTATCATAGAATACAAAATACTTTATAAGTCAACTCATAAATGAACATTAGCAAGTATTATAGGTGAATACATTTATAGGTAATTACCTAATTATAAGTAAAAAGTTTGGACGGCGAGTTGAGTATTTCTTCTGACCAGCATGCCTTTCGCTTGACTCTGTTGGGGACTGTTGCTCTACTCCGGTATGCTTTCCACTGAATAGATGGGAATGCAGCTGTGAGGTGCACTTGATCTGAGATGTTGAAGTTAAATTTGTGTAGACAATGTGCCAAACAATGGCGAGGATTAACAGAGACCCCCCTATGATGAAGTCCCTTTAGATCCCTCAAATAGGCAGCCTGAACATAATTTTCAACATCAGACTGATGTAAATTTGAAATGTCAACTGTCGCTGCCCTGTCCTCTGCAACAGAAATCCAGACCAGCGACTACCACCTCTTCATCAGCATGATCCTTTTCAAGAATATACACTGGTAGCCCCATTGATACCTGCTCCACATTCCCTCTAATCTCCTTTAAATCCTGGCATATACAGTGAGTCATGAAGTCATTTCCAACATACGGTACCCTGTGCAAAGAGAAGCTACTCCTATTCCATGGCTCATACAGTGAACCCCACATCTTCAGCAGTAAAACCTTCTTATGACCAAGCTCCTTATCTACACCCTCAAACTGCTGTGTATCACCTAGAACCTACTTACATCCCCTATGGTCCTTTGCCCTCATCAGCAGCCTCAAGTCACTGCAGAGCAGCCATCACAGTCTCAGGCCGTCTTACAATCTATTGTATCCTATTTGCCAGTGCCAAAGACACATTTCCACTGATGATCCACAAAATTATCCAAGTCTTAACTTGAAAGTTAATGAATACATAATTTATTTTCATCCGAGGCTAGAGGAAATACTTGCTGCTTTTCATCATATTTTGATTTATCCCAAGGCCAGACTGACTTTTAAATGTTCTGTTTTTTTAGTGTTGCAGTGACAGTGGCTTAATTTCACCTAATTCAACTACACCCATAGTTGAAGCAAGTATACAAGAGAACATTATCCTAAACATAAAAATGTGAAACAATGAAAACCAACACACTGCCATCCATTAAACCTTTCCACAAAGAATGTAATTACACTGTAATTGAAATATTAAAAAATCTTACTTAGCCACCCACACTTTTTGAAAGAAAACATTACAACTGTTTCAAAACATGTCTGCATTTCTTCAATTATGCATTATGTCCACCACCATACATGATCTCCATGGAAAATATTGTCTTGAATATTGTGCAAAGAATAAAAGGCATTCATTGGCACAACAAAAACAGGAGGAGGTTTGCCGTTTAGTTTGCCAAGTTAGCCACTAATAGCATTCCCAAAGAGTATCCACTATTACCAGAAGTGGAGTTGTCTATTGATATGTTTTGTCAAGCTGCAACCACAATGTTGATCCCTACAGAAACAATGAAAAAAAGAGCCATTGCTCAAGTGTCAGTCTGATGGAAACTAAATTCTAACCAAGCAGTATCCCTGGGCGACTCAAGAGGTAGTGAACTCTGCAGCTGTCAAAGACTTCAATACTGCATTCTCTGCTCTGGCTGGGAAGCAAAAGACAGAACTGGAGGAGAGCCATAGAGGCAACTAACTTATAGTGCATGGAAACAAGTGTCCTTGCTATGTTTGTTAGTGAGTGCTGCACTGAGTCAAATCCCAGGGTGGCCTGGGCTGTTCAGTTTGTGCTGAGTGGGCTACAGTGTGAAAGCCTCTGTCACGGTCCATCTTTCCCTGTTCCCCCACCATGCCTCAGGTAAAACTGTGTTTGCTGCTACTTCTCCTGCTTCCTGGTGAGCATGAGTCACACTCAAAGTAAACACATTGATATGTTTAAAGTGGTTTATAGTTAAAGTGGTTATCTTAACCCTAAGGGGTGTTTGAGCTTGTTCACATTTATGAACAGCATAAAGTAGAAATGCTTGCTCTTTTTGGTCATTTCCTTTGATTGCAACAATCACTTAAAAAAAGGAGCAAACATCTGACCTGGAATTATATCTGCACAAAGAAACAATGACTGGGGACTGTTTTCTACACCCTCCAGTTTTAAACCCTTAATTTCATCAGTGAAAACCGTGTGATCGTTACCTTTGGCCCACTGTTTAAATGTGCTATCGATCAATTGTTACCTCCACAAAGTAGGATTTTTCAGTATGGTTTGTTTGTCTGTTTGCAGAAAGGAAATACTGGCCCAAATGTCATTTCACTCTTTTGCAGAATGGTGCAACATGGACCAAGGAAGAGCGCGTAAAGTTTTGAAGTTAATCTGATTAACAAGGTTGATCCACATGCTTTCAGTAAAATTGCATATATACAAATGCCTTTTATGCATTTTAAATGTGGTGTAGAAATACCATTAAAAAAACATCACTCTCCTGAAAAGGTATTCTGTCACTAAAGATACGACTTTTGTAGACACAGCCCCTGTTTGAGCAGCCATTCTTCCAGACATTAATTAAAATATTATAAAATACTGTGCTGGAAGGACGCAAGGTGAACCTAAATTCAGGACACAGGAAGGTTTAAGAGAAAAATACCTTTTATTTCAGGTAAAGGAAGGCAGAGCAGAACATAACAAAAAAGAACAGCACTTTCAAATGGATGAATAATGAAACTAGAATGTGACTGAGACTAAACAACTACCAGGACTAAAATACATGCTATACTGATGAGGGGATGAAGTGCAGGTGTACACAAGGTCCGTTAATTGAGGGGTTGATGGGGAACAAAACAGTATTGGGTGAGTTGAAAATCAAAAGTTCAACTTAGTATTATTGCTTTCATCACTCACCTAATACAGTTGTGTGGAATCTGTTGACATAACACATATAATTTGAGTCAGTTTTTCAGTGTGTTTTTCCCACAGAAAAATTGGAGAAATTAGGCCTCACGTATTAGACAGGGAAAAAAACAAACATGTTATAGCTGATAGTATTAGGACAATAAGTGAAATAAGCATATTTGATGTGTTTATATTAAATTGTTCGCTCCTAACTGACTGTGGATAAAAGAGCATTAGTAGTAGTGAAACATACAATATATGCTACAATGCAACAGTGTGTTCAAATTGACACTGTAAGCTATACATGTCTATGCCATCTTTATTAAAATAGTGAGTTTTAGAAAAATCTGATACCCGTAATTTTGCCTAATTTCTCAGCCCTGGTGTTGAGTGGTTATTTCACTCATGGTTTGTCTTTTAGCATATAAAACACAACACCATATGCTCATGTGAACAAGGTTAAAAACTTAATCTTTATTGGAGTTGCATTTTGATATCTCCAAAGTAACTAAAATTTTGCAAACAAAGACAACATTTCAACATCTGAATTTTGATAAAAGCAACATTTAAGTGGCAGTTGGGTTTGGTTGTGTTCAGAAATTAGCTTTGTTGAACTTGTAGCCACAAACAACCATGATGTCACATCTTGCTGTGATATTGGGTTGGATGTGAAAGAGTCCTAAGTTGGTCCAATTGTCTAAAAATCAGCTCCTATCGTCTTTCCCTATGCTCTATTCCTTGACATCTATGTGAAACGTCATGGGGTTAAGGAATGGTGGATACTGGAAATGTATTTATAATGAACTTGTCAGGCCTTAACCTATCAGTGTGTATATCACCAATAAAACATGTTTTAAAAAGCTGGAGAAACCCAACACCGCTCAGTAAAAACTGTGAAATGTTGACTTTGTTTGATCATTCCACTAAAAGAGTAACGTCCATAGTTTTCCTTTTGATTAATATAGTGTTGAGTTGGGTTGGTACTTGGGTACTTCCAGGTAATTTCACTCAGTTAGGAACCTTCCTAAGCTAAACTGACAATTCAAACGCAACCCCAGAGTACCCTGTGACATCACTTCAGGAATGTGACACGCTAAACCAGCGGTCAGCAAAAACAAGATTTTCAGTCAAATATTCCTCAAGACGAAAACTAAACACTTCAATATTGACGTATATTTTTTTATAATTGTAAAAGAAGATAAAAATAAAAACACAGTATACTATAAATATGCAGTGCATATATAACAAGGACTAATGATCCCCTCAATGCTGAGAAAAATGAACATTAAGTGGTCTTTGGTATCTTGTTATTAGAAAATCACATAATAATCTGTTCATTTAGGGACAAGGCTTACAAGGGATGGACACCACACGTCTTTTTTTTTGTGATCTACAATAGTTTGTCATTAGATTGGCCTTGAAGTGTAGAGCACCTACAGCAGTTTCGTAGTTACATTTACAGAAAATGGTAAAAACGACAGTGCAGCAGAATGATGACATGACTGCTGACTGGTGACACCTCAGTGACACGGCCAGTCATCTCTACTAGAACAGAACAGAGCAGAACGTACCCGATGGGTGACGGAGAAGGCGGAGAAGGAGATAAAAATAGTAGGAAAAATGGGGTGAGAAAGCATGGAGCTGGAAAGGGAAAGAGAGAGACAAAGAGGTGGGAAGAAGTACACAGTTTCATTCTGTTCTGCTTGACAGAAGATTGAGGGATGATTAGGAGAAAACAGGTGGAGAGGTTCCATGTGAGTCAGAAAAACATGTACATGAAGACAGAGAGAAAGAAGGGGGCAGTAATGTGCATGGAGAGTTTAGTGATGTAGTTGGGTGGTGACAGTTTTAATCTGTGAGGTACAGACAGAAATGAGGACAGAGGCTTGGGAACTGTGTTTAGGAGGACTTATTATTTGGTTGTGTCATGATTATATAGAATAGAATCGGAGGATGAAACCCTCTTTATTTGTCACATGCATGCACACAGCAGAGCACACACAGTGAAATTAGTCCTCTGCATTTAACCCATCCTAGTACTAGGAGCAGTGGGCAGCTATCGTGCAGCGCCCGGGGAGCAATGGGGAGGGGGGATTGGAGGTGTCCGGTGCCTTGCTCAAGGGCACCACAGCAGGGCCTAGGAGGTGGACTGGGACCTCTCCAAGTAGCAGTCCACTTTCCATATTTTTCAAGTCTGTTCGGGGACTTGAACCGGCGACCCTACGATTCCCAGTCCAAGCCCCTACTTACTGAGCCACTGCTGGACATATGAGAGAGCGATTAGACATGCCCGCCTCCCTTAGTTTTAAAAATATAAATATTATCTCAGCTTTTTAGCCTTTGGCAGTTAGTAATATTAGCCCAAAAAAAATAACTGTGGGATTGAATGGGTTATTCTGATGTCCCCAGGGTCCTAGGTTCTCCAGTTTTAGCATGTAATAGAAAGCTGATGACGTTGTTCCCCAGCTCTGTATTTACTTAATATGATAAGGGCTGTTGCGGGAACTCCAAAATGTTTTTTGTACAAAATTCTACAAAATTGTAAACCAGTGATTTAAGCTCTCATTTTAATAGGGCAAAACTTAAGGGAAACAAAGGTTAGACTCATTTAAAGTCAAAGCTAAAAGGTGAACACTAGCCTAGTATAAGGATCATTTACGTTTTTCACGTTTAACTCTCTTATAAGGGATATTTTTACTCAAATTAACCTATTATATGATCATAACCACAAAACCTGTTTTCACTTCTTCACTCACTTCAAGCTGAAATCCCTAAATTACTTCGGTACCAAAAACCAGTCTGGTAAAATCTCAAATTAGTAATAAGACATAAAAATACAGAACAAATAGACTGAAATAAGACAGTGTCAGAAAGCCATACAAGAAAACGGTCACCTCCAATAAAGGAGAAAGGGATACCACATTCATCAGAATATTAAAAATTGTATTGTAAAGCGTCT
The DNA here is from genome assembly GCF_036324505.1 of Eleginops maclovinus. Classification (NCBI taxonomy): domain Eukaryota; kingdom Metazoa; phylum Chordata; class Actinopteri; order Perciformes; family Eleginopidae; genus Eleginops; species Eleginops maclovinus. Next base: position 20,022,312 of record NC_086353.1, on the reverse strand, counting down.
CTGTGTTTTCAAAGTGCAAATCACTGGTCAAATATTATAGAAAGTATTATGATATATAAAAGTGTGCAAAATAAATAAATAAACAAATCAGAAAATACAATACAAATGTGCCAAATTACTCTTGAGTATGTCCATTATATTGAATTAAATATGGAAGGGCTGTGCAGTTTCAAAAATGTATATTAGTAGAAAAAAAAGAATATTATGTGTGGTAATGGCAGAAAAAGGACATGTTTCTTTAGGCAGATGTTTTGAAGGCAGGAGGCAGGGGATCTGGAGCAGATGGATCAAGCCAGAACATCCCTGGCAGACGTTCGGAGCCGCTCTGGATGACAGAAGAGCAAGGATGTTCCACGAAAAGTCTAGTTTCTGACTCTGACAGCAAACCCCATCTACTGCACCTCGGCAACGGTAGATGGTGTGTGCTGTAGCTCGACAGCAGGAACTGGGGTCTGCCCAGTTCGTCAACAGGGACAGGAGTCGGTCGGAATGCTGACTGGACAGAGGAAGCAGAAGTTGGCCAGAGACCTAACTGGGCATGGGTTGGATTTGGTGGGACAACCAACTGGACACGGGGAACAGTATCCAGCTTGACTGACACTGATTAGACAGTGGGAGCACTGGCAGGAGCTGAGTTGGGATGGTCAGGGACTGGAGCTGGAGCTGTAGGTCAGGGGCTGGGGCTGGGGCTGGGGCTGGAACTGGGACAAGGGATGTTTGACAAGCAGCCGAGGCTTGTCCTGGTGGCCAGGCTGCTGGCAATTGGGCTGATGCAGAAGCAAGAGATGAGGGTTGGTCCGGACAGAAGTACTGCGGGCTCAAGAACCCAAGCCTTAATGTTTGAGTGGCAATCTTTAGGGTTGTAGACTGGCAAACTGCAGGGTTAATGAAATCCTTCATCAACCCTGGTAAGGAATTTATTAGCCAGGGCCATGTTGGCTTCCTGCCTATCAACTTCAGAGCTGCCGCTTCATACGACTCTACTTGACTTTGTTGGAATTGTCCAAATAAAGTGATCTGATCTTCACATTCACTTTGATAGAGTCTCTAAAATGTGCCTATAGTCACTGTCGTATGTTGACCCACAATGGCAGCAGAGTGTTTTTTCTGTCCTCTTCTGTTTTACTGCTTGATCAGTACGTTCTTTTCCCTACCCTTCAGTTTGTCTCTGTTGGACTTTCCGCCCTGTTCTCTTTTCTGTTCACTCTCTCCCTTTATTTCTCTCCAAGCCTCTCCCTTTCCTCTTCCATTTCTCTGTATTTCAGCTCACTCTAAAGGACGGAGGGAATCGCTCTGAGACATTTGTACTCACGTGTGTCCATCTGTTCTTTGTTTGTGCTAGTACATATTCGCATATGGGTGTGTTTGGTACAGTCAGCCTTCTGTGTGGAGTGTTTTTCTTGCGTACATCTATAGAAGGGCATCATTTTTAACATATACAGTATACAGTATATATATATATATATATATATTTAAAGGGGTACAAGATGACAGCTGAAATTATTAGCGCTGAAATACACACTTAAATGTCAATACTTGTCTTTAAATTTGGAATGTCTTTCAAAATTGGGGTGGGTTGAACCTTGTTTTTTTTGTATAAATATATTCATTTATTTTACAGGGTCAATTTCAGACAGATAACATCAAGGCCTTTTTTCTGTACCTATCCCCCCCACCCCTTGTCTCCAATACAGATCCTACAAGTACAATAATATTATAATTATTGGTGTTTATCTCTGCAGCCAATTTCATTAAAAACGTTGTATTTGATTGTTTTTAGTATGTGAAGCACTTTGGGCAGCATGTACGTATTAGAGGAACTATTGAATGGAAGTTGGAAAACAAGCAGGTGTGTGTGCGTGCGTGCGTGCGTGCGTGCATGCGTGTGGGCATGCTTCTGCGTGGATCCCGCTTCTGTGATGCGATGAGGAACGTCTGTCTCCCAGTGGGCCTCTCTCAAGGCGTTCCAGCAACGGCTAATGCTGCCAATGAGGGTGCATTCGCACGTGTGTGCTTGTGCACACTTAAGCCTTCCAAATGTTCTCGCCTGCAAAGAGATCCAAGTACATGACTCAAACGTCACACCTCTTCTGTTGCTATCTTTCTCTCTCCCTCTCATTTACACAAATTCGCATTTTCAACTCATTCTGTCAACAGCCAGCTCGGTTTTCCAGGCGATATTGGCGTCAGTGACTTTTCACCTTTTTCTGTCTTTTAATCACACACACACACACACACACACACACACACACACATGCTAATTGACTGTCTGTGCTCACTTCAGGAGGTTTCTTCTCGATTTTTGTTTGTCTGCAGTTGGTGGCATAAAGGCCATCACACAGAGGATCAGTTATGACCACAGATAATCATTTTGAGCTTCTTTAAGATGTTGTTTCTTGTTCTGGATTATATTCCAAAACACCTCTTGTGTATGTGTTCATATGTTCTTGTATATGTATCCATGCATTATGCCACCACAATGCTTCATGGCTGCACACTAGATCAAAAGTCTTCTCTCATGTTGTTGCTTGTTGCAGCAACACCTTCATCCCTTTGAAATGGAAAAGATGTGAGAGCTAGGGGATAATAAAAAGATGTATGGAATAATAAACAATTGAAACCCAACCAAACATGAGTTTGAAAATGGAAGTGTAGAAGTCACATTTTTCAAATTAATTTGATTGTATAAATGGATTTCTTGAGATAGACTTTGAAGTTTCTTGTCTCTTTTTGAAGCGACATGTTCAAAATAATGAAGAGATGCGTGAGAGGAGCAGGAGATGTTCTATTAACGTCAAGGGCACTTTTTAAAAAAGAGGGTGCGTGCAAAAGCAATAGAGCAGAGGCCTGGTGACAGAATGTCAGATTGGTTACATAAGAGTCTGAGAAGATGCTTAAATTTAACTGCTGAAAATACACATGAAAGGGCAAACAACATGTAAATTGCGTATGTGCATGAGAAAGTGAGAAACATTTCATGAATATATGTGTGTGTTTGTGAGGGAGGGAGAGAAAGAAAGGACGGGGCCCAGCAGGTGGAGGCAAGTTGTGACAAAAGTAGTGACGCACTTGAACATGCTCGCAGTAACCAGACCCCCTCCCCATCTCTGATGCGCTCCTTCTCGTCTCATGAATAAACTGGGAATCATTAATATTCATCTATTCAACAAACAGTGCTGTAGCTTCCACAATTAGGTGCTTCTCCCGCCCCCGTCTGACGGGTGAGTGACATGGAGGTCCTCCAATGGGATCAACATAGTTTACATGTACTCGACGAAGAAGGTGCGTCATGGATTTTTTTCTGCCACACAAAAGCTTGAAAACCAATTGGAATGAGCAGGGTGATGCACTTGTTTCATCCTTATATAGGCATGACAAGCTGTGAGTTAGCTCTGTGCCACATTTTGTGATCTGCGAGTGTGTTCGCAGTGTGGATCTGTGACATTTTTTCATGTAACACATTTCAGTTGTGTTGTCTGTTTGCTCATAGTGAGGTCTGAGCCTTGGACAAAGAGAACATTGCATATAAGTAATGATTTGGTCCCATAACTGCTTTTTTCAAAAAATGTTATGCTTCCCTAATAAACTGTGCATGTACAGCGTGTTTATGACTCCTTTGACAAATGATTATGTTTGTATGATACCTAAATGTGGGATGCAAAGTTCCCATGACAACAACAAACTAAGCCTGCCTTATTAAATGCGAAAAAATAACATAACAATAATCAGCAAAAGCTCATTACTGAGCCGCAGAACAGCTGGTAGAGCTCATACAGTAGTTGAAGGCTCTGCAGAGCATTTGTAACAGAAATGACAGTGCTTTTATAGATAAATGATTTGAATATCCTCCACCCATGAATAGCAGGGGAATATAATAAAAAAATTACATTTGTCATCGCTATCATGCACTGTTAATTCCTTTTTCTATATCATTTTTTGTGTATGGAATCAATGTGCTTTTTGATCAAACTTCTATCTTCGTGTGGGGTGGGAGGGGATGATGGGCGCATCATTTTGTCATTTTTTAAAGCTAAAGGCAATCAGCAGGACTGTTTACATACATCGCAAGATACCATCATTATAAAGAATGTTACTATGTTCCAGAATTTAGCTAAATACAAATGTTATGACGTTTGAGATATCTACTTTTGGAATGGAGCTGAATAGAATTTGGTGTCTACTCCTGGTTGCACTAAAAAGCTACATTCATTGGACACACAGCTGGAACCGGACTGTTGTTGAGGTTCTGGGATTATAAAGTTAGCCAACTGTCACTGTTTGCAGGGTTTGCCTGTTTTAGCATTGCAAGTGTCTTTGTACGTGAATGCTAGGGCGCTTGACCAATCACAATAGAGCCGGCCAGCTAATCAATCAGAGCACACTGGGTTCTGGTTTCAGACAGAGGGTGAAAAGGGGTGCTGCAGCACAGACAGTATGTGCAAAATAAAGACCTTTTTGAAAATTAAAGCAACGAAACAGTCACAGTAGAGACACCAAATACAAATATTAAATCTTAAAATGAGCATTTTTGAGCCCCTTTAAGTAGTTATCTTTTACATGTATTACAGTGACAAACACTCTTTGTAAATGTAGGTATGTGAACTTTACAGTTCCATACATACATTGTCCAGCAGTGGCTCAGTGAGTAGGGGCTTGAATGTGATCACTTTGACTTTATGTTAAGACACAACAGGGTGTTTAATAACCTGGTCATTAGTCAATTTGATCCCACGGTTAAGAGAGAATGTGATATATGTAAGGACCAGGTTGAAACCTGTATGCATGAGTTTGTTGAATGCAGTGAGCTTGTTGAGTATTTTGGAAGGATGAAAGAGTTAGTTAGCAGATGTTGGAATGAATGGTATGTAAGAGAAATGGAATGGAAGGAGTTGTGGTTGTTTGGTGCGATTGTGAAGAAGGATGAATGCAATGTGTCTCTGCTGAATTATGTTCTGAGCCACGCAAGATATGCCGTAAAACTAAGGAGGAACAGTGCCCATTATGAGGGAAGGTTGAAAAACGTCTGGAGCCTTTTCTTAAGGACCACAAAATGGGACATTCAAATGCTCTATAATAGCATGGATAAAGAATGCTTTAAGGAATCCGTTGAGGAAGACGTGTTGACTTTCAACTTTTCAAATGAATATGGACTGTGTTGAAAGGAAAAAAATAAAAATAAAGAAGAGAAAGAGGACTCAGTTCAAACAAAAGAAAAGACATTGTTTTTTTTGTGGGGAATGTCGTGCCTTATTGTGGTGGTTTTTTTCTTGATTATGTTTTGTTTATTTTTTTTATTTTGACAACAGTTTTGGTTTTTGGTGGAGGGAGAAGTGCTTGTTGTGTGATGAAATGGTGGTACATAATTGGTATGTACAATGACAAATGGAAAAACAATAAAAAAGAAAAAATGTAAATATGCAATTTTTTATAAATAAAAGATTTTTTTTTTTTAAGTAGGGGCTTGGACTGGGAATCGTAGGGTCGCGGGTTCAAGTCCCCAAACAGACTTGAAATATGGAAAGTGGACTGCTACTTGGAGAGGTCCCAGTTCAACTCCTGGGCCCTGCTGTGGTGCCCTTGAGCAAGGCACCGGACACCTCCAATCCCCCCTCCCCATTGCTCCCCGGGCGCTGCACAATAGCTGCCCACTGCTCCTAGTACTAGGATGGGTTAAATGCAGAGGACCAATTTCACTGTGTATGCTCTGCTGTGTGCATGTATGTGACAATAAAGAAGGTTTCATCCTCCGATTCTTCTTCAGTTAAGATGGTTTCCTGTGTATAACTCAGTGTAAGTTGTCATCACATTTTAAAGTTTACCTTGTCTTTTAGGAGAACCAAAAGTGTTACAAAATATAATTATGTGATGCTCAACAATGCTAATACTCATTTGTCAAATAAATACTATCCTACTGGGCGTTGTCTCTTATAAATACAAGCTCTCTGCATATTATAAGAGCAGGTGTGATGTCATTAGAGTGTTGTCCCTTCCAGAGTCCTTTAGTTTGACATGTGAGTAAATAATGAAGTCTACAGTGTACGTGCTTTGTTGTCTTCTCTACGTTTCGTGTTCTCCATTTCTCTCAGCCCATAGTTGCACCTGGAACAAGTGCCTGGAAGACTTACACAATGGCAACTATGTGTGTGTGTGTGTGTGTGTGTGTGTGTGTGTGTGTGTGTGTGTGTGTGTGTGTGTGTGTGTGTGTGTGTGTGTGTGTGTGTGTGTGTGTGTGTGTGTGTGTGTGTGTGTGTGTGTGTGTGTGTGTGTGTGTGTGTGTGTGTGCATTAATTCATTGATTGCCTCTGGTGTTTGAAGAGACATTAAAGAAAAAGCCCCACACTGGCACATTTTGTTCAAACAAGTATGAATTTATTCCTTTCTTTAAGCAATCTTAATGACATACTTTTACAGTAAAAATAACATACCAAGTGTTCTGTCATATAGAATTATTATTTCTTCCTCAGATACAAAAAATAGAACATCAAAATGGTATAACTGGCATTTTGGTCGTCTGACAGTGAGTTCACTGTCATGACCACTGAAGAGCACCCTGGCTCAGTTTGACCTCCTCCCACAAGACTCAACAAGAGACTGAACAGCGAGATTACACTGAATATTTCCCTAAAATATGATAATTATGACCTGCATTGACATTGTCAAGGACCAAGTCGCTTTTCATTTACTCAGAGCCATAGAGAGAAAAGAAGAATGTGTTAATATGTCTCTGTTGAGGCAAGGCTAGCGGGTATGAAAAGTGGATCTGTGTGTGTGTGTACATCTCTTACATTACCTCCTACTCTTCCTCCTACATCTTGGCCTTGCCTTCATCACCTCTACTGCTGCTAAGGACCCCTCCTTCCTGCCTTTCTTCTTTGCTATGCGTTAAGGGATGAAGGAAACCGGTGTGCAAACAAAAGGAAAGAACAAATTCAGCATCAGAACACCTCCAGTATCTTGCTTCCTACATGGCAAAAGGCGGAGAGTGGATGCCTATATATGGTAACTTCCACCTCCCTTATTTCATAATACTACCACTGCTAAGCATCTCTAGTCATTTCTGCATTCTCAGCATTTAGAAATCCCTTTTAGGTTTGAGCCCACTCATCTATTGCCTCACATAATTTATCTGGTCTTAATTTGTCTTCTGTTCTCTGTTCTTGCTCTCTTAACGTATTTACAAATCAGCCAATTTGCACCTCTACCATCCATCTTGCATCGCCCACCGGTGAGTCATGGGAGTGACAAACCTACTGACGTATTTGCCTTTTACAGACATGCCAGCATGTGAATCCATTCATCTCGATTCAACCACATACACACACACACACACACACACACACACACACACACACACACACACACACACACACACACACACACAAACAAACAGACAGATGCCTATTAGAGGACATCGGCTCCATGTGGTCAGTCCTCTCACTCCACATTAGTCACTGTTTAGTCAAATAGCAGCAATCTGCTACTTCTTGTTGGAATTTTGGTTTTTGTTTTCAGTTCCATGTTGTTTTTGCGTTCACTGCATTACCATGTAGAAAACCTTAAACAGTTCTTAATTCATGTTGTGTCTTGTCTAAGACACTCCAAAAATATCAGTGAAAATGTATGACATTTTTCTATGAAGCGGCTGCAAACTTCATGACATCCCAAGGTTGGCACTTATTTCTCGGATTATGGCTCTGAGAGAGGGTAGTTCCCAAATATTTGTCAGGCCATTGGCATAAACCATTGGAATTTTACATTTAAAATTTCCCCTTTGAATCCCTTTTTTTTTTAAGTCGGTTCAGCCCCAAAGAAAAGCATGATTCAGGAAATATTCAGTGTATTATTTTTTATCAAGATCTTGATCTGCATCCATGTCAACAATCTTAACACAGTATATCAATATGTCACAGAAAGACATCAAAAAAGCAAAATATCTGGCTTCCTGACAGGAAGCATTCTTCCCCAGTGGTTGTCTCAAACGACACCACATTTACAGAAAATGGTGGATGGTGGTGAGTTCGATGGGTGGATCAACTATCTGATGAGTGGATGTATTACTTTTCTCCTGCATGTTGCTGCTTCTATGGCCAGCACTGTCTCTGTCACAGTGCCTCGCTGTGTTCTCTCCGCCTCCTTTCTTATTGCTGCATGAACACTGTCCCCCCTCCTCCCTCCTTTTTATCTCTTCCTCTTTCTAATGTTGTTTCGTTAAACAACCCCTCCCTTTCTTCTCCCTGTCGTTCTCCTCGCTGACGTTCCTTTTTCTCAAAGCCACTGCATTCCTCTTACTGTCTTTCCCCTCCTAGCTTCACAGTATATCTTCCTCTCTGTTCTGTCATGAGCAAACTCAGATCCACACTGTGCTCTGCCCTGTAGAAGCACTCCTAAATGGAGATGAAAGTTGAACCACAGATATCACGAAAGAACATACCTATTTACATGACACTTTAAGTGGTTACAGTATTGTCTTGCACTGATTCTAACAGTTATCGTAGTATTCGTAGCAGCCAGTACACTGGATGCACTAATAGCAATTATTTGTGAAAAAAATAAGCACATCATTTACTAATTGCACTGATATCGGTGATGGACTCAGCCCTCGTAGCCCTGATAGCAGGGAAACTCAACGTGACACCATACAGGTGAGACATTGAAAGCCATACCTGTAAAGTATTGTAGATGTACTTGACCTTAGTTGAAGAACTCTTAGAAAAGTATTAAGCCCTGTAGGTGGTAGATTCAGGATCTCACCGTCCCCCTATCTCCCTGGCTGTGCCTTGAGAATTGGCTAACAGCAAAGCGGGCAAAGGGGGTTTTGAGTCTAACAGGATTCCTCCCAGCCTTTAAAACAGGCTGAAAGGGGAATTGGGATGTGGCGCTAAAAGTCACATTCAGCCGAATAGCTGGTGGAGGTTGATGCAGAGACTGCAAACAGAAAGGGCTATTAGTGTGAGGAAAGAGGGTGATGAGGGAGAGGAGGAGGATGTAGGCAAGTCAAAGTCAGGCGGACATTCAAGCTCGAAGCATCGCAGGGTGACACCTGAGTCCTCATTGCCGTAGTTCGCCCAGTACTCTTCTGCGTCGAGCTTGGGTAGCGCCAGCTCTTCCTCCCCCAACTCATACTTGACTACTGAGGTTGTTGTGGATGGGCCTTTCCCGTACAAACCAGCTTTGACATTCTCTGAGGCTTTCTCGAAGACACCTTTCGTTGACGACTGAGGCTTGTTCTTGTGGAACCACCAGCGGGTCTTGGTGCTGAAGGTGGTGGTGGTGGAACCAGCGATGGAGCCGGCGTCGGGAAGGGGGCAGAGGGCGAAGTCCATCTCACGAAGAAAGCGGAGGTCCTGGTTGCGGCGAGCAGAAGGGGAAGCGCAGATAACCTCGGAAGAAGAGACGCGGGCCTCACGGAACCACTCCCACAGGGCACGGGCCTCGCAGCCACAGGACCAGGGGTTGGCGTTGAGGCGAAGGAACTCTATCCCCTGGGTGTCCCTCAGGGTCTGGCTGGGTAGCTCAGCCAGGGAGTTGTTGAAAAGGAAAAGCATGGTGAGGCGGCCGAGGTCGCGGAAGGCTCGGCGATTCACCTGCCTGATGCGGTTGTCATGGAGGAGAAGGCGGTCGAGGTTCACCAAGCCACGGAACACGTTCTCTGATAGGGTGCGGATTCGGTTGCCATGCAGGAAAAGCTGGCTCAAGTTGATGAGGTCAGAGAAGATGTCGTCTTGCAGGAAGTGGAGGTTATTCTCCTGTGGAGGAAAAATCAAAGAACAAACAAGGTTTAGCAAGAAAAGAAGAGAAGCAATGGTATTTGTACCAAATGTAACAGGATGTTGAAGCTGCGGGTGGCTGATATGTGTTTGCATGTATCCAGTGGTAGAGAGGTACTAAGAAAAATGTTCTTTCATTTTATTCTTTTACTCCACTCCACTTGCCCTTATGAGGCAATTGATTTTACTTTTTACTCCACTGTATGTAATTGCTTACTTTAGCAACGTGCAGATCATATTTGTATTCATATTCCTAAATTAAAATCTAAATAATCATTTGTTATTAAAACAACAAATATAAAAAGTGTTTAAAGCAAATGATTTGAGGCCAATCTTTTAGCAACATTAAAGAGTTATAATCAAAATATCTATTTCATAGGATTCTGAAAAAAAAACAATTCTGTTTGGAGAGAATACTTTTACTTTCGACTTTAAATGTATTTTGTACTTATACTTGAGTGAGATTTTGTAGGACTTTTACTTTGAAAGAGTTTTTCTATATCATAGTATTGCTACTTTTATTAGATTACAAGATCTGAATAATACATTCGATGCTCAACAAGGCCAACACTGTCTAACTGCATTTAATTGCATGTGTCTCCAGCGCCCTTACCTGCAGGTAGAGGAACTGCAGGCTGTATAGCTTGTGGAAGATGTCATGGGGCAGGGCAGTGAGCCGGCAGCGGTGCATGTGGAGACTCTGCAGCTTCTCAAGACCGCGGAAGGCTCCCCCCTCCAGCCTATGGAGGTTGGAGTTGTCCCCCAAATCCAACTCCTCCAAGTCCCTCAGCTCACTGAAGGCCCCAGCCTCGATCCACGTAATGTTGTTAGAGAACAGCCACAGGACCTGATGCCAGAAAACGCATGACTTGAACTGTTATTCTTCTCCTTGGTGGATATTATTCAACATTAATTGTGAAATACAATTTGTTTTTCTCAAAAATGAATCTATATCCTTCCCATTCTGAAAACATATTTTTTAAAACTCCTTCTCACCTGAGTCCCAAAGCCAAAAGAACCAACTCTCAGCTCCGTGATGCGGTTGTTCTGGAGGAATACGCGCTGCGACTCATAGGGCACTCCGACCGGGACGGCGGTGAAGTTCTGCGCCTGGCAGCTCACAGTCATGGGCGTCGGGTAGCACACGCAATTGTGCGGGCACGCCGATGCCGGACTTGGCTTGCCGAGGACCAGCCACACCACCAGCCAGAGGGAGAGACCGCCTGGAGGAAACGGGGGGAGAGGGGAAGGTGAGCGAGATGGCCGTGGTACTGACACATCACACCATCATGCTGAATGTTGCTCTTATTGCACTGGCATTATAGTTTTTATCAAATTCAGATTTTCTCAACTTTAGAGCTTTATGTCTTTTCAATAACGCATATAGTACACAATGGCAACGGACCATTACGCACAGAATGATCACAACAATGTCAAAACGCAGCAGCTATTTAAAGCGTTTATACAACGTTCTTGTTATATTCCTCTTAACATTTTAAATTGTGACTATTAAAAGTCATACAATAAGTAAACAGTTGCCTAACAGAACGCCAAAGTTTCGATTTGAGTTTGTATAATCCGTATAATCATGTATCCATATTCGCTGATACGATTTTTAAGTACATCAATCTTTCCTAGATTAAAAACCTATTAGTTGCACAAGTATTGAAAATCAGCAATTGCTCTAAAACTGAAGTATCCATTTATCCAAAACCAAAGAAGACAAACTTACTTTTGCAGTTGCGCATAATGGAGCATCGTCGGCTCCGAGAAATCGAAGAGGTGTCCATCCTGAACCAAAGCTTAAAGCGAGTTAGCCTAATAGGGCGAAGTAAAGCCTGCTATCTCTGCTGATGCCCTGGTTCCCGAGTCGGAGCGACTGTGCCGGTTGTTGGCTACAACTGTCCCATATATACTCAAGCATGCGGTTATTGCCTACGGCAGTGGGCACCGAGGAATCTCCTACGTCACCAATCCCGGGTCATGAATGAGTGAGGGCGGCAAGGAACAGAAAGGGAGGGGCCCCACCGTCGGGGATTCTCTTGGAAAGCTGGTATGCGCGTAAAGATTGGGCTGGTTGGAGACGTGCGCTCAGGCAATGAAAGGAGGAGACGTTCTCGACGCACATAGAACACAACGGAGGGAGGGCGATTGAGTGAAGAGACAGTAAAGAGAGGGGGGGTGCAAGGCACGGTGCCCATTGATGATGACTGGTCTCTGTGTGTGGAGGAGCGCAGAACGGGTAGGAGAAGAGCGCATGGCTCGTTTCCTGGCTGGCTCTTTAAGAGACAGTTATGGGCTACATCCGGAGCGCTGCAGCCAGACACAGAGATGCAGAGAGAGCTAGATGGTTCTGTCTTAAGAAAATAGGATGCCCCCGAATTATGATTCAGCCACAAGGGAGAATTCAGTACCAGAAGAGTCATTGAAAACAACCATGATGTGCTGTAGAGGATAAATACGACATGCTCCAAACAAGCTGTTTGCACAATTATAGCTCCTGACATAATTTCTTTAATGATGTAGGTAGAAGTGAACACACAAGGCAAGAGTGGTCAGATGAAAGTGTTTTTTTTCTCATTTTTCTACATTGGATCTTTTTATACAAAGTCTGAAGAAACAGGTAAACATTTGATTGCTCAATGTGTTTTTATTTTATTAAAGAAGTACAACTACTTAGGTACTAATTCATTTTAAGCTGATCAATAAGGAAAAAGGGGGACGCCATTAATCCAAAAAGACAGCAAAACACAGCAGACGCCTACATTTTCTCGCCTTTTGCGAGTCTGTTTTGTTGTGTGTCTGTGCCTCGAGCTGTCGATGCTTGTGTTACACTACCAGACAGCAGATAGCATCAATGGTGACAATGATACTAGTGTGATAAATAAAACGGTCATTTGCCTTTTCATTTTACAAATATAATCCAAAGGTAGTTCACTATTTTAAAGGACTGATTTAAGGCTCTATACACTGCAAAGCAATACAACAGCTCTGTAAAGTTTTATTATGTTGACACTGGGAAAAAAAAGACATGTATTGTATGATATTCTCTTAAATGTTGCCTGTCAAAATGCATCAGCCATGTGTTTTTATATTCTGGTCACTGTGCATATGTATATATCGTTCTGTCATCCAGTGACACATAGTAAAATAAATATCTGACCGTAGTAGAGGTGGAAATATTAGTATAATACCATTAAACACTTTTTCCCTCCATTTTGGGCAATTTAAAACATCAGAGGAAGCTGCAAACAGATATTAATGCCTGCTAATGCCAACAGTGTACTACAAATATTAACATGTCATTATTATTATCATTCTGTGTATAGCTTCTTTTTTTTTCTATTGTGTTACTACACGACTACATAGCCACAGCTACGTATTGAGTGGGACAGAAAGGTACAGATTATAGTGTTATGCAGGCTTTCAATATATCATGAGCTTTTAAGTTCTTTCCAAAATGGTTATCTTTGTTTCGGACTTGCATCTGTAAAGTCCTTGAAGAAATGCAACATTATGTAACTATTTTTCCTTATAATAGCAGCTACAATATTTGATGAAAAACAGAATTGTAAAAACTGGAGCATTGCCTCTATTATTCCCACTCTGCAGCCCAAACGCTGGTTATGTGTAACTTTGATGCAGTTTTACGGCACTAAATAGATTTTGGTGAAACTGAATTGTATTTCCTGATGTCCTTTGGCTGCTCTGCCTTCTGATATATGTTTTCCTGAAAGACAGAAAGTTTTGCTGTTGCAGAAGTAAAGCTAAACACTAACTGCTAGCTGGTAGCTCATTAAGCATATTTCCCATACTGGGAGTCGAAACCGGGGGCAGTTGCTGTTTACCCCAGAGGCACAGGAGTTTTTAATGCTAGGAGGACAAGGTTTTCAAGCCTGGGGTGAGGGCTGGTTGGGAGCGGTGCTGGTGTTGTGCCAGACCTGGAGCCATTAAAACTACCAACAATATAAAAAGCTATACAAATATCAACTATAGCACCTATTGTAAAAGCATTTTAGTGGAAGACTTGACAAGGAAAAGTAAAAAAACAAAAAAGACAACCTTGGCAAATATTTCCTTTTCTGTATGTCTGACATTTAAAGTAAATGCAGACTTTTCAGAATGAGAGTCATGAGGAGGTAAACAACAGAAGTGCACACATTCATATTCCCACTCACAGATAAGTATACCAGGGAAGAAATCATCACATATAACTGTGTGTAAAAGCACCAGGCGTCATTGACATGAGTGATAGAGGGGATCTATAACCTGTTGTGTGTGGTGTTGTTCCCTCACACATCCTGCCTTGTCCTTATCTGGTCTTATGGACGAGTTCCAGTCCCCAGTGACCATCCAGCCTCACAGGCCACCCCTTCACACTCACCCACCTCACCACCTGTGCCAGTGTGTATGCCTGTTGAGGCAAAACTTTGTCTAAATGCCACCATGGAGTGTCAGTCAATCCATGTTGTGCCAGTCACCCACACAGCAGGTTTGCGTGTGTAGGCACCGTCTCATCAATGAGTGTGATGCTCACAACGTGGTGTTTGTGTAATACCCACACAGAATCAAACAGAGGCTTCCCCGGCCCACACCCACTCCTGCTCATGTGCCGGCCCATCTCTTTGACTAATCTGTCTTTATTTGTCCCCTAGTCTGCATCCCGCTGCACCTCACTTTATTTTCTCATTTCTCAGCTTTGATCCAGTGTGCATCACGGTGTTGTTATCTTTCTCTGCGTGGCGGGAGAATCAGAGGGATGAACTGATTGCACTTTCAATCCACACATCCTTCAGTCTTTTCTACAGGTGGGGCAGCGCAGTTCTGTCCTGTATGACGTCAGCACTGATAGGAAGTCCTAGGGGATGTAAATGATGGTCATGGGATACTGTAGAGGTGTGTCTGTTGCCAAGGTTACAGCACACATTACACTGTTCTCCGGCCGGTCTTGAAGCTATTAAATATATATAATATCTTCCAGTTATTGAACCCCTTTTTGCACATTTGCTTCTCTTTATTGACATCCTGGAGCGTGGTCAATTTAATCAGGTCACTCAGTGAGTCAGGATCGATTTTTTTGCATGGTTTATTTCATTAGTGGACACAAAAGAAATGTGTGCCTTCCATTGGGCAGGGCTAATATGGAAAAGGAGGTAGGGTGATGTGCATGCAGCAGAAGACACTTAGAAATAAATAACAGAGTTGTGTCACGCACAAAAACAACGAGGGAAGAAAACCAGGACATGTACTCGTGAAAGGTGACTCAACGTGTCATATTGCTTTACAGAAAACTAGCAAAGACATTTTCATTGGCAGGGCCCATCTTTGCACATCCACAGAGGCAGCAGCATGTTTCAGAGTCTGTCCAATTGTGTCTGACAAAGACACACGTGACATTTCAGCGTGTAGTCTTCAACTCCTCTCTGCTACATCACATTTCTCTTCATCTTCCAGTTCTCCCCCCCTTTCCTGATACTGTCATTCATTTGTTCTGCTCTCTCGGCGTCACTGCTTCCGCTTAACCATATACTGCTGCCTTCTTCCACACACAGTCTGCAGAGCACTGGTTGCTTGAGTGCAATGTAATTATTTTTTCTTCTTATAAGGCAAAACATTTTTGATTTTGTTAAAGGCTAGAGAGCCCTTTAGGAATACGGAAGTGAGACAAATAAAAATGTCAGGTTAATGCATATTTAAAAAAGGGTTTGCCAGGATCATTTCTTTTAGATGCTTAAATTGTTTTCCATTTGTGTCAAATACTTTTTGCAAGGAACATTTTTCATTCTTCTTTAAATACAGGGGGAAACAGCTTTGGCATGTTCTTGAGCGAGCAAAAGCATTTGTGTTTTGTTCCAGGTGAGCTGACATTTACTGCATATAGAGGTGCATTTCAGCCTCTTGTGGCTGAAATGAGTATTACGTTGGCACAATTTGGAAAAATGATCAAGGCAAAGAGAGATGATGTCATCAGGATTTAATTTGAAAGTAGATTAATCATGTTTTGGTTTTTTTCTTTTGCTCTGCATTTATGCATGCTGGAATGCTAAACTTTCAATCAATTTCAAATTAAATCAAATTGCAAATCATGATTCTCTGAAGAATACATATTTCTTTGCAAAAATGAACTGTATTTGATCAGAAATATTACATTATTTACAATATTTAAAGAAGACCTTTCTACAAGAGAATGCCTTTGTGTTCTCACCCAAAAACTGTGATTCTCACCAATTGTGTGTATTTTTAAGTTCTAAAAAACTAATTGAGTACGTCATTCCTCTTTGCCGGTTTTCAACTAATAAGAATTGCTGTCTAAATCCAAACTGGGGCTAACTTGAATCGCAGATAGTTCAACTTGTAACCACAACCAGTTTGCTTTGCCACAGACTTGAGCCTGAGCCGAGCCTCATCATAACATCCCAGTTTACAGAGCTGCTTTTCGAGCAACAATGGCATACTTAGTGGGAGCTGTGCTCAATGTGCTCTATGCTTACGAAGCCCGATTGAATCGTGAGCATGGCTTTTCTAAAAATGCCATACTCTTCCTAAGAAAGACGCTGCGATTGAAAAGCGGCTAATGGTGTGCCACTATGGTTCAACAAATACCAATATTGTTTTTCTAGCAGCAGGTGCTGCTATCAAGTATTAATCCAGTGTCAGACTATCTCACCAGTACCATCCATTGATGCATAATTATTTTTTAATTCCTGTATTTATTTATTTTTTGTTTAAACTCTCGCTACTAATGACTTGCATTTTAACACAGCTTCATAAATTAAGGACCGTATGATGGGATGTTTCTCTCGTAACACATGTATGATGTTAGCCTAGCCATCAAAGCCAGTCCAACTAATCAATAACAGACATTAAATATTACTTGCATTATTGTTGGCGTGTTGAATGGAAGGATGCTGTAGCACATTTTATAAAACTCCACATCAGAGCATTAACCGGGCATACGTATAGCATATTAATTGTAAAAACGTTGAATCACTATGATCTATCTTCAGATTGTCTGATATGATAACTTGTATGTATGTATGTATGTATGTATGTATGTATGTATGTACTGTATGTATGTATGTATGTATGTATGTATGTATGTATGTATGTATGTATGTATGTATGTATGTATGTATGTATGTATGTATGTATGTATGTATGTATGTATGTATGTATCTATGTATGTATGTATCTATGTATCTATGTATCTATGTATCTATGTATCTATGTATCTATGTATCTATGTATTGATTAAAACTGATACCCAGTAAAAACAATATATATATATATATATATATACTGTATATATATATGGCTCAGGCTGCTGAAGTCTGCTCTTCAATACCGCCCCAGCCACTGACCTAGAGTACAGGGTGATGAAACTTTAAACTGTGTAAATAGAGAAAAGAAATCTGGTCAAGAATTATTGATGAATGATATTGTCTGAAAGCACTGACATACTTATCCTTGTGCTGTCGATTTGGTAAATCTCCTTCATTCTGTATTTCTTCTTTCTGTAACTGAAATGTAATAAAAGGACAATAATAACAGAAAAAATGTAATAATAAAAAAATATGCTTCACATAGTACAGTACAGAAGTACAGTTTCTAAGTGTAGCTATGTTGAACCTATTAAATGTTGGACATGCGTTCCTTTGTACTGGGAGACATTCAATAACTCACTAAAGAAAATAAATTCAACAGCAGAGAGGCTGAGCCCACTTTGCTTTCTTTGGTCGACTTCCTGTCCTCCTCTCTCATCAACAGCAAAACAATTGTGTAACACTCAGCCATATGTGTTTTGCATGTGTTTTGATCAATATTGTCCAATCTCCCTCCTCCTCCTCTGTCCCTCCCTCATTCAGCATCTCGCTCACTCACTCGCTCCATTTGTCTTCACAGCCAATATGTTCATTGTTTTCTCACTCACAAATTATCACAAATATGAAAGCTATTACTCCACACTCTCTCTGTCTCTATTTCTGTCATTATCAAAGTAGCTACATCGGGTGATGGGACATATGAAAATGTCATTGGAGAGATTGTTATATGTGTTAAGAGGAACTCCTGATGAGTTTGTGAGAGACTGGTCCCCAAAAGCACTATACATGGTAGAGGAATGGTAACGTTTTATTACTATGGGGTTAAAAATATACCAGAATATGTAATCCCTTTTAGTAAATTCACCAGATTGTGACTATTCCAGCATGTCACGATTAACCTAGTCAAAATAATTGTTCACAATTTTCTTTCTCGCTACTCGTCAAAATATGCTTAAAACTCTTTTAAATGGCACCAAAACATAATGAAACCACCATATGTAACATGTTTGAAGTGTACTACATCAAAGATAACCACCATCAAACAAATACATTTAAGGTGCACCTGCATGAATATGGCTAAAACAAATTCAGAATAGCAACAGTGTGTGAGTCCGGTCCCTCTTGACATGATAATTGCTGTACCTTTAAATCAGGCCCTATTTTTGCCTTCTTTTCCATGATAGCATGAATATCATGATTCTCAACATTATGACTGAAACAGAATCCCTTTTTTCTAAAGAGTTTTTATGAGATCCGTTATCAAAGCCTATTTCATCCCATCCCTAATAGTCTATATACCTAATATAAAGCAGAATAAATTATTCATTTATAATATACAAATGTTTCAGTGTAACAACCCTCATCAGGCAACTAATTGCATAAGTGCATATTCACAATAAAAAGGCATGTAGGAAATGTTCCCATCATGCACTGGTGCAAAGTATGGACAGAAGTATTGAGGTGGTCCTGTTTTCAATGTTGTTTTAAAAGTTTTCATACTTTAGACATTATTGTTTAAAAAAATGTACCTTAACAGGTAACCTCTTCGGAAGCTTTGAGCGGCAATTAAGGAAGCGGAAATTCATGTTCAACAGGTTAAAAAAATCATTTTTTCCACGTTCATTTAAGTAAAACTTTTTGGTGAATTTCCTTGGAGTGTTATCCTGAAATTTGCCCTGGAATGAAATATTGAAGTCTATTTAAAAATTACAAAAACATAGTAGTAGTGCAATTCAGCTTCCAAACTATTAACTAAGATAGTATTAGTATTAGATGGAAGTCATAAGAAGCTTAAATAGACTGTTAAGATGTTGTGCTGGTTCTAAAATATGAATCTTAAATCAACACAATTTATTTTTCAGTGCTTCCGTAGGATGCAGTTCGACAGTGAGGTTGTGTTGATGATGGATGTCGTGACGTGAGTCCGTAAACATGTGTCTTTCATACTACCTATAACTGTAGCAATAATAAGGTCATTAGGTCTCTTAGGTTGAATTTCAGTCATGGCTGTTGCATATTGTATGTCCTACTGTCTGTGTCTCTAGTTCCTAACCATGCAAGGCAAATTCTGAAAAGTAATATTTGGAAAATAATACCCAAGATGTATTATCTGCTTTTTTGTAGAAAAATCATTTTAAATGATTTTCAGTTCTTAAGGATACACACAATACATAATTTTGTTTGATACCAAACAGGGTGTCTATTCTCCATTCAGCTGCACAAACACTGTTTGTATTGATCTTTTTTTTGTTTAAACTCTCGCTACTAATGACTTGCATTTTTGAACGAACTTTTGTCTTTTATGTTGACACTGAAAGAATGAATTGCCTTGGCAGGAAGTGGATAGATAAGCACAGCGTCTACAACAATGTGGACAAAAAAAAGGCAATTCTACAATTCAATAAAAAATGTAAATATGTTAAAGCTGGAAGATACAAAGTGTGTAAGGGTATTAAACTTTATCACATCAAATCTACGAGTCAGACCCTAACCCTAACTAGCAAAACACTAATAGCTTAACATATTTAAAATGTTATTGTCCGTCTTCAGTTTAAAAACGTTCTTTTGAAATCCAGGGAATGAAACATCTGCATGACCCCATTCAAGATGTTTGTCAGACAAATAATAAACCCAGCAGAAACTTTACCCAATTGTAAAATCGGCTGGGGGTAAACAGTTGTCATATACAGCATACTGTATGAATGGACTACTAAACTGGTTTGGAGGTAGATCTATTGTCATCTCACACCTCCAGGTACTGATTTTTTCTTTTTTTTTTATTCAGTCTACCATATATTGTTGCGTTTTATTCCTTCTCTCATACTTCCAAGTCATACGGCAATATAAGATGTCTTTCATTTTTTCATTGTAAGTCATTCAATATACATGAAAACAAATATGTATAAAAAGTAACATTCACAGCATTATAGAAGCTACTTCTTTAGCTACACGGCTCACAAACTGTTCTCGTCCTGGAGAGGATATTCAGGAAACGCTTTCTTGGTATATCTTGAAACGTTTCCCACAGGGAGAAATATTTTTCACTGTAGAGGATAGAGTGCTACTCTTGTCATGCAGAGACCCCATACCCACTTTCTTGTTATTCTTGGCGATTCAAATAGCCATTTTGTAGTTTTGCCTCTAATCTGTTGCTGTGTTTGATTTGCCTCAGCACCCTATCTGTCTCAATCTGTATCTCCATCTGTTTGAATCAGTTTGCTGAAGCTTTATAGACAGGATTATAACTGTGCCAAATCACACTGTAAGTGGATCAACTTCAATTTGTAGATTTATGTTGCGTCTCGCACAGTTCTCACACACTTGCCTTGTGTCATCATCGCGTCCTTCACCTGTGCATGCGTATATGTCTGTACCTGCACTTACATTTTCCTATGGACACTCCTTTTCAAGTATGAGGTTGGGTTGTTTGTCCCTCTCCTGCTTTAGTAGGCTCTCCTTCTTCCTCTTTCATTAAAATTGAATTATCTGGCCTTTTAAAATGAAAGGGACAATCCAAACAGCACAATGGTTACTATCTCACAGCCCTAAGTGATACAAACTCATAAATGAAGGCAAGGTCAGGGCATTTCCAAGAATAACCCATTACATTATGTGTCTGGAAAATGCAATAAAATGGACCTTGAGAGAGAAATATGAGAGAAACAAAAGCAAATCCAACATACATTCACACACACACAGCATATTAGCCGTAATCCATATTTGAGGAGCAGCTGGTTTACACTGAGCCACATGCTGACACACGTCACTGATGAGACGAGAAAAATCCCTCAACTCATTTCCCAATAGCCCCTGCAGGGACATTAAAATATCCTACTTAAAAACAAAGATGAAAAAAGCACATTGCATCGATAACATCTTGGCACAATTATTTCAGGTTCATGCATTCATGATATCCTTGCAATATTGAAAAGCAGAAATAATTTTGTATATTATGTATGAGTTCAAAGCATCAAGCATTTCATGATTTTACATTGTGATTCTTTTTCTGTTGCGCTGTTTGAAAATTCAATATCAAATGCCATTTTCAATACTTGTTTTTTTCATTTTCAAAAAGAATGCCCAAACAAATATATTAAAATAAAATTGAAAATGAAAAGATAAATCTGTCATTCACTTTCTATCAAACTCCCACTGAGACATCAACATTACTGTGACGCAGTGCCTTACTTCTGAAAAAGTATTCACATCACTGAAATACTCTAAGTATGCCTTAATGCCAAACAATGCTTTTGCAATTATCATTAATACAGGCAAACTCAATCCCTAAAGTACGTAACAGATACAGCAGGAACGTGAGGAAGTTCCGTTTATTTTAGTCAGGTACATGCAGGGTCAAAACCAGAAGACCTGTCAATCAAGCAAACGAATCCATAAAAACGGAGCAGGCAGAATACTTGGTTATACAGGGTCAGAAATTGGCAGATCAGATAAACAGACTAATAAATAACTGATCACCTGAGAACTTAGTACACACAATAATCTGGCGGGTCAAGTGAAGAGGTAGATATACTGTGGGGCTAACGAAGGAATGAGTAGCAGGTGAGGGGAATAGGATGACCAGGTGTCCCTCTTTGTTGACTAACAGTCACCGTCTAAAACTTGGCTTTTATCCAAAGGTGTTTAGAAAAACAAGAGAGGGCTATCACCATTAGCTGTGTCAGTTGTCAATCAATCAACAGAGACATTTATCTGCTTTATGGGTATAGGCGGTGGAGTGCGATTCCCAGAGAGCAGAAAAATGTTTCAATTGCGCAAGGAGGTGAATACGTTTTAAAGCGGTACCTCCCCAAAACTGACAAGAAACGCCTGGTCCCTAAAGAAAATATTGATATGTAGATATATTCCTCCGAAACCAGAAGAGGTGAAGTAACAGCGGCTGATATAATAAATGTTTTACCACACTGTGCAGCCCTCAATCCCACAGGTCAGCACACTGTAAACTAGCTCTGGGCATTTTTCCAGACTCGGAGATCACAAAAGAATCCGTGAATATACGAATTAAAGTCTGTTGGCAAAAAAAATCCATTCAAAACAAATCCATTTAAGTTCTTCACTTGCATAGTTTGTGCAAACATTTAAACCACATTAAATTGTTGTTATTCATATCCATAAGCTTATATTTTCAATAGAAATATTTATTTTAAAGGGTTGGATAGACAAACATATTTAAATCTAAACCAGCTCTAAACCGGTAACATTTCCCGCATTGTCCCGCACAAACATACTCTTTGTCCCACATGTGGCTTGTTGGCACCTGGCACCCGAGAGTGGAATAAGCTGATGTAACATCCCATGTTTGTTCATTTATTGATGTCAGCTTAAGTTATTAATCAGGTTTATGTTATGTGTTTCATGTTTAGATTTAGGCGCGTGTTTAAACTCATTGTTCACAGCCCCTCCCTTGATTGTTGCGACCTGTGTCTCATTACCTCTCGTGTAGTCCTCGTCTCGCCTTGTCCTGTGCAAGTTTGTCTTGGGTCATCAAGAGAGTCAGTGTTTGTTACCAGGAATCTTTGTTGTTTAAATCCATGGTCAAGTTTACATGTCTTTGCAGATTCCTTTTGATACATGTAGCCTTTCACAAGAGTTATTTCTTGTTCCAACTTTTTGTTCCTTGGGTGAAGACTTTTTAAATTTTTGAAAACGTGTTGAGTTCCAGTGCTTGTGTCTCATTCAAAACAGATGATTGCCAAAGAAAGCAGGATCTGAAATGCCAGGAAAGTTAACAATTTGCAATAACAGATAAACCACTAAAACTGTGGAACTCATAACGACTCTACACATATGCCATCCAGTGAACATTTATATTGTTTTATCTGAGTAACATACTCAGTAAACAAAAGTTTTGAGGATATGAGGCTGCAGTTTGGACTATTTTACATTGCTAAACCTTCAGAATGGAGGAAGCAGTACCACCTCCTCCTGTGGCAGCTGCCAAGACTGCAGGTACACAGCAGGAACTTTCATCAGAATACTTTCACTTTCTGTCTTTGACAGCACTGTCTGAAATGGCAACACCAACCTAGTAGATTACCCAAGGTGTCAAATAGGGTGTCAAAGCTAGAACACGGTACCTTTCCAGAGAGAATCTGTTCAGGCGAACTCGTTGTGGATCATTTGCCATGGCATGCTTTTGGCTGTTAATCACTGCGAGAGATATGCTAATTAGCTTAACTGTGATGATGGATTGAAAATAGAAGATTGTAAAAGATATATCCTATGTATAATGAACCTGCTTGGCCCATTAACTGCTTGGCCCATTAACTCTAGCCAATCTTTATTTTAAGCTTAATAGCATTTTACTGTTGCAGAAATGCCAAACCATTTTTTTCTATTCAGTTATTATGCTGTATGTGTTAGCCAGCCCTCCTAACGTTAGCTTGATCTGACCTGATTGAGGTGGTGGCGCAGGGTAATTGCAAACAAGTGCACATTTTGGGAGTTTACTGTTACTTCCATTACATAGAGGTGGGTTCTGCACAGTTTAGTCAGCAAGCATCTTAAGTAAAACTTGATCCATTCTTGCTTTTCATAGCTGTTTTGTGACTTATTTCAATAGGTAGGGGGTGTAGAAATGCAGGAAACTTGATAAAAAATTAAGCTTTTTTGAGCAAGTTTATGCCTTGGTATAAAGTAGTTTCTGATCACGTCCAAAGGCAAACGCGTATGCTGTTTTTCCAAACACCACAAGCAGGGCGAAAAGTCTTTAAATGGGCAAATTTGACAGTTTCTCCTAGAAGACAAGACAAATTCAACTCTTGCAAGTTCAAAACCAGCTTAAAAAGGTTTCAAATAACTTGTTTTCAGTTTTCAAAACGCTATGTCATCATCCGACTCCGGTTAAATTAGAATAACATGACATTGTTGATTATCTCCCATCACTCAGGATTCCCACACTTTCATTTGGACCCGTAGTTACTGACACAGCGCCAGACAGAGAGGTTTTAGTGGCTCCACTTTTACAGGTGACGGACTGGAGAGTAAAAATAAGAACAAACAATTATTAATGGATGGATTTGATACTTTTCTCCCACAGACTGATGCTTCTGAGATTAGGCCTCCCTCTTCTCCCGTCCATATCGTCACCTCTATTCATCAGACTCCCTCTCCCCTCTCCTTGCATCCGTCTGTTCCCCTTTCATCTTTTATTTTTAACCCTCAGCCTTTTCTCATGCGTGACGCATATGGGCACGTAATGCGGACATGGTAAACTAAAAAGGGAAGAGGCCTGGGCTGCAGACAGAGAAGGCGGTGACTGATATGAGAGAGGAAAACAGGCACACAGGGGGTCTTGTTAGAGAGACAAGACTCAGTTAAAGGCTTTGGAGACAAGGGACAGTTGGAGAGAGACAGAGGCAGAAATGTTCTCATCCGTAATTTAACAGGTACCAGGAGTGAAACAGGTAGTCTTCCCACAACGTGTCACCTGTCACGTCACTAAAATACCTGCCAGCTACAATTTTCGTTCCCTTGCTGTGCTGTAAAACATGTCAAAAAATCCCAAAACATAATCAGCATTGTATTATTCCAACTTCTATCCCCCTCCCTATCCAGCCCATCCATCTTCCTGAAAGCTCAACACACCCACTGATTTGTCTGAGCTGAAAGAAGAGGAGTTACATATCAATCTTACATCACTCAACCGTCAGCCACAGACATTCCATAGAGGAATTTGAATGAGCATCAACACTGCATGACGCACACCAACTGTCAGGCTGAAGTATGTGCTGGTGTATGTGTTTTTGCATACATGTGTGTGTGAAAAGGAGCACAAATATGTGCCGATTGATTTGTGCATTTAGTTGATTTGTGTAGCTGCCGAACAGATTCAGGCAGAGTCCGCAGAATCGAACAGCAGAGAGAGAGAGTTCTTTCTCCATATGGTCCGACTCCTTCCCCCTTTCCCTCCAACTTACAATGATTGGTAACATTACTCATAATTGGACAATGAGACTAAAATCGTCAGTTCACTCCTACTCAACATACGTGTGCAAGCTGTTCTCAAACTTATACATCACAATTCGTAAGCGTAACAATGGCTGGATGCAAATGAATGATTAATAAGGCTTCTCGTAGGACTTTGTTTTTCAAATATCACGTTAAAATTAGTACTGATGACACAGTCGATTGCCAGCATTAATCTGTGGCTTTGAAACAAGTAAACAATACAGAGAATCATCTACTCTGTGATTGTATTTGATCTGCCTGTAACTCTGACTAAACCCATTAAGCTCCATGAGAAACAGTTGCAAAGCACTCTGTTGAAGGAAGATCACGTCAGCAGCCGTACATATGGAGGGTCAAACATGACCGATTAACACAAGATGGAAGTACATAATGAATAAAAATGATAGTCAAATTAAATCATGTGAATAAGAAAAAGGTTTTAATTGCGATATATAAACTTCAATTTCTGCAACAAAAAAGAGAGGTTCACAGAATAATATTTTGAAATTGATCTTGAGAATGAAGACAAGAGTTTGCTGGGAAACACATAGTCCCCTCGCCTTATTCGAACCCCGCCAGGGAACTACTACCTCAGGAGGACAACGGCTTCATAGATGAAGCAACTGTAGCAACTCCAAATTGTGCCAACGCTAACCCCAGTGTCCATGGTCACATTTATGTTTTGTGAGCTAGGTAGCTAATTCTTTTCTCAGTTGTGGTTTGGAAAAAAGGAACTCTGTCTCCAAGTGAAGGAGTTCAAGTATCTCAGGGTCTTGTTCTCCAGTGAGGAAACAATGGAACGTGAGATGGGCCGGAGAATCGGAGCAGCGGGAGCGGTAGGCCTACTGCAGTCGCTTTACCGCACCGTTGTGACAAAAGAGAGCTGAGCCGGAAGGCCTCTCTGTCTACTTTTCGTTCCTACCCTCACCTATGGTCATGAACGATGGGAGATTATGACCAAAAGAACAAGATCGCGGATACAAGCGGCGGAAATGGGATTTCTCCGCAGGGTGGCTGGCATCTCCCTTAGGGATAAGGTGAGAAGTTCATTCATCCGGGAGGGACTCGGAGTCATGATGTCGGTAACTCGTTACTTAGTAACGCTTTACTGTAATCTGACCACTTTTTTCAGTAAAACCTAATTTTACGCGTTACTATTTCCAAACCAGTAATCAGATTAAA
The DNA here is from genome assembly GCF_036324505.1 of Eleginops maclovinus. Classification (NCBI taxonomy): domain Eukaryota; kingdom Metazoa; phylum Chordata; class Actinopteri; order Perciformes; family Eleginopidae; genus Eleginops; species Eleginops maclovinus. The sequence continues at coordinate 19,996,073 of NC_086353.1, read as the reverse complement.
GTTACTTACCCAAGTCACTGTGCATTAATATTTTTGTCATTTTCCTTAGTTAAAAGATATATTTTTGCTTTCTTCTTGAGTCTCGGGGAGTGACGCCTATGCGACAATTAAGTCACGTTTTCAGCATGAGGACAACTCACGTGTAATACCACGCAGCGACAACAACAATGGAGGGAGGAGAGATATGCGCGTTTTCTAGCTGGAAATACTGTCACTATTTTGAGTTTGTGTCAGCTAAATATGACAATATTAAGGTTCGTTGTACTCTCTGTGCTGGAGACAAAGTGCTATCTAGCTTCAAAAACACAATGTGAAATTTGAAGAAACATTTGGAGTCGCAGCACGGCACAGTCAAACTTACAGAGCAAGTCCCACCAGCTGGTGCGAAACAGAGAGCTGCGACTAATGCAGGAGGCCCCCCACCACCCAAACAACAACAGCTGGACTTCGGTGAAATACCAGTAAGAGTTGAAGAACTTGGTCGGGCAGTATGATGGACTCATGTTTATGTTGAGGCAGCGGGGCTGTTGTCGGCAGCTGCTGAAAGTAACTAATAAAGTAACTTGTAATCTAACTTTGTTACTTTTGAAATCAAGTAATCAGTAAAGTAACTAAGTTACTTTTTAAAGGAGTAATCAGATTACTTTTTCAAGATAACTATGGCAACACTGCTCGGAGTAGAACTGCTGCTCCTTCGCGTTGAAAGGAGTCAGTTGAGGTGTTTCGGGCATCTATGAAGGAGGAGGGGTAGACCAAGGACCAGGTGGAGGGATTATATCTCTTCGCTGGCCTGGGAGCACCTTGGAATCCCCCAGTCAGAGCTGGTTGATGTGGCCAGGGTAAGGTTTGCTGAAGCTCCTACCCTTACGGATAAGCGGGAGAACATGGATGGAACTCTGTCAAACTTAGTGCCCATCTCACCCTTTTCCAAGCAACAGAAGCTTTCATATTTCTACTCAGCTATATTGGGCTGGATAGCTTGTTTAAGTCTTTAGAGTTGAGGCCAATCTCAAAATACATTTCCAAGGACATTTCTATCTTTGTGTGTATGCTCCATTGTTGTGGTTGTTTCCACAATGCTTTTTTACCTTCATGGCTCCATCCTGGCTCCAGTAAAATAATGTAAAAATTTAATGTAAAAATATATAATAATTGAACACATATTAAAATGACAATCAACTTAAGTGATAAAATAAACCATTAAATTGACAAATAAATCCACCCACATTAAATAATATTAACTGATGTGTAATTTAAAATATTATTGTTTCACAAATGCCTTTACATTTTTGTATCAACTTTAGATATCAGCATTATTTATATACTTTCTCTTTAGATTGATTTTAAATGGACTGTACTTATGCAGTTTCTTCGACCCCTCAAAGCACTTTACAGTCATTAAATCATTCACCCATTCACACCCATTCATACAGAGCAGTACACCTTGCTCTATGGAACTAACTTTCATACACATTCGTTCACCATTGGCTGGGATAAAACCAACAACCTTATGGTTGAAAGACATCCGCATTTCCTCGCAGCCCCATTGTGTGTGATTACATAAAACACAAGTTATAAAAGCCCGAGCACTTGATTGATTTTATCTTGTGAATAAGGGCATGCTAAATTAAATTTAAGGTGATGTCAAATCTGGTTGAAAATGTACAAAGAAAAAGAATATAAGACAAATGAGTTTGGATTTATTTAGTTCTGTTCATATTTCTCCCCTACATTTAACCTTCGCTTTAGTTCAATTTTGACTTAATGATAGTTAATTGATTATCCTTCAATTATGCAACATACGGAAATGAGTTATTATTTGTACAATTTCAGATAAAGTAAGTATATTTGGGTCCTAGCCAGGCTTGGAATTTTGTCATTTTAGGGGCAAAACCATTTGGCCTTTTGTGTCACAATTTTATTTAGGGCCCAAAGGCCATTCAGGGAAAAATTAGGATTTGGAGCTTACAAATAAATAACTTCCATCCATCCATCCATCCATCCATCTTCTCCCGCTTTTCCGTCAGGGTCGCGGAGGTAACAGCTCCAGCAGAGAGCCCCAAACTTCTCTTTCTCTGGCCACATCAACCAGCTCTGAGGGATTCCAAGACGCTCCCAGGCCAGTGAAGATATATAATCCCTCCACCTGGTCCTAGGTCCACCCCTCGGTCTCTTCCCAGCTGGACGTGCCTGGAACACCTCCCTAGGGAGGCGCCCAGGTGGCATCCTCACTAGGTGCCCGAACCACCTCAACTGGCTCCTTTCAATGCGAAGGAGCAGCGGTTCTACTCCGAGTCTCTCCCGGATGACTGAATTTCTCACCTTATCCCTAAGGGAGATGCCATCCACCCTGCGGAGAAATCCCATTTCGGCCGCTTGTATCCGCGATCTCGTTCTTTCGGTCATGACCCATCCTTCATGACCATAGGTGAGGGTAGGATCGAAGATGGCCTGGTAGACAGAGAGCTTTGCCTTCTGGCTCAGCTCTCTTTTCGTCACAACGGTGCGGTAAAGCGACTGCAGTACCGCCCCCGCTGCTCCGATTCTCCGGCCCATCTCACGCTCCATTGTTCCCTCACTCAAGAACAAGAGCCCGAGATACTTGAACTCCTTCACTTGGGGTAAGGCCTCATTCCCTACCTGGAGTGGACAGTCCATCGGTTTCCTGCTGAGAACCATGGCCTCAGATTTGGAGGTGCTGATCCTCATCCCAGCCGCTTCACACTAGGCCGCGAACCGATCCAGTGAGTGCTGAAGGTCACAGACCGATGAAGCCATTAGGACCACATCATCTGCAAAAAGCAGTGATGCGATCCTTAGCCCACCAAACTGCAGACCCCCTCCCCCACGACTACGCCTCGAAATCCTGTCCAAGAATATTCAAACAGGATTGGTGACAAAGCGCAGCCCTGGCGGAGGCCAACCCTCACCAGAAATCGGTCCGACGTGCTACCGAGGACCCGGACACAGCTCAGGATAAATAACTTCACTTTCTGATAATAAAAACACATAATTGACAAAACAAATCACTTTTTTACTACAATGCGCATTGAATAGAGTAGTTTTTCATTCAATGTGTGTGGCAAAAAATAAATCATAAGTGGAGCAAAGCGCTCGCAGCCCCACTGAAACATCATCTCATAAGTCAGAGCTGATTGGCTGTAGGTGTATGTAAGAAAAGTGTAGTTATGCAGAGGAGACGAGAGGGCTTAGACTACATCACCAGCGGTAAATAATACAAACAGAAAATGAAAGAAGTTGACCATCTGCTGGAGCTTTGGTGAGCGGAAGTATAGTTTATGAATCGATGGATCGATTGCTATTGTAACCACGGTGACGAGTGTCTGTGTTTTCCTACACTCTGATGTTTTCATGCTGAGGCATCACGGTCATTGTTATTGTTAAGTTTTGCTTTGTGCTAGCACTCTTTATTCCATGTATTGAGGTACAAGAAGCCTATATATAAATATCTAAGTTGTTCAGGTACTGCACTGGGTGAGGAGAAGGGAGGTTCCTAGAGAGAGAGAGAGCTAACGGTATATGTGTGTGTGATAATTAACATACTTCTTTGTTGTTTTGGCGTGGCTCCGGACGACAGTAACCTGTCTCAGAAGTGAATAAACTCACGGACAAAAACAGGCATGAGGCCTCCTTGTATTCTTATAGCGAGACGCTACAATGATGATTGAATGATGCGATGATGAGGTGTGAGGTGCGTGCAACCAATCCAAGCTACAAGGACTAATGCAGTTCAGAGCCCAGACCACCGCTCTGACGCTTTTAAGGCAACTTCGATTTTAACAGTATCAGGGCCACAAAGGCCATGGTGGCCGTAGGACGTGCAATTATTTTCGGGGCATCACAGCCAGACCGAGGGGCAATGAAGGCCATGGCCGTCATGGAATTCCTACCCTGGAATTTTCCATTTCATTCAATAATGAGCTTTTATTGAATTCACTTTCCATTGATTTTGATATTCATTCAAGGAGTTCGGTTTGGCCCTGAATCAGATGGGACTGTTGTTTGGATGACCTCAATAAATTCCACTTAACAATATAGATTTATGTCATCCTATTTAGGTTTTTTCAATGAAGTCAAAGTCCACTTTATTGTCAAAGTTTCCACATGTGTTATACATACAGAACATTGAATTACCGTTTCTGGCAGTCCCACAGTGCAAGTATAAACAAGAACATATAACATAAAACGAATGTCCTTTCCCTACGTTTTCCGGTTTCATTGAGTAGTTCTTCTTCATCTCTTCTATGGAACTGGCAAATCTATGGGTTGTCGTCACATACTACTCATGTTGGGACACAATCCCTCTGGGAGCAGCAATTTGATTAGGTGACAAAGAAAGTGAGCACACACTTCATTATCTACAACAGCTTCTTATTGATTGGATTTGTCTCTATCTGCAATTGTGAATGACCACCCTTCATAGAATCCAACCATCTGTAAGAGCTACTAAATCAGAAGACAGAGTGAGAAGTTTTGCAGTGGAATAGGAAGCGTGAAGGTGGAGATTAGGCGGATATGTAGGCTATGTTTGTATGTGAGGGTGTGTGTGCGTGTGTTATACACAGTCTATCTCTATTTCTCTCAACCTCTTATTTTGCAGGATCCTACCACACGGAGTCATTAAGCTTTTATAAGCTATCCCATAATGCCCTGCTGCTGAAAGAGTCCCAATTCACAGAATGACATCAGAGGCAGGGTTGGAAATAAGGCGGGTGTGTGTCTGCCTGTATGTGTGTGACTCCTCACAGATGAACGTGCAAATGTGTGTGTTATCGTGCGCGTGTGTGTCAGCCTGACGTCAATACCTCCTCCAATCCATATTTAACTGCATAGCCAGGAGGGCTTATAGCACCTTGTAGGTGTCTTATCTCACTGTATTAATAGACTGATCTAAACTTGGTGAGAGTCAGTAACAGGTGAAGTCTGCCTCTCCCTCTCTAGTTTGAAGGGAGAAAGACCGCAAAGCTGATAATTGGAGTTTATTTGGGAGGGTGCATGGAAATTTGATGTGATAGAATTGGGTTTTTGGTGCAGGCAAAGAAGTATTTTAGTAAGAGGGGATGAAAAAATGATGAGGAAAGGGATGCGTCATCACATATTCAAATACACCTCAGAAGCACTTTACCCCTTTTACAAAAATAACTTCTGCTAAAATAGCTTAGATTTGGGTCCAAATGTTTGCATGTGGCATCACAGAGACATAGTTCCTGTGCAGATATAAAGAAACCCAAGGAATATGATAAACAAAAAATATATATATACTGTATATCAGTTGAATTCAATTACGTTATAAGTTGCGTTTGTTTAACTGTGAATGTGTTGTTTCTCAGCTGGCAGGCCATCTCCTGTTGGTTTTGCTATTTCTGTTGTTCTCTCCTCCTACATGTTAGTGTGGTGACGTCAGCGTGCTGCAGCTGTATCCTATGTGTCTGTGAGGTCTCTGTCTTATCCATAACCATTCATGTAGTAACTGAGAGGATCAATTTGCTCTTCAAATTGAATTACCCACACCTGTCAGTCAATTAGCGACCCCATGATGAGGAGAGAGAGTGGAGCCACATTTTAATCTTTCATCTGGCAGCAAGGATAGATTGAATTATACTAATATAACACTATCACATTTTTTCAGTTTGTTTTAGATAATTACTTTAATCCTATTAACCCATTAGCCTCAGCAACTATTGAGAAGAAACCAGCCAGAATAGTCAAATTAAATTCAGAGGTCTTTGCAACTAGGATGAAATACTTCATATTTCTCCCAACATTGGCCAAAAAATCTGAGATGAAAAGCATTAATTATTAACAGACGTCTACGAAATGTGAAGTTACTCTTCAACATCGTTAATGGAGCAGGGAACAGAATTTCAAAGAGTAGCCTTTGAATGTTTTTTTATCCTGCAGTGCTTTTTTGCAGTTTGAGTCTACTTCCCTCCTGCTGTTTTGAAGAAATACACACTTTTATGGCTTTCAATCAATGAGTCCTATTTCCCTTTAAATTATGTTAATGTTAAAGTATTCAGACCTATAATTTAACTAACACAACGTTACATGCGTACATTGCTTAAGTTACGTATACTTATACTTTATTTTAACCCAAGCCATGATATTCTCCTTTACTTAACGGTTAAGTTTTAGTACTGCTGCAAACTTAGTGGTGCAATAATGATTCCTAAAACCTGGAAAAAACTTCGCTTTTCACCACTTCTGGTTCCCTTGACGCAAAGTCAACTTTTTTTTCTTAACGTGTTCGAGGTTAGAAGTCTCTAATACGGTCTGGGGTTATCACAAGCAAAAGAGATGTGCACGTCTTTGTTCTACTACATAAAAAGCATCAGTAATTACAAAAAAGTGACTAAATGAAACTACTAAACAGCATTTCACCGACACAAGTCCTTCCGTTAGCTTAGCCGTGCAGCCATGCGACCATGATGTAGTTCATTTACAGCATTAGAGTAGCTTGTTATTTCTGCCAAGTACATTTAAGCTTCAAAAATCACAAATCGGTTTCAATATGTGGAGATCATCCTGCTGAACAAAATATGTTAAGTATCAGAAATGTGGGTTTGCCGCAAAGCTTATTTTCTGTGATATATCTCAATCCAATGGAGAAATACATTTGCTTTCCCCTTGGGATTCTCATCAGCAAAGCCCCTCTGACACTGACTTTTATCCATTACATAGTCATAACAGTCCTATTTTAATTTAATTTTGTTTTTATACGTATTGTTCTTTCTGTGTGTATGTATGCACCACATATACCAAAGGAAATTCTTCGTATGTGTAAACCTACTTGTGTAATAATACCTATTCTGATTCTGATTCCAAAGTACCTGGTCTGGCCTACAAAATTACGTCATGACCGCACCACTCTATATCTGCATCACATCATTACGTAGTTGACATACGTACCCAATGCGCTAAAAAGTGACACCAATTGGACCTGACCAAATTTCCATTTGACCGAGTCAACCAAGACTGAACATTAAAAGCTTCAAAGGGGTTGCATTTTGCAGGGGATTTGTGTCGGATTGCATCATTTTTTTTCAGGTGTGTTGTAAGAACTCCTTGTTTTTTGTATCATTAATAGGCTACGAAGTATTTTGCCAAACTTTAAAGGTATCAGTCTCTATTGACCCTTTGTCTTTTGGTATCTTACTTTATTGTATATTCACTTTGATGAATAACACTCAACACGACCGCTTTATGCATTAGCACAGGATATTGGAATAGCTACTTTGTACTTAAGAATCACAGAGAGAATGAACTTTAACCTGCTTTGCAGAGATGATGCATTTGAAACACTGGAACAAAACATATTATTGTGTTACATTTGATATTTTAGTGTTTGGTTTTATTCAAAATTATGTTTTTAAAAAAAGTGTACGGATTGATTAGCAAGTTGACAAAAGAGAAAAAAGAATGAAAGACATAGTGATTCATATCCATGTACCGTAAGAACCATTTCTATGCAAACAATGATTGAATGCAGTTTACTGAAACTTTGCTCATTATATTTACAGGATATGAAGCACTCTCAGCGCCTTAAAAGCCCTGTTCTATAAAAAGCTGATCAACGACGTCACATTATGGGTCAACCACATTACACAGGAAATGTGCTGAACACATTATAAATTATACAGGTTGGGTATTTTCAATATTAATCAGACTCAGGGGTGTGGGGGGGGGGGCGGGGTGTAAACATTGAATAATTGAACTTCTTTTAAAAATAAAATGCTTAAAAATGAGAGTCCATTTTGGTACTGATGTTTTTCAGACCATAAAAGGCATCAGTTTTCTCTCTGGCCATGTAGATCAATAATGCATGAAATCATAAAAACCTTTGCAACATAATGTGATATTTCACAGAGTGCTATGGTAGAGGAGACGGAGTGTTTTCTTTTTCTCACACAATAACAATTGTTGTCCTTCGCTATATCACTATCAAATCATTATCTCTGCAGTAGGCATAATGTTGATTGTTGACATTGTGCTTGGACTTCGGATTGAAAACTCAAATTCCTTGAAATGTGCTCCAACAATACCAAATCTGGTCAAATCTTTAAGTTATTTGAAGAGTTTCAAGCAAGTCGATAATGGTGCATGTTATACTTGTATACCTCTGAGATATTACAAAGTAATGTGTAATTCAGTAGGTTAAGCTGCATTGACATGATACGCAATTTACTCTTTGCTCACCGCGAGGGTTGGCGCAGACCCTCAGGGTGAAAACAATGAGTTATATTCCATGGTTACCTTCCTTGCTAGCTTGTGGCGCTACATGGAGCTTGCACATTGGAAGGTCTGGTAACAAGTTCTTAAGTCTAAATCATTTGAACTTTGTTTGGCATCAATCGAAAGTGTTGCTAAGTGTCGGGCGATGCTGAGGGTAGCGCTTTCTGCCTAGTTGGGTGGCAAAGCTCTCTCCAAACAAACACAACAGCAACTTCATTGCAGAGCCATTGTACCGCGTACCATGCAGCTTTAAGGTTACATTGAACAACACAAGCTGCTCAGTTGGGCATGGGTGTATTACTAAACCCAAAGACTTGGCTGAAGCTCCCAGATGGCTGAAGCGATTGACAATCCATTTTTATCACCATCCGAACCACCCGCTCCCAGCAAGAAAAAACACGTTCAGTAGCACAGAAAATTAACCAACATTTAATTGAGTCCTAACTCACAATGTTTTTAAGACTGCTAAATAATAAATAAGTTACTATAGGTTGATAGAACAATTGAAGATTATTCGATCCTGTCCCTCAGAACTTTAGCGCATTAGTTGAAATGTGCGCATTATTGTCCTATTTGTCTATTTGTCTCAGTAAATGATATTTAGTAATTAGTGTATGCACACACACTTTTCTAACATTTGTTGAATGTGAAGATGTACCTGTAACTACTGTTCAACTGAGAGAATATTACGACATTCATATGAAAGAATAATTAACAATTAGACAGCCTTTTTTTTAAGTTAAAGGTGCATTTTATGCAAAATGCACTTTCGATGTCTTTTATATATATGTGTCCCCGGTGTGTAAGGAGACTCACAAAGTGTCAGAAAATACAACCCTCTCTCTACCCACGTCTCTAAAAATGGGGGTACAAAACGAGCTGATCCAGATTTGCTTGGTTATGACGTCATAACCAAGTGAGGGCTGGCTTTACATTGAACTCCTGGCAACGTCCTGCCCACGTGACACCTCCCAACCTATCGTCCGCAATATACAGCTGAATCCCCTCGCAGCACCTCTGTGTGTCTGTGTGTTCTACGACGGAGTATTAGGGCCACATATGAAGAAAAAAAATATTTTTGCCGTGACGAGATTAAAGTCGACACGGCGACTTTAAAGTCGACATGTTGACTTTAAAGTCGACATGGCGACTTTAAAGTCAACATGTCGACATTAAACTCGAAATGTCGAGAATAAAGTTGAAATATTATGTCGACTTTAATCTCGACGTGTCGAGATAAAACTCGAAATATCGAGAATAAAGTTGAAATATTATGTCGACTTTAATCTCGACGTGTCGAGATAAAACTCGAAATGTCGAGAATATAGTTGAAATTAGTTGGGAGACATAGCAACCGCTCCCACAGGTCCTGCACTGAATCCGAAATGGCTTGTGTAGATCATTTGGTCAAATTATACTTCCGAATTGGATTTAACAATAAAGAGATCCTCGCTGTTTTAGCGAACCTCGGCACGTCGAGATTAAAGTCGACATGACATTTCAACTTTATTCTCGACATTTCGAGTTTAATGTCGACATGTTGACTTTAAAGTCGCCGTGTCGACTTTAATCTCGTCACGGCAAAAATATTTTTTTTCTTCATATGTGGCCCTAATACTCCGTCGTAGTGTTCAGCAGGATGTCTGCAGGAGGGATTTAGATTTGTTGTATATATAACACATACAGTATAATGTCTCTGTTGTAGTGGTAAACACTGAGAAGTGTTTCAGAAATAATGCTGGATGTGGTTTGGAACATGATATGGCATTTACTCACAGCAGCTTTTAGAAAACTCTCTTCATACAAAGAGAGCTGCATGATGCTGAAAAAGGGCGTGGCCAGCTTCAGGTCAGCTTAAATCCGCACTTTAGGAACAGGGCTGAAAGGAGGGGTATGAGGCATGCTACAATCGGTGATCTGTTTGGTATTTTGAGCGAAACACTTCACAGACATATTTTGTATAGATATTGCCCTACAATATATTGTTAAAATATAGCATAATAGGAGACCTTTAAAATATGAACAAAACCCTTAAAATATGTATTTTTTGCTTTTTACTTCTTCCTCCATCCAAACATTGACTCACATATTGCCCATAAGTGCAACTATTTGTAAAATGTGTTTCCAAACCTTTACGCAATACCCACTAAAGGCCAAGGTTAGTTTGGGAAATAAGGGTGACACTACCCTTTTACACATTTGGCCACCTGGGGGCAGCAAACACAAGCTTTAAAACACAGTTTGACATATTATTTTCTTCTATGTTGATATTATAGGTTCCTTTTAGTATTTCCATATCCAATAGATAGAAAGCAATCTGCATTAATTTGGATCTCTCCTCAAACTCCTGTGGGACATATCGGATCCATTTATCTGGGACATAATTATCCCAACTATGTTTGTCAAATAAGACGTAATTTCAAGCGGATGCAGGATGTGAGATGCTTTATTGGGTCGATGTGACAGCAGGAACCGAGCACCGAGAATTTACCACCACTTCCTTTTGCTGTGGCTCAGATCCCCTACCACACAAATGAATCCTAACAAATCCTTAAACCCCCCCCCTTTCAGTGAGGCTGAGTGAGGGCTGACGTTAGTGGGACGTTGAAGGGAAGTGTGTGAGGGGGAGTGAGGGATGGAGGGAATGAGAAAGAGTAAAATTGGGAACTCACATACAGAGAGGAAGAACAAAAATGGAGATAGAGCGTTTATTATCAGATTCAGTCACGAAGGGCAATGTAATTACCTCCTCCTCCACTTTGAATAACTTTTTCGTTGCTTGCTAGGTTACATTGTTCCGTCAGCTAAAAATAACAACATGCTGTATTCCCTTCATTCTTCATTGAAAGCACCAAGGGACTTTGGGACAGAGGAGAACATATTACACCCTCTCCTTCCTCCTCTCCTTCTTCGCCCTTCCTCCACCGCCTGTCTCTTAGCCCGCTCCTGGCCTCCGTCTCTCCTCCAATCCCTCTCTTCCTCGCCCTTACTGCGTTTCACTTGGAGGACATGGTGTAGCAGCCATGGGGGTGCCACTGCATGTCACGGATGCGCCTCATGGACTGCATCTGGGGGCAGCGGGCACCAAACTCATTGAAATGCCTGTACTCGCCCTTCTCAAGCAGGTACTGGCTGCCACGGTAGCCGGGGAACTGGTAACCAACCCAGCTGGGGAGAGAGAGAGAAGGTCGTGGGGTTAGAAAAACAATTTAAAAGTCGATGTGAGGAGATATGACAATACAGAAAGTGACTGAGTGTGTGAGATTGATCAGAGAAAAATTAGGTGAAAATTGTTTCTAGGAGAAGTAAACCAAATAGGGTTGAAAGAGGAGTGACAGTGAGAGTAAACAGTGTGACAGAAAGAGTAGGGAAGCACAGATGTAGATGGAGGATAAATATCAAACAAATAAAGACATCGATCTGTTGGTCATGCTGTCAGATGCCAGACCGCAGATGTTTCAGACAGCACAGAGCCCAACAAATGAAGTAATCACAGCCTTTAAGAAACAGTGTCTGCAGTCTGCCACACCTCTGAGAGCACTAACAGATAGAGCTGCTGACGTTCATGTCACCATCTGCGAGCTGCTGATGGAAAAGCCTTTTTTTCCTTAACACTCACCCGCCGCTTTCACATAGTGTGTGAATTCTGCTAGCTTGACAATGACGACACAATGTGAAAATTACTTAACACGTGCAGCTAGACCTTTGGTTTCAACTGCTTTTTGCAAATTCGAAGCAATATAATATGCAATGGAATATTTGCTAAGAACAACGATGAAAAAGGTGTTGATTTAACTGGTAGCTGCAAATAGAGACCTCTTTTTAGATATCTGAGCTGCAGCTCCTTGGAAAGTAAGACAAGAAGATCAATACCAATCTCAAGACATTGAGATTGGTATTGATCTCAATGTCTTGAGACATTTCCCCCCCAGAAACAAAAACTATAGGATGAGTAAGCCTGTTTGTCAAGTTTCCCAAAAACAGTTGATAAGGACCGCAGGAGGTGCACTGTCTTATGGGAAGTTGTTTGGATGAGTCGAACTAGTTCCTTCTATAGATAAGTTAAAAAACGTAAAATGGCTACTCACGTTCCACAGCTGACCATGATGCTGCCAACCCTATCGGTAAAACCGTAGGAGAACAGGCTGGGGACATCATCGTCCATGATCTCCATCTTACGGCCCTTGAACTGTCCGACCTCGTACAGGCAGATCTTGTGCTTCTCAGGGTCCTACAAAATTGTGGGGGAATAAAAAGCAGGGGAAAGGAGTTGAAATTAGGACAATTAGAAGATTAATCTAAGCAGGCCAAATGAAAAAGGTGCTGAATTTAGACCGTATGTTTCCTAACAAACCGGACAGGAGGTTTACCATGCGGACAGGCCTGAAGGACAGCAGGTAGTCGTTCTTCTGGCAGTTGCTCCAGGAGTCCCAACGGGGGTACTCGCCCTTCTCGAGGATGAACATCTCTCCGCAGAAGTTCATCTGCTCATATCCCACGAAGCTGAAGAGGGGAGGAAAGGTCACAAGGAATAAAGGGGGAGAAGGAGATGAACTTAGTTTAAAGTGTTGTGAATTGTAACAAAACTATGTGGAAAGGTTAACAAAAAGATCATTGATTGCTTAAAAAAATGTGTTTGATATGTAATCTGTATTATGTACGTAAGTTACATGTTTTACTTAGGTACATACATTTACAGAGGAATAGAGTTACTTAACTTGGGTTACATATGTAAGTTAAGTAGGTCTATGCTAGAAATATGACATTAAATCTGAACTTTTTCCTCTAATCTAATTACAATTACTACAACCACTAGAGGTCCCCATGTAAACATAAACATAAAAGTAGATCATAAAAAAAAAAACTTGTTTTTTGAAGATGTTTTGTTAGAAGCAGTAAAACATGCCTTCTGCCTACTTGTTTTTGCTTGCATCTTGAAATAACTCATAACCTTAATGGCAATTGGTCCACATTGATTCATGACTGACTAATTGATCCAATCAGTGGAAAACGGCTTCACTACATTCAGTCTTTCGGTTTGTTGCTTTGTCATGTTATGAGATTTAGGCATTGAAGTTCACTCTAAATCTGCCCTCTTTGCAGATCATTCGGGATAAAAGCATCAGATACATGCTCAAAATGTGAAGAGGGAAATGTCACATAATGATGAGGTACAATTTTGCAATCGCCTGCTCTGTTCTCAGAGGAGTGTAGGTGTTGGGTGCAGTATGATTACTTGCAGGTGGGTGGTGTACGCGCTGCTTTACATGTAGAGGCTACTTACGGGCCACAGTTGACGCGCAGGGAGCGAACTTTGTCCATTCCCATTTCGCACACGTTCATACACTCGCCGTTGATCTCAATGCAGCGACCCTGGAAGTTCTCCTGGTCGAACACGCACATCTGGATTGTTGGGGTGAAGAAAATGACAGTGAAAAAGTGGTCGCAAAAGTGGTTTCAAAGTTAAAGCCGACACCTAAAGACAGTAAAAACCTGATATTGATGGAAAAGTAAAAGTGACTTTAGGTTTGGTAAAAGGAAGTGACTGTGATTTTGGGACAGCTTTCTCCACAGTGACTGAAAGCACAAAAGCCTCCCATGGTATTTTCCTGTGACATGTAGTTGTCGACCACCCCCTCACTGAGCTTTGAGCAGCAGCAGGTCATGATAATAGACATCAGCCCAGAAGGTAAACTGCTAGTGTGAGGCCAGCTGATTCACATGGTGTGAACAAGACTGTATGGTATATCTGTAGATGTTTGATAATCTGTCATACTTGGAGTGTAGTGTGTGTGTACTGCACCTTGTAGGACATCATGCCCGTATCAGACATCTTGTTGTGAGCAGCCTTCCCATCGGTCTGGGAAGCAGACTTGGACTTATCTCCTCCAGCGGACATGATTACTGAGGAAAGAAGGTGCTTTGAATCAATTCAAAGTGGTTAAACCATAGAGATGAACAAAGCCGACCCGATATCACTATTGGTTTGTAAACTACTTATCTGAAGTTTTGAGTCTGGCATTTCAGCCATTGCCATGTTGTTTAGCTTATATTAACTTGTTTAGCTTTGTGCTTCCATAATTAACGTTAACTATAGTATTAGTGGAATGCACATTTTGGCAGAAAAAACATGCTTAAAAGAGAATGTACCTATTGTACAAAAATACATTTGACCAAAACGCTGAACAACGTTGCTGGCTATTTTAAAGAGTACAGGTTTTCCACAATGGCTTCAATTATTCGCCCTGGAGGATCCTGTTTGGGTAAAACATTATTTTGCAATTATATAAAAACACCGATGTTGATATTTGTTTGAATATCACCGTTACTAAGAAAAACAAATGTTAAATTATCCACAATAAAGTAATAATGACACGATTCTATATTTAAAGATTAAGAGTATCATCTGTTTAGGAAAAGAATAAAACAAATACCCATCCACCCTTTTCTGACACCCCAACCCTAGGAACTTTTATAGAAACTCTAACAAAGCTAAATTCCAGTTACATTTTACGAGACAGACTACTACCTTGTCACCCTTTCTTCTTTACACATTTCTAGAATAAAACATCAAACATGTCCAAAATGAAATTGTAGGCAGTAGCAGGTTTTGCTGATTTTTAAAGTTAAATCTAGTTCACAAGCATTAGTTTTAGCAAATGATATACTGGGAATAAACATACATGTTTATTCCTAGTATAAGCAATGTTGGACTTTCAAATCACGAGCTCAAACTACAAACTACTTTTCTCATTTTTAGGTATAACATCATTTTTGCTCTCTACCTCCCTTCTTTCTGTTCTGGTCTCGCTCTGTATGATGTTTGTCCACTGTCTTACCTGTGGCAGTGTGTGCGTAAAAGAGTAGACTCGGGGCTGAGACTGGTGGTCTGTGAGAGTAGCAGGCCCCTCGCGGCTTTTATATGCTGGCGCCCAGAGAGAGGGGATTATGGACACAGAAACAAACTCGCTGAGCTCACAGCCCCCACAGAATAGAAATACCCCCATCATCAAAGAGAGAGGGAGACACAGAGAGAGCCAGTGGGACAGAAAGAGAGGCAGAGAGGTATAGGTTTGAAAAAGTATGAGGGAGAAAATGTGACAAACTGAAAAATCAATGTATGGTTTGCCTCAGAGGAATAGACAGATAACTTCAATTAAATGGCCAGCCTGACCATGTTAACATTTAGGAGCCTGTCACAAAGTTATTCATTCCACAACTGTAATTTAAGAGGAGCTGGGACAAACAATAAAAGGAAAAGCAATAAGCTGCGAGAAGCAATAACCTCGCTCCGTTTGGGAAAGAGGTTCAGGTGTACAATAATCTAAATGTCTCTCTCAGCATTGTAGGAGAAGGCTATTAAATTAAAGCAGGCCTTTTTCTTGTGGTGGGCGTTCATCCGCAAGGTGATTATTCTGAAGTGCACAAGAGGGAACAAGCAACCCTAAGGTCCAATGTATCTCCAAATTTAGAGGGCAGTTCACATGTGCTGCTGAGGACAGGAGGGAAATCAAGGCTACAGCTCTTCACCAGATGAGAACCCGAAAGTAAAGCTACTCATGTCTTCGATTCAGAGGTCGGCCTCATTAATCAGAGCAAGATATTAGTATTATGTAGTTTAGTATAATCCTTACACTCAAGTTAGCATGAGGGAAAGGTCAATTGGGTACTGATTGTAGGCCTGAATCACACTTTCCTCTGATTGGCTGTTAGATGTCCTAAGAGAACGTATAAAAAAAGGGAAAGTATCATCTTGTCCTTGTTCTCCATCCTCTCGACAAGACAGAAGGGGGCGCTTATCTTTTGACTTGATTCAGTTAAAGTCAAACATCCATCATCCAAAAGGAAATTCGA
Source organism: Eleginops maclovinus (assembly GCF_036324505.1). Lineage (NCBI taxonomy): Eukaryota > Metazoa > Chordata > Actinopteri > Perciformes > Eleginopidae > Eleginops > Eleginops maclovinus. The sequence continues at coordinate 19,979,966 of NC_086353.1, read as the reverse complement.
GCAGATAAAACATCTAAAGAGGATACTATCTTTGCAGGAGTCAGACTGTATAACTTGTTTTTGTCTCAAGATCACAACATAGATCATGGAATCGACAAAGCATAAGCTAAAAAAGTGTAAAAGAATATACTTCTGTTTTACTGATGAAACAATTTATTTTAAACAAAAGGTTTTATTCAAAGAAATGTACTTTTCAAATAAAAATGTCTAAGTCAACACTCCACTAAGTCTGATTTGAAATAAGTTAATATTTGAAATAAGTATTCAATTATCAGATTTATTTTATTAATTTGAACTTTATTTTAAGAGAACAGAGAATAGTATTTTTTCACCCGGTAGTATTCATATATATATATATATATATATATATATATATATAGTAGTTAAAACGGGTCCAATATAGGGGTTAAAACCCATCTTAGCATTAGAACAAACATAGATAATATCAAACATTAACATAAAGGAGAATAAAATAACCATTGAAGAGGCCCTATTATGCTTTTTGGGGTTTCCCTTTCCTGGAGTGTGTTCTATAGGTTTGTGTGTATGTAAATGGTCTGCAAAGGCTAAAATCCCAAAGTCCCCCCCCCCCCCACACACACACTCTGAAACCCCTCTATTGGACTCCTTTGTGTACTTCTGTAACGTAGTGACATCACTATGTAACACAAGTTTTTCTATTGGCTAGCAATATAAAGGAATGTGTATCTCTAGGAAAACATCATTGTAATTTGTTGATTAATAAACGTTTAGATGATATGTTCAAAAATCACACATGTGTGCAATGCAGCAAATATAAAGTCTTTTACTCTTGTAAAGCACGGTAGGGGTCTAAAACAAATTTCCATTTATACGTGGCACAGGTGGAAACATCACATTAATGATTTACACTATGATCCAGCTCCTTATAGAGAGAGTGTTCATGCTTAGCTGGAGTTATAAAATAAAGCATCTAATCCGATGGGAATAGATGAACTAGAAACCAGAAACAAGTTCTTCAAAAAGGCCTTTGATCAGTGTCCTGAGTGTGGCAGTAATTTCCGAAATTCAACTTCAAAGTCTAATCAATTCCATATCCTGCTCACATCACTGAGCAGAGGCACCACTGAGGCTTTTACAGCTACTACTACCTTACAGTAAATATGTCCATTCACCAAGTGGGCCCCACGTAATCCATATGAAAAGTTGATTGGAATTACATCCATTAGATATGGATTTATTTATTTTTTTATTACCATATTCAAGAGATCATTGAGGGGGAACCATCATTTACAATGACTTCCAGTTGATTATATAAACATATAAAAGGAAAAGCAAAACATAAACAAAAAAATGATACATTTAAACAAAATAAAAAGTGACAAGACATATTCATGCACTTCCTGAAAATTTGAGGGGTTTTTAAGCAATTTATCAGTAGGAATTTGTTATGTTCAATATCTCAAACATACTATTATAGATCTTTGTGTCCCGTTTCTGTGAGTGTCCTTCAGATGCTTTAACACAGCTAGCATTTTTATATTTCGTTACTTTCTTTGTCTTTCATCCTATTCAGGAAATAGTTGGCACTTTGGCATGAGTGTGTGTCTGCTTGACAGTGAGCATGACTCTCTGGGTAATATGTCAAGGACCAGATGAGGCTGGGGGAGATGTCACTGGCATCTGTATCCCAAAAGTGATGGACTTTGGTGGATTTACATGAAAACAACATCAGTGCAAAGATATTCTGAGGTTGTGACAGACTGACAGTATTTCAACACATAGTTTTCCTTTTCAGGGCTTTTTTGTTCTCCTTTTCTATGTATGTATTTTATTAAAACCCAACGTGCAGGAAGTCCTAAAACCTCGAAAGGAGTTAGCATTTTTCCACTTCTGGTTTCCTTCCTTGAAATCAACGACTGAATGTTTGAACATTTTAAATAACAAACAAATTAAATAAATGTAAGTAAATATTCCACTGTTGAATCTTATTTTCCACCATATTCCAAGATCAAATGGAATATGCTTTTTCTCAAGGGAGACCTTGTGATGCTAACTCCTGGTTCATATATCATCACTGCACCACTCTAATATATATATATATTTCATATATTTCCCATTAATACTATTCAACATTAATTGAGCCTATGTCTCAATTCCCTTGACTTTAGAGTGGTGGCTCTATTGAACCAATATCTCCAAATCCTTCTCATTCTCTGCCTATAGTCCCGGCCATTGTTGCTCTATACGAAGGCACTGCTGACCTATACGATTAGAGCAACAACAGGCCGCATTCCCCAGCCTCACCTCTGTGCCTGCTGTATAGCCTGCGATCTGCTGAGTCTGCAGGCCACATAGGGTTACAAAGAGAGAGAGCGCGAGAGGGCTGAACTGCAGGGTCACCGACGCACGCGCACAAACACGAACACAGAAGAGTGCATGGGAGGTTCTCGCTCACCTGAGTAAAGTTGGTGATAGTTAGCCATAGGAATACCGGAGCTCTCTCTCCACAGGCCTTCAAAGTAAAAGCCCAAATATTTCTGAGGAAGGATAGCTTTCATCCAAAGCATTTCTTTTTCAGGCATTATTTATTAATTTGAACTGCTATTTATTGAAGTATATATATTTTCCCATATGTATTATTTATATATTTTGTAGTGTATGGCACATATTCTCACATGTATTTCTTTTATCTATTTACTGACCTATGTTTATATTTTTATTCTGTAATGTGAAAAATTGCAACGAAACCCAATGTCCTCTTTGGAAACTGTATTTTTTTTTACTGATTCTGATTAAAAGTAAGTCTCTCTGTGTATTGATAGCAATCAATAAATTGTCATTGTCTATAACATTGCTTACAAGCAGTCTATAACTGTAGTAATATTGTTATATTAGTGACAAGCCAAACATAAGAACACTCACAGCATAATGGCTTAATTATTCAATTACCAAAATAACTGCTGATGGTGCTAAGTGTCGAAAATATCCCATTATCTGGAAGAAAATGTTCTTCATATTCATTGTGATACTCTGTTTATCTTCTAATAATCATCGTAACACTGTACAGGGGTTACATTTTTCTATAGAGATGCATTTTGAAAGCCGGGACCGGAAGTGTGATCCTGAGTTCACGCCAACCTCATCTGCTACTTGACACAATGGCTTAGTTTACATCGTGGGCGTGGAGGGTGTAACACGCGCACATGCGCGAGCACAAGGATCCCCGCATGGACGCTGGTATAAAACGGGCGCGCCAGGTTCACACAAAGTCTACGTAAAGAGGATTTGGTGTTAGAGGAGCGCGATGAGAGCATCAGGTAAGCAGGAGAGGGAAAACAAATGTACACAGAACTTTCCCACGGGATGGACTTTACTGTTTTTGTGGAATTTTCTAACACAGACATTTTAGTTTCTAGCTTTATTAGAAACATGTTGGTCACGTTCAATGAAAAAATAACTGGTAGGAAAAATGGTTACATCTATTAGAAAATATTTAAATGCACTCAAAGTTTACATTTAAGAAAACAATATTGTGCTGATATCCAATAAATTTAATTTTGCTCATATATTTTACTATTTATATGATTTATCTTATAAATGTACTTTGTTTTTTTCTTTTCTTTTCCAATTTAGAAATGAACAGATTTACTAGAACCCACATGACCTCCCCCATGTTTTTCCCAAGCATGGGTACAGCCCCTTACTTTAAGGTAAATTTACACACACACACACAACACACACACACACACACACACACACACACACACACACACACACACACACACACACACACACACACACTCAACACACACACACACACACACCCTCATGCCTTTCTCTCCCTGTGTGCAGGTGACTGTGTTTGAGCGGGAGCATTTCCAGGGAAAGTGTATGGAGTTCACCTCCGAGTGCTGCAACATCCACAACTGCGGCCTGGACAACATCCGCTCCATCCGAGTGGAGAGTGGAGCGTGAGTCACACAGCCTGTACGCCCGCACGTCTCTGTGGACAGCTGACTGACTTTGTGTGTGTGTGTGTGTGTGTGTGTGTGTGTGTGTGTGTGTGTGTGTGTGTGTGTGTGTGTGTGTGTGTGTGTGTGTGTGTGTGTGTGTGTGTGTGTGTTTATGTAAGTGTGTGTCTGTGAGGCAGAGAGATAATGAGAGAGGAAGTAGTTTCCAGGCTCGCACTAAAAGCGTATGACCTCTGAGGTCCTTCTTTTTCTACATGTATGCAGCACCCAGCATTATCAGTGATGGAGAGGTCAGGTGTTTCTGCCACCGCTGCCTTTTTCAGAGGAAATACTGAGAAAGAGCTTCACCTGAGGAGATGACGGATGCTTTTAACAGGGAGCCTTTTCAGAGGTGGTGTACGTACCTCACCTGTGGTCAGCAGAGGATAATTTAAGGCCACACGACTGTTTTTATCCTTTTGATTAAACGGTGTGATACTTTACCATTTCTCAGTGTATGTGAAAGAGAGAGGCAAGATCCCTTCGGAGAATAACACTAACTGCTCATAAAAGCATCTAGGGGACTATCTTTTACAGTGTCATATCTACTCCTGCAGTATATACTGTTACTTCTGTGGCCTGTTTTTACACTGGAGGTAATTACTCTGTCTGAAAGCCTCTGAACATGTTCATATATGAAGTTTATCTTCACATTAAGTCTTTTTTATTATAACGTATTCACATTTTATTCTCAAAGTAAGCAAATAGTGTAATTTTTTTCTTCACAAGAAGTGTTAAAAGGAACATGTTGGACCGGTTTATAAAATAAGATGCATTATTATATTTTTAAATACCCAGCAATATACAAGGAGATAATTAAAAAAAAGAAAGGGGCCGCATGTATTTTTTATAAGAATTATTTAAATTGATCAAATACTATAACACTGGTTTTGAGATAATGGTGGTGGAGGTGTAGTGACTTGGTCCAGGTAAGTCCAACATCAGGAAAAGGAAATTCTCAAAGGATTTCAAAATAAAACGCTATAATTACAGTATTTTAGTCATATATTTTAAAATACTTAATGTTTACCTAAGGAAATAAACTGGATTAACCCATCGTTTCATTGACTCTTTATCCTCTCATGGGTATTAAAGGCCCAAATCATGCAGTTAAGTTTTCTCAACTGCGTGTCATCATACATTTTTTAAACATTTTTTTAGTTTGTCCCTCCCTTGACTGCATTCTTTTGAGCTCTTTTAAATAATTCAAGAGCTTAATTTTCCTCTCCTCTTTGCAAATGTGTTGATCCGCTGTATTATGACGCACTTCCAACAAAAACTTTACTTTGAGCAGTTTTCACCTGCCGACTGCTGCAGATGAAAACAGATTTAGCTCCAAAAGGAAAATGCAGAAATCTGATTATCACCTTTCATATTTTAAGAATTAAGAAAAAGGAAAATTAAATGACTGAAACTATTATGTAGAAACTAAGATTTTGGAAGGCAAGCCACATAGGTTACAAACTATATAAAAAAACACAACTCTAAAGTAAATTCAATGTGAGAAAACAAATATAATAAGTTTATTCAAAACTGTGGAGCAAAGCCTTAACTACAAAAATGTCCCAATTGAAAATCTCTATTTTGGATCCTATGGCGATTACAGCTTACGCAATCTATTAAAACGTGTACTCTCACCCTGTCTAATGTCGCCGCATTGTGTTATGTCCACACTGAAAACCCTGCTTCTACTCACCCATGTGACTAATTCACCTCTTCTCTCCCCCATGTTTCCAGTTGGGTTGGATTCGAGCACCATGACTTCCAGGGCCAGCAGTTCATCCTGGAGAGGGGCGAGTACCCCAACTGGGAGGCCTACAGCGGCTCCCTGTCCTACCATAACGAGTACTTCATGTCCTTCCGCCCCATCTACTGCGCTGTGAGTATCTACCAAAGAGGAGCATAGCGGATGACAGCAGGGATCATGAGATAAAGAGAACTGGATGAAGTGTGGATGGAGCCCCATTCTTTCCTTTGAAAGTAACTCAATAAGGCCAAAATGTCCTGACTCTCAAGTACAAAAATACCCATGTCTTTGCTTGGCTTTAAGCACACATTACAACTTTTCTATGGGAATGTTTGTACTGTGAAGTCGATTTATCTAAAAGAAAAGTAAACCTCTGGTTTGAAGACATCTCTTTCCCAATGTTAGTCACTGGGAAAATAGTATTTTTGGATCCAATGATGTCAGTGAAATGGAATAGTGCCACCACTTCAAAAATTTGCTTCAATGCCCGGCTCACTTCCTGGGTGCATTGGCCACATTACAAACACTTAAATTGCCCTTATTTTGAGATCCATGGGCCAAATAGGAGGATAGATAGGGAGAGAAAGAGGAAGTTACCAGGAGTCACCCAGGGAGGGACTGAAACATAACAACTGTTTGTCTGTAAGGCCTAACACTGCCTCACTGCCCCCACGGTTCCTCTCTTCCACAGTCCCACCAGAACAGCCGTATGATGATCTTCGAGAAGGAGAACTTCATGGGCCGCAGCACTGAGCTGTGCGACGACTACCCCTCACTGAGGGCCATGGGCTGGTCCATGCCCGAGGTGGGCTCCATGCACGTGCAGTGTGGAGCGTAAGTAACCCCACACATTTTGATTCCAGTATCCATAATGTAGTTATATATATATATATATATATATATATATAAATCGTTCAAACAATTTTAACATTACATTACATTTAGCTGACAGTTTTATTCAAAGCGACACACAAACACTTACGGGATCAATTTGGGGAATCTTGCCCAAGGACACTTTGACATGCTGACTGCAGGGACTGGGGATTAAACACCTGAAACTCTGATTGGTAGACCCCATTTACCCTGTGACTCAGTTTAGTTCTATTAATTTCCCCCTCCACATCTCTAGAATGCTGAATTCCCACTTAAGTGCTCCTCTTGAGCAGCAGGTTTAAAAATTCCACATTCCATGAACACATTCTGAAAGATGGGATATTCAGTAAAAAATGTTCAAATAACTTTATTCTAAGCGGCCCTAGCAGCATTTCTTTAGTTCCTTAATCTCTGAATTTAATCTGAGTGCCACCTGGAGACATTTTTTGTGTAAATAGGATCAGCAAAATGTATTTCAGCTCCTACTTACCTTCTTACCATCTTCCTCCTGCAGCTTTGTGTGCTACGAGTACCCCGGCTACAGGGGCCAGCAGTACATCATGGAGTGTGAGAGACACAGCGGAGACTACCAGCACTGGAGGAACTGGGGCTCCCACTGCCAGACTCCCAAGGTCCAGTCCATCAGACGCATCAGGCACTGAAAAGGACCAGACCAGGACCAGCAGCTCAGGCTAACACCTGGACACCCGAATAAAAGGCCGGAAAACTGAACTTTAAGCTTCGGTTTTGGGTTAAACTACAACACAAACCATCAGTGACTTAGCAGCTACCTCTTTATCCCAGCTCATATTCATATTTCTGTTAATACAAGTCAAATAAAGCTCAGATTGAAAACCTGAAAAGTCCTTTCTGTCATTTTCAATTATGTAGTCTATATTTAAATGATATGTGGGTATATAAACTGTCACATTAACTACAGTGAAATTAATGAAGTATTCTTTGCAATGGACTCGCTTTAAAGTTGCCATAGCGACGAATGCTTAACCCGACTATATAAAGTCGCTGACTTTGACATCACACCACCACCCACAACAGCAGTCAACTTCAACACCATCTTTAATTAAATGCACAGGTGTTACCGAGAGAGAAGCACAAAATGTAGCATAAACACAGTTTCACACTCATTGAGTCAGTGACATTACATTAATTTCACTCCACGGTGATAAGAAAAGTAGCTCTGGCATCATTGTAAATTCGGGAGTGATTTTCAGAGCATATATTCTTACCCTTACCATAACGTCTGAGAACTTGACCATCAAAGAGAATACAGCCCTGAAAATAGTCAGGTGATTCCTAACTGAATATGACTTCTATAATAAAACTATAAATGGTGAGGAAAACAAAAGAAATGAAAAAAATAAAGTGACAAAGAGAGAAACTCCTTCTGAAGGAACTTTGGAATTATAGCCTTTGCAGAACATTTACATGCACTAAAAACTACAACACACTACAGGAGAGGGAAACCCCTACTAATCATAATAGGGCCCCTTAAAGAAATGTACATTACTGATTATTATTTATCCAAATTATCATTTAATATTGAAGAATCAATGGTCTTTCAAACACTATTGTTAAAATATTGATTTTGAGGTATTAGGTCCAAAATAATGTGATATTTGGTTTCTATACTGCAGCTGTTCCCCAACTTTTTTAGCAGTGCACCCCTTTCTACGTCCCAGCCAGGTTGTCGCATCCCCCAAAAAAACGCAACAAAAAGAAAAACGCAACAAAGCTTTGTTTTATCGCCATATAAAGACTCATGTTTAATTATGCGCAAATAACCAGAACACGCATGACGATAACAACATCAACAAAGTTTCACTATAATGCAACAAAGAAAAATTGCAACGGTCCAGAACATTAAAGAGCATGGGCTCAGAAACAGATACAATAAATAAAAACGAGGATCAATCATTTCCTGACTCCCACTCATTTTCTTCTCTCGGATTCGTTCCCATTCTCTCCGTCTCTGTTGCCTCCAAATCCTCACTCTCTCTTGGTCCCTCTCCTCCTTCATGACTAACAACTTTGTCATGAGACGTTCCACTTGACAGTTTCCCTGATTTCAGCCACTTAATCTGAAAGAATGAATGAAACGAGTTGGTGCGCATATATCCTAGCCTACAGTGAAACGTAGAAGACAGCGGCTGTCTTCTTTTACGTTTCTATCAAAAACTAATGAATTATAGTTTTTTTATTTAAAATAAAAGGGATTACAAAGGAAACGTTTATTTTTCCTGTTTTTTATTGTAGCCTATGGAAAAATCCCACTTAAAAAATACAACACTGTGTAATATTTTTATACCAGACCACCATTACATGTTTCATCTCGCGCACCCCCTGGTGGCAGCTCGCGCACCACAGTTTGGGAATCCCTGCTATACAGTATATCACCAAGCTCTAGTGACAACTATGCACAGTAGAGTAGATACAGGAAGTGTAATATATACACAAAGAACAATGTTACGCAGTAGGTCTCGGGTCTTCTGTTAGAAGAATGTGGGTGTCAAACATTTCCGTTTGGGAATTCGATAACATTTCCCAGCATAAATTGGTTTTGCATTAAAATGATTGTGGAAAATGTCTTCATTAATGTAAAGGATATGAAGAAACGCAGGCTGCTTGTGACAGTTAAAAGTATGATAGATAGATATATAGATATAAGGCAATAAGGCTGTCAGGTATTCAGTATTATTTTCAAGTATTTATTCTTCTTAAACAGTCTTCTTAAACAGTCTTCTTAAACAGACATGTAGAACCTCCTCTTTAGTTTGTTTTGGAAGTAACATCTTTAAATGTGCATGTGCCAGCTATAATTGTCAATGATACATTTATTATTTTATTTTATTTATAAAACCCCGTAGCTTAGTCTAAAATGATTTGAAATGTGCATCATGGCAAAATCTTTTAGGCATTTAATAATACGAGTTACAGATCTATTGAAGATTTTAAGGGCATGTGTACACCTTCATTTGAGTGCATTTTATTAACAAATGGTCGAACCTTCTGATGTGTTTTTTCTGTACCAGCTTTGGCAATTTACAGTTAATACTGTATTTTTTGTACAGCGCTATATGGCTAATGTTAGCATGGTAACACACTAAAGTAAGGTGGTGAGCAGCATTCATTGGATCTGTTAAGCCAGTTAACATGAGTCATGTTTGCATCCAAATGAATCACACATTTTAATTGAACTTTGATACACCAACTGTTACAGCTTACTAAGCCAACTTTGGCATTTTCACTTGGGTATTTTACACCCAAATTGAAAATACTAATAAAACAGGTAGCTGCTAAAGCAAATATAGTTACTGTGAGCATGTTAGCGAACCAACAATGAGTTCTTAGCTAATATCACAGCTTCTAACCAGACTTCTTGGCATTTTTGTAGACTCTTAATCTTGTTAACTGTATTGTAGATTATACGATTTCACGTATAAGTAATTATTATCCCTTCACTGACTTTGGCTATACATAACTGATTGTCCTGTACCTGTTGTATAAAAGCAAACACTTATAATCATTGTCTGCTGAAAAGCCTCTTAAACAGAATTTCTCCCAAATGTCAGGCATCTTGTCTGAGCTTCTCTTAGTAGCTCCAGTTAGGTTGTTTTTTGGTAGAAATGGGCATAAATAAAACATTTAAAAAGATAGAAAAACTAATATAGCTAAGGCTGCTGGTGCTGTTCACTTTCAGCAGAACCGGCGCTCTAAAAATGACTTCACCCTGAGGATAGACTTAGAAAAATCCATTTCTCATTCCCTTTCTGTTACATTCACTTCTTTTCTTTTCAGATATGTTTTCTACTTGATGATCTATAATTATAGGCCACAAAAACAACAGTGTTTGTTGTAGTCGTGTTTTATCCAGCGTGTGCTTTTAGTGATTTACATTTTTATGTTCCCTTGCTTCTGGACTGTTGTTGTGATATTGACTTCCAAGGAAAGAAAAACAAGATAATTGAGATAAAAAATGTACCTTGTTCTGTTGTTAAAGGTCTGTATAATACTACAACAGAGTTTTTTATATTTAATTATCATAGTTTCAATATTTTATTTTTCAATCCAATATATATCTTTTTTATTCATTTAAAATCATTTATTTAAAAGTGTATATTTATTAATAATAATCTTTTTTATTAATCTTTTCTAATGTAGTTTTACAGCTCAGTTTAATTTAAAGTAACTATCCACTGTTAAAAAATACATATTTGTTTTAGCTTAATTTTCAATAAATGCATGATGAAGTCAATGAGTAATATTATTAAATGTTCCCAATATTTAGAAAAATGGATAATTGTATGATTATGACTAATGTTCCCATAACGGAGTAGCCCTTAACTAAAACAATTGCCAATAAAAACAGCTTTAGTTAAGCATCGTATGCAAGAACGTATAAAAATGTGTGAAAAATATGAATCGAGTACTGGGCCGAACATTCCATCTCTAATTCTCTTCCTCTTCTGCATATCTGCCATCTGTCCTCCTTACTCTTCTTCGTCTCTCCCCCTCCCACCCTGCTCCTCCCTCACATAGGCTTTTGCCCCTATGCGGCGCTGACCTAAGGCCCCTCTCCTCCTGGCTCCGGGTGAGTCAGCTCCGGGGCCCCCTGCGTCTTGGCCTCCTTCGTCCCCATCCTCTGCTTCCATCTCCTCCACCACAAGCTCCTCATCCTCCTGCCCCTCCTCGTCCTCCTCGTCATCACTCCTCTCAGAGTCTGACTCATCCGAGTTGTCCTCTTCCAGGTAGCAGTAGCCTTTGACCTGCGGACACAAATAATGTATGATACTGATGGCTGGGAAAGAGACGTGTTTCAAAGCCAAAATGTGTTTGCTCTTTTTTCAGAAATTGGCGTTATAGGCTATGCACTTGAGTCTAATTTGACAGTAAATAGTGTAAAAGAAGAACAAAATATTATTACTTTTGTGTATCAAGATATAGTACTCTGCTTTAAATAGCGATTTGTATTCAAAGTTTTCCAAAAATAACTTCATTTGCTTTAAAAATTATATTTACTCTTTGTTCCTGAAAATCCTAGAATCAATCAATCTAAAGAAAATACAATGAAATATAATTTATTTGAAAAAGGAGACTGACCTCACAGCCATTCCTCAGTGTATGTGCACTGGTGAATTTCTAATAATAATAATAATAAATGAAAGCGCTTTCTCTGACTCAAGGTCGCTTTACAATGTAAGGGAGGGTTGGGGTGGGGAAAATACAAATAAATAAGGATAAACAAAGACGATCAACAGGCATGGATTGATGGGGGGGGGGGGGTGCTATAAGGAGACAAAGGAGAAGAGATGAGTTTTGGCTCTGTCTCCGAAGCTGCAGAGTTTGGACTAAGGGGTGAATTGGAGACCGGCTGAGGTGGATTTGAGGGACTGATGGGGGTTGGTAGGGGTTGAGAAGGACAGTGCGATGGGGGGGCCAGATGGTGGAGGGCTTAGTACGTGAGGGTTTGTAGATCGGTGGGAAACGGGAAGCCACTGAAGTGCTTATGGGACTGGGGTGATGTGGTGTGTGTGAGGAGTCAGTCTATTGAGGGAGGTTGATGATGATGCCGTAGAGAAGGGAGTTACGGTATTCAAGGCGGGAGGAAATGAAGGCACGGATGAGTCGTTCTGCTGCAGGGCGGTTGAGAGAGAGTCGGATCTTGTCCACATCACACTTTTTTGTGTTACATATTTGACTATGAATGGCCCCAAACAAGTTGTGATGTTGAAAATTGCTAAAAAATAAATTAAATTAAATTGATAAACACAATCATTTTTGAGTCTATAAAATAATTTCAATTAATATTGGGAGTCGAGTCATTAGTTTGTCTACTATCTGGCCTGATCAAGATCCCTCTGCTTCACGTCGGGCTCCATGATCAGACTGTCGGGTGTTCTTTTCCCCATGATGACCGCCTTGCTGCACATTGTCCCTCACTTACTCTGTAAGCTGCAACTGAATAATACAAGTTGATCTTTAATCTTCAACTGACGGACGGTGACTGGTTACCTTGTGCCGTGGCCGAGGGATGCGTGGCAGCCTGAAAGGAACCTTCTTGGCCAGCCGGCGCTCCATCTCCCCGTAACAGTAGCAGGCCAGCAGTAAGGTGGCCAACACGATGGAGAGCTTAGCCTGAGGATGGAAAAGAAAGAATATACTGTAAGCATATTGTATAGTTGGAAGAGGCTTTAGATGTTCATTGCCAAAACTATCCTGTAGTTATTGTGCATGAGACCAATAAGGCCTGTTTTCTTTGTTGAATGTGTGAAATGTTTGTTATTTTATTTTGAGTAAACGTACATACTGTAGCATAACATCAACATAACACAGGCGGCCAAGCAAGTCGTCCCAAATGTGAGTACAACAAATCATGATGGAAGGAAAATGCGGTAGAACTGTTTGTTTAAGGCGTTTAAGTGGCAAAACAAAGAAGCCGCAAACATATTATCTTTCTCTCAACACAAATCATACCCTCATAGGCATGTTGGACCAGAGGTAGACGATGAAGATGGCGAGGGCCTGCCACCAGTGATAGATGGTGAAGACAAAGTCAAGACGCTCTTTTTCCTCACCGTACAGCGTGCCCAGCAGAACTGACAGAGAGAGAGAGAGAGAGAGAGAGAGAGAAGTCATGCTTGTGTGACAACAAAGTTACTTACTAACACCTCGAACAACACCACCAGCACCACTCACTGCTGACGCCCGTCTTATTCAGGGCGCTGCCCAGTCCCCACAGCACAGAGATCACCAGCAGAGGACCCAGATACGAAGGCGTCTTTGGGGTTGGCGAGAAAGCCAGGAGAACCACCATCAGCACTATGTGCACAACGGCACCCCCCACCAGACACACCCAGCGCGGGAGGCGGAGGAGGCAGAGAGAGAGGGAGGAAAAGACGGAGCAGGAGAGGCCGTAGACCAGGATGAGGAGCCACAGCTTATCCAGGCCCAAAGCGCAGACGCCATAGGACTGTGGAGACATCAGAACAGTTTGTTTAGCCCGGGTTTCATCACTGTTGCTTCATTTGAGAATGAAACAATAAATAAAAGACACATTGATAAATGGCATGAAAATAAGAAAAGGAATGTGCAATAAAAAGATAAAACAAAATAAAGATATTTTAACTAGCATAATAATTTTAAGTAACCTTTGCTATATACGATAAAATAAAGTAAAAATGTGCATTTAAAAAGTTAAAGTCAAATGTCCAAAAAACGATTAAACAAAATAAAAACATTTACATAAAAAAAGTTAAAGTAAGAATGTGCTATTAAAAGATCAAATGATACATAAAAAGGTATGGCCAAATGTCAAATACAAGATAATACAAATACATTGTATATGAGCATAAGCATGCCATAAAAACATAAAATAATAATTAAAAATATTTAAATTAACATTTAAAGTAAAAATGTGCACTTTGTACTCCAATAGATAACATGTTTATTACAATAGATTCAGTGTTTGAAGAGATTGAAACATCTTTTTCTGTACTTGTTTCTATAATCTACTCCTGTCCGATTTGTAAATACAGCAATGTGAGTAAAAGCGCAGCACCAGGGAGAATCCAGTGATGGCGAACATCTGTTCGAAGCCGCTGTAGATGAAGAAGGGGCAGAGCAGGCGCAGGCGGTAGTCCCTCAGGTGTTTGAAGGGCAGCTGGAAGATGTTTCCCCAGCCGATGCTGCGGAGGTCGATCTCTTCGGTGGGGCGGTAGGCGGCGCCACACAGCACCAGGAACTGTGGGCAGCAGCAAAATAGCAATCGATTCAGTTTAAATAGTGTTGAATGACTCTATAAGTTTGCTTCACTTTGGAACATAAGGCAAACCGAATGCAAATACGCTGCTGAATAAGCCTCTATATCCATCCTAAGTCCTGCAGCTACAGCTACGCCAGGATACATGCATGGGCAAAGCTACAATGTTCTGTACATTTACATCCATCCGCTTCAGAAGCCAGACTTCTTAACTGCTTTAGACTGGAGGATCTGAGAGAGTTTCTTGTGTGTCACCACAAAAACACACTCTTTCTCCATCTCCTACTGTCTTTAGATGTAGAATTAGATCAGCATTTAATAAAGTTGCTGTACTATGATTATTGCGCTGTCGGTTGGTTGAATACATTTTGGATAAAATTGCAGCTAAATAAATGTGATGAAATGACAGACTGGTTGCCCAGAGATATGTTTTCAAACCGTGTGTGCTCTGACCGAAAAAAACGCTTTGTTCTTAGTGTGACTTAAATATGGGGGCCTATTATGCTTTTGGGGGTGTTCCTTTCCTGTAATGTGTTATATAGGTTTTTGTAATGTATCAAAATGGTCTGCAAAAGCTAAAATCCCAATGTTCCCTTTCAGAGGGACTTTCTCTCTGACACTCCCTGCCCGCCTGAAATGCCTCCATTGGACTCCTTTGTTTACCACAGTAACATAGTGACATCACTACTCTATTGGATAGTGCTCAAACACATTGTACACGATAGGCTAAGGGGCAGGACATCTCTAAGCGGTTGAACAATCACAACAGAGCCAGCCAGCTAACCAATCAGAGCAGACTGGACTCTGGTTTCAGACAGAGGGTGGAAAGAGGTGCTTCAGCAAAGGCAGTATGAGAAAAATAAAGACCTTTTTGAACATAAAAGCATGGAGACATGTCACAGTAAAGGAACAAAATACATAAGCAGTATTTACATTGTTATCATATCCATTTTTGTATTAAGTGAATATTTGTTTTACCCACTTCTGATACATGCTTTGTTAAAATGACTGCTGTTAAAAAACCCAATAAACAAAGTAAAACATTTTAAAAAAGGAATAAAATACAAACATGAACCTGAAAAGAGCATAATATGTCCATTTGTATACCTTTAACTGAGCTTAAAGCTGTTCTTATTCACATTTCTAGTAATTTATCAGTGAATGTGTGTAATGTGAAAGATCTTGGTTAAAACTATGAACGAAACACTTCAAGTTCCCTCTGCTCTACTGAGCGTTTTAATGTCTGGCTCATTATTTTTGGTTTTATGGCCCATAATATCAGTGTTTGGTTCACTCTCACAGACCTCCTGAGCATGGTTTCTTGCACCAGGCAGCTTTTTTTTTATATTGAAAGCTTGTCCCACAGGGTTTAAGAGCCGGAAATGTCTTACACACGGGAGACCAAACACAGAGAGAAATCAAAGAGAGTGAACATTTTTCCTATATTAATATATGAGGATATTGTGTTTTGGAAGTACATTACAACACATTACTTCAGCAATAGAACAAAGAGCTTTCAGGGCTCATTTTAGGACAGCTTTGCTCATTTTGTCCTATTAGTAATCCTGCCTCGTTTCTAGGAAAGTAAGTTAGGTATTTCAACAAGCAATTGTATAAAGGGGGATAAGTACTGCTCATACGCTTCTTATTTATGGTTGTTTTAAAGTAAGATATTTAGAAAATGTGTTTGTTGGTACGACAAGACAGCAGAAATAAAAGCTTTATCTTAATTAGTGTACAAAACATCCAACAGTACATTGATTCTAGTTATTGCTATACATATCAAGATGCAAGTGAAACTGCAAACTCACTATGGTTCTAAATCTAATTTGAAATGTACGGAATAGGATTAGGTCCATGTGTTGTTTTAGTTCTGAGATTAAAGTCTGTTTCATTTGCTTGTTATAAAATTCTAGTACAATTAGCATTGCTGTCATTCCCGGTTTCTTTCAAAGAGACATTGAATAAATGTCAAATAAGCTAAAACACTGAATTCTAGGTGTCTGTGTGTGGGTGCGTGCGGATCTTACGATGATCATTGAGAGGAAGGCAAAGCCCATGAGGACACTCTCCACTTGGATGAGCAGCATGGAGCGAGGCAGCTTCTTGAGCACGGTGGTGTTGAAGCCGGGGATCACACCTTTGATGTTTGCTCCTGCCATTAAAAGGGAAAACAAGCAACAGCATTCAGTCCCACTCAGGATTCAGTAAATCAGACCTGAAGCCTGTAACACATAACCCAAAACATTCTTAAAGCTGACAGGAGAAGCAGATGTGATCATGTTTTTTCTTGGTGCTAAACTTTTACTTCCTCCTTTTTTTTTGAACAATAAAAAAGGAAGTGATGATGCATGAAGTTCAGAATGACAAACATCGCAGCTTGAGCAGAAGTGATGCATTCACACGTTTCAGAGCAGCTCTGTGAGGCCACTTCAGGTTTCTTGTATCACTTTGCTACATACTGATGTATAAAAGGTTTATACTAGCCTGGCACTGAACTTCTATTTCATGCCAACCCTTAAGATTGGTTTCCTCAAAAAACACTCTAGTGTAGGACGTACCATGGAAAAACTTGAGCAATGCAAAACAGTAAAGTCTAAGGGGAGCACTTTTTTCATGGATAAAGATCATTTAAAAACTGAGATTTCTTCTAAAGTATCAGAAACACTGACCTTAGCTAACCTCCACAGGCCAAATCACAAATAGATCAGATTGTTTTTCATCTTGAGACATGGAAAATATGCTTCTGGACGCAATACAGAGTTCAGGAATGAGTCCTAAAACCGGGAAATGAGTTAGCATTTAGCACTTCGGGGATTTTTAGCATCTTTTTCATTACAGTCACAAAGTAATTAAGGTCTTGGTTATTACAAGCTTACGAGATTTTCTTGTTTTGATCCACAACATAAAAATAAAACCAAACAAATCACGACCACACGTAATTACGCCAAACCCAAGTCCAACTTAAGCTTAGCGCTGTTGGCATTAAGGCATGCGAGCATCATGCAAAGGAATAAACATCATTAAGTCTTAATACATTTGGAAATTGTATTTGTGAATCAAGGGTTTATTTCAACCATCCAAAGTTGGTGCTTGTTAAAACGGGGGAATTCTATTTAACCTAAAAAAGTTAGTTAATTCTGTTGAGGCTAAATAAAGATTGTCATGATTAGCATTGAGTCTGGTGGCTTTTAGGAGAGCACATTAATTATAAGTTTTCTCTACATTTAAAATGAGTAACGACATAAATCCCTGTTGATTTTATTACTTATTGTCAATATAGAATATTGAATATTGTTTTGGAGAATCGATGCAAAATCAATATATGTAGTTGAAGTTAAAGATACAACTGTAAATATCTAGGTGGGGAAAGCAGCTAGTTAGCTTAGCTTAGCATAAAAACTCCCCTAAAACTGGTTCTGTTTGCCTCTGCCTTTTTAAAATCAAATACCAATTAATATCCAAAATGCACTGTAATGTTTTTCTTATCGTTTATGCACGTCTTATTCTATTCAAGCTTGTTTTTATTTTCATTATTTTATAATGACTGTTTTGAATTGTAATAATGTGATTCTTTTACACCATGTCTCTCTTTAAATGTTATTATTGCAAAGCACATTTGAATGCCTTGTTTTTTGAAATATATATATCAATAAACTTGTGTTGCAATAAAGACTGGAAAAAGGGTTTAGCGAGTACAAAGCTTATAGGCCTAAGTGTCTTTCCAAATCTCTACAGAAATCATTGGCCAGAATGGAGTGAATGGAAAGTCCTAATCCTCAGTCATCCTTAATTGCTGTGTGTAATTGCTCATCGCTGGTGAGGAAGTGACACTGTTCCTTACCGCAGTTATGGACATTTTTGAGGATATGTTCGTTGTCGATCAGGTAACTGTTCAGGACGAAGCGCATAGGGAACTCGGCGAAGACAAAACTCAGCTGGAGAGGAGGAGAGACCATTAGTTTCTACAGCTGCTCAAGGTTGAAGTTCAAGGGTTTTTATTGTCAAGTGCACAGTAGCTACAGTTTAGTTATGGCAATGAAAATCTTAGGTCTTGAGCTCCTCCAACAATGCAACCTATATAAGACATAGTTCAACATATCTTTCCAATGTTAAACACTCTGATCATGGCATCAAGACAGCATGCATAAGACTCACATGGAAGATGATGAAGAAGATCGACTGGAAGACGATGATGTAGCTGTGGCACGCGCCCTTAGGGAGCTTCTTTTGTTCCTGCACATGGTCTTCTTTGTAGTTCACATACTCGTAGTACTGTTGGGCCATCCTGCATGACGATAAATTCAATCATTAGTTTTAATTAGGTGTGTGTCCAATTGCAGTCTGTATACAGAATTACCCACATTTTCGTATAGGTTTTTAGCATAAAATGACCACAAAGAGTGTTGCAGGAATGAGCCCCAAAACCTGGAAACTAGATGTCATCTATACAAATTTGATTCATGTTTTGAAGTCAACACTTCTTTGAATGTGTCTGTGGTTAAATAAAGCCTGTGGTTAACACCAGCTAGAGAGAGTTCTTACATTTTGTTCTGTGTCATAAAACACGTCAGTAAATACCCCACCGGTAAATATCTGAGGCTTATGTCTCATAAAAACAGCAAGTGGCTTATTGTCAGACTACTAAATGAATTTTAGCTGAGCCTTTAGCTTAGTTGTGGTGATGCCAAATCATTTGACCATCATGTAGTTTTTATAGCCTGGCATTAGCTTTTTTAAGTTTGGCGATTGGATCTACGCTTATAAATCCTAAAAAGTGGTTTCAATATGTGGGGCTTACCCTGTTGAACCGAACGTGTAAGTATGATACATTTGTGTTTGCCACAGATCTTATTTTCTACAAATGTCCCTAATCCAATGGAAAAATCCCAGTGCTTTTTGTTAAGGGAGCCCTTGGTAGGCTTACTTCCAGGTTCTACAAAAATACACTGCACCACTCTATTGGGGATTTAAATAATGAATTGCACACGTGGAATATATATACATTTCCCTTCTCTGTCTTTCTTCATTCATATTCACCACATGGAAATTTTAAAAATGTAGATTGGATAGCTTGGGTTTCTAAGCAGCATGTATCACAAACAGAAAAAAGTGCTGAGAAAATTCCTCACACAGCGCTGCACACCAAAGTGCCCGTGTTTTAAACTATTGTTTGAGCCTTGCATTGATGGAAAAATAAAGCATTGTTATTCATTTGTCTTTGTGAACAGACTTAAAAAACATTCACCTGCAGCGGCTAATGATGCTTCAGTTCCAGTGTGACTGACTGACACAGCAAGGGTCTTGAATGTAAAATCTCTCATTTCATTTGAATATTTTAAAAAATGATAGTTAAGTGTTTGTAATTCCACTTGTGATTACGTTCCTAAATGTTAAACTAATGTCTTAAACTTAAAGTTTTTTGTACATATGTCTATTAAGGGGCACTATTATGCTAATTTCCAGGTTCATATTTTGTGCCTCTACGACTTTATAAAAAAAGGGGGGGAGAGTGTGTGGGACAGAAACTTTAAAACCGATCTCAATTACTCTTAGGATTAAATAAACAACAGTCTCTTAGTTAAGAAAGCTCAGTTCGGCTCAGTAGAATGAATGGAGAGAGAAAATAAATCTGGATTCAGCTTTTAGCTCATTTTAAAACTTCAAGGAGCTAATGTTTTTAAAAAGGCCTTAAAACGGTTCGATCTGGGTAGTTTATAAGGTTTTTTAAATTACCAACAATTTACAGACGTTTCTTTCCCAATGCAAGTCAATGAGAAAAAAGTCTTTCAGGGCCCGGGTGACGTCACAGAAGTTGTAGTGTCCAGAGTTTGGCCAAATAAGAATATTTTCTCACAGTCCAGAGCACTTCCTGGGGGCTTGCTTGGATGGTGGTGGACCTCCAGTCTGAGTGCTTCCATGTGACGTAGGTCCAGCCCCCGCCTCTTATGTTACATCTTTATCCGCCCTCCCCCCTTCCACATACGCTGGCTCACCTTGTAATGTAATTTCCCAATGAGGCCCAAAGCGGCACGATGGCCACGCCGATAGCCACGGCCGATGGGACCAAGGTGTAGTACCGCTCCCAGTAATTGGTCGACACAAAGAGTGCGTAGATCCCTGAAGCGAGGAACATCACCCACTTTGTACCTAAAAACCTTCCGGAGATATAAATAGAGGAAATATTGTTGTTATATAGCACTTACAGACCAAGGACATTCAGCAACGAAAAGAAAGGTTTTATCATCTGTGCGTTTGTTACCTGATAAGTACGGGGGTGTATAGCAGACCTATGATGGGCGTAACGTTGATGCCCATCAGCATCTTGTGATCGATGTCCTCCAGGCCAAGGTTGCTGTACTTCACTTCACGGTAGGTCATATCATAATGGAGTATTAGCTGCATCTGCAGTAGACCTGTAGAGAAAGCTTTGAATAGAACTATGCTCTTCTTCCTTCATCCAATTTACTGTCTTTTTTTCCATACTCACCCATGTACACACTGTACACTATCATGGCTCCAACACTGGCTGCAAGGACGTTCTTGATGACTCCAAGCCTCTTCCTCCTGTAGTACTTCCTCTCCTCCTCCTCCTCGTTGTACTCTGCTTGTGGGCCTAGAAACTCCTTTATTCAAGGATAGAAGGGGGAGGGGGATGTTGGTTTGGGGGTATTTGATCAAATCTTCACATAATAACTGAAGTTTATCCAAGGAAATCATACCTGCTCCTGCTCGTTTTCCTCTTGGCCCACATTGTGCAGTTCGTTTATGCTGCCATTGGGATGCGCTGCAAGCTGATCAACATCCCTGACCACCTCTTGATCAGCTGCCTCCATCTAGTGACCAAAGCCAGCAGTACACCGGATTGTTAGTTGTAGTTTTTTTCTGCACAATAACCAATCAATGTTGTGTCATTACTGCCATTTTGCTTCTGTAGAGACCATCTGCGGGTCATACTCATTAGAATACAGTCAGATGTGTTTTGTGAAATTATAACAGGCCACAACAAATCATGATACATTTAAGATCAAATCTAAGGCTGGAAAAATCTGGATTATCAGTATTCTGTGGACTTTTAATGTTGGAGTAAATAACATGGGCAGCAGTCATCTTTCTATTGAGACTATTTGATTTTAACTGCTTCTTTAACTTTGTTCTTATTGTTTATTCATTCCTGTGAGTTTGTGTGATACAGATAAGACTATAACTGTTTGAATGTGAGTTTTTAGCTAACTTATTTGGATAATAAGGGATAAAAGTCAATAAATCATAGATGTGGAAGTTCTCTGAGTTAAGAAGTGTCTTCAATATTATAGGTTATGTTTAGACTCAGGGTAAATGTGGTTATAAAGTCTCTTTTAAGGAATAAACCTTACGTACACATTAAAGTAAAAGTTTAGTTTTTTTCATTTCTGGGACATATTCAGTGGTACATTCTCTTGCTGTTGCCATTGAATTCTCTATTTCTCTCTTCTACAGAAAATGTTAAAACTTTCCTCAAAAAGGAATAGAAGAAACACTACTAGATTAGATTAGACCTATATTTTTGATTTTAGCTAATTGAATAACCCTAACATACATATTCATCAGATATGTGATCATATATAAATATGTTCTTGTCTTTTTGTCTTCCATCATCTTTGGCAATGTCTTCAAATTTAATTTCTAAATGTATACATTTAATACTTGGAAAGGTTGATCATCTTCACCTTGCTTTTTACACATCCAGACATGGTCAGTACTTCCTCAAATATTGTGACGGACATATATGGAATTTGGAACCTGTGAGCTTGGTATCATTAAAACATTTATTAGATGTAAATTGTAATCACATTTAATTCCTGATGTCTTTTGTATTTCACAATCTTATTATCTATGTTTCTATGTTTTCAATTAAGTGTCCAGCGAATGGTTTGTTTTTCGTCTCACTTGGTGTACTACTTCTGGTCACTTATTTGTTGTCTTATTTTTAGTAAATCAATCAATCACATTTTTGACATCTAACATGATTAAATAAGTTTTGTTTTATGTTTTTTTTCTAAAATTGACCCCTCCTGTTACATTTCTTTTTATTTCATAACCAGATTCTATGCAGTTTTACGTGTGCAAATAAAACAATAAAAAAGGTACAAAGATAGACAGTCTAGCAACGTGATTATGGATGGTCTGAAATGTTTTAACAAACATAGCCGACATTTGTATAAAAGAGGATAAAGCCAAAAACATGTTCTCCAAAATGTTAGCAAGACATAGCAATGACATTTTCAAGCTTTCTTTTTTTTTTTTTTAGGGGCATTGAACTATCATCTAGATAAAAAGTGTTTTCCACGTTGTGAGCTCTTTTCCCCCAGCACGGCCTTTAGAACTCGGGGAAAGACCTCCCATACACCTCAACATAGCTGTAGAATAATGGAAGATGAGTCAAGGAGCTAATGTTAATATACTGTCTGGTATCAAACAATGCTTTGAAGTAGTTTTACATACCTATTGCGACGTCTGCAGTAATATTAATGCAACAATGTATTCAAACAGTTCATGTCTGCAACACATTTTACATTTATTATTTTTTAAAAGTACTCTGACCAAGTGTGCGTTAACTCACCTAGCATATCTACGGTATTTACCAACACCTTGAACATCACTTACCGTGTTTCCCGAGCGTGGCTCCTCGCACCGGTCCGAAAAGTTATTCCACCTGCGACACAGACAACAGCCCCCCTCCTACACTGGACCGCTTTTGTTTTTAGCAGCTGTCAGTTCCCCTTTCTCATGCACAACGTGAAAGTATAAATAAGTTTATTGAAGGAAACGAAAGTCTCCACTTCCTCACCCTCATCTGCCTGACTTTCTTAAAGGGCCAGGCAATGTTTAGGAAACCCCGCCCTCTTAGTGCTACCGCAGCAATAGGGAGACATGAAGGTAATTCAATGGCTAAGAAATGTGAAGGAAAAGAAAGAAATACACTTATGGCAAAATTCGTGTTGTTAAGATAATAGACATTTTTTATTTAAGTACTTAATAACATCAAAACACTGTGTAGCTTCAACAATATGTAGCTGAAAAGCTGCCACAGTGGTGAGCACATGAAAAAAAAAAACACATCACAGTCAAAATCATGGTCCTCTCACATACGTCACACACAGTCTACACAAGCATGACAAATATGAGTTCAGTCCATCTTCAACACACTTCCACATTAAGCCAGAGTGATGCAGCTGTCTGTCGCAGATATTGCGCATATATTGTTGAGCTAACACAGCACCATCCAGCGCTGACAGAGTAAACTTTATGTAGCGTCTTGTATAAAAAGACATGATTCATTCACTGCTTGTTCTGATCCATCCATGTATGAATTACTGTATTCTGAGGTTTTGTTCAGAACCATGTCTGCATAACAGACAATGTATGATGTTGTGTTGCAACATTTTGACCCTTGTTTACTTTCATCCCCTCTGAAAATTGATTTAACCATGTTCAAAGGGTGATTGTAAAAAGGGGACTAAATGCAAATCATTCCAAGTTTTGTTTTAACCTGCCACAAGTACCAGACGGTTGGTGCCACAAAACTTCAAACAATTTCAGTTTCTTCAATAGAAACAGCACCCTTCATTTCTGAGCACCTAAAAACAAGGACAAAGTATACCTTTAGAAATAATATCCTTTTCTCCTTTCCAGTTATTTTTCCATGCGATATTTTGAAAGACCAGTCAAAGCTGAACGTAGACAAGGCTGGTGGAGACGTTTCAAAATGTCCTCCTGCTGTCGTTCAACCAGATCCTCATCCTCTACTGTAGCGGAGGAAGTAGTTTCTCTCACTGGACCCTTATATTTCTATGCTTTTTGATTTCCAACCCCAACCACTCATTAAAACACAAGTCTCTCACCTTAGAGAAACCAGATATGGCGACCCCACCCCGTAACTTTTAAATCCCCCAAAAATGCTCTACACCGTTCCATTTAATAGCGTCTCTACTCGCTCCCTACTGCTGCCTTCCTCATCGTTTCCTCGTCCTGGACGGAGAGCTCTGTCAGTTTGCGCCCCAGCTTCTCGTGGAGGTCTAGGTATTTTGCCACGCAGCGGTCCAGGCACACAGACTCCCCCTTTGTCAGCTCCGCCTCCCTGTAATGTGGTGGCACACACTTCCGGTGGCAGGCGTTGGTCATTCTGTGAATAAATGGGAGCCAGGAGACAGTTAGATTTGTAAAACACAATTTAAAAATAATATGAAATCTTGTGTTTAAATACATCATCAGGCCTAAACATCTTAATATGATGTCCCACCAATATTAGCAGATAGTTACAGCACCATCTGCTGGAACAACTTTAAAATGTTCTATCTTGAGTGCAACCTTTTTTGACATTGCTTAAAGGGGACATTGGATGCTTGTTTTCAGAGTCACTCTTGTATTGGTGCTTGCTACTAGAACATGTTTAAATGCCTAAGGACCGATGTCCACATAGCATCTTTTACCGGGCGCCAGCAGCTGTTTTATTAATTATGTCCAATGATGAGTGACTCCATGCTTTTGCCTTGAGAAAAAAGCTTGGCAACCAGAGACTATTTTCTGATCGTTCAGCAGTTATTGTGCGGTCTCTAATTATCCTAGTTACAAATATTTCAACTTTTTAAGAGAAGGGATGGTGACGTCACTGTAGAAATTCGAGAAGCTTGATTTTGATTGTGCCTGTCAGACAGAAACTATCATAACAAAGACAGATTGAGCGATATTACTATTAAATACTTGCTGTGTATTTGAAGTGTAGTATTTTTCATAATAATTATTATTATTATTATAATCAATATAACTTATTTTCATAAACTAATATTCTTTGTTATATAATATTGCATCCCTAAGATATATTTATAATAAATAAAACATATTTCAAAACAATTTCACCTAGGCGACACAAAATAATTTTAATAAAAGCCTAAGCAATTACATACTGATGATCTACATATCATATTGAACCCCTAAAACCTATTTCATACTGTACATTCTATATTTATTTATTAATATTCCACACTTCTCAATGATATCCAATATTGAGACAAGGTCAATGCTATCAATTCAATTCAGTAGGATCATGTGTTACTGTCATTTCATACATTCCATGATTATGTTTTAGGAATTTCAGTCGTTCAACATCAATGAACTGTTCTTTTCAAAGGTAGCTTGCATTGTACTGTTAAAACACGTTGCTAAGTGTAATATGACAGCGTAGGTGGGCTCTGCTGAGTGCTGAGAATCAATTAATGTGTCACATGCAGTCAGTCAAACAGTTATAAAGGTAGCTAGCATCATGTAGGGACTCTTCATGTGTAGCTAGGTCGAAGCTAGCTATCATTAAGGCGAGCCTTTGTAACTGCAACACGATACGTTTAATAAAAACTACGCATGAAGGCCAGGAGACAGTTTAATACTGTGATAAAGCTAGCATTAATTTGTGATAGCTAGCTTAATCGTTAGCTTGTTATGGCTTACCGGTTGTACATGTCTGACATCATCTCCACCTCCAGCTCCGCCGCCAGCTGCTGCGCCTTCATGGGATCCATGTCTGCTCCTCGTTGCTTCTGTCCCCGGCTTTGAACACTAACACGCCACCCTGCTGATCCTTTGCAGCAGACAGACGACAAGAAACTACCCGGTGCTTCTTCTTTAACCTTCAAACCTGCAAAGAAAACACGTGTGAGCTGTTTCCGTTCGCACTTCCGGTGTCAATAAAGTTGGAATCAAACTGAGAGCAGCGAGTGCGCCCTTTGCTTTTCTTTACATTTCCACAGATTAATGGATAAATACAATAGTTATTCAGTGTGCATATTCCACAAATGTTTTGGGAAATCTGTGTATCAGTTTAGTCAGGATATTCAAATATATTTTGGTAGGACATTAAACATTAAAATCACGAGTGGTTATAAATATTCAACAATTCTTTCTTTGACTAAATTGCTAATTTATGATATTTAAACATATGGATCACATATCATACTGTATTTAATGCATATTTATTGTGACACTATCGCATTTAAAATCCTGTAATATAAAACTGCAAACATATTATCTTACTATGTGTTTTTTATTTAACCGTCTATAATTTGCAACAGTCCCTGAGCACCTGTCATAATTATAAAAAAGTATTGTCTTTTAAATTGAGTGATTATTATGTTCAAAAATAAGAAATGCATGTAAATAATATATATATTTTTTTACTTTTTTAATAAACAATAATTATGCAATTTACAAAACACACTGCTTTACAAAATCAGGCTCAAAAATGTTTTTTGTCAACAAAAGTTTCTTAAATTGAGACAATGTCGCTGAATTGTTCTTACCTTACTCAGTCTGCAAATTAAAATTTCACCCAAAATAAAAAGTCATACATAAATTAAAGACAAATGTGTACAACATTTGTTTCTCTTTTTAATCAATGCTTTTGCATGTTATTAATAGTAATCAAAGTTTACAAACGTATTTCAATTTTGTATATGGAAATAAACAAAGGTCAAAATCTGTAGCGTTTCTCACACGTAGAATGAAGGACAATCGAAATCTATTATACAATACTTCATGGCAAAATTCCTTCAATCTGGCATCTCTGTGAACATAAACAAAGAGAACAAAGGGCTTTGCCCAAAAGTGCCCGACATAGCAAAAAAACGAAACTCAATTACAAGATGTCACTCTGCCTCGTCTCCAGTCACATCAACATCGTCCACATCTTCTTCCTCTCCTTCTTCCTCTTCCTCTTCCTCTGGAGTTATTCCAATGTCGTTGATTCTGTTCACACACTCTCTGCTCTGAGGCACTTTGTCTGGGGAATAATAAAGGACATCCATCCTCCACTTCCTCCTCTTCTTCTTCTTCTTCTTGATCGCAACCTGAGCTCTTACAGAACCCGACAGTGTCTGACAGAGGGGGGGCAGTTCTCTCGAGGGTCTGTGGGTTTATTTTGTGGTTTAAAGGGGTTTTGTTTTGTTGAGGCAGATGGGTGTCACTGTGCAACGAGCCCTCATTGTTGAAAAAACTATGATGTGTATCCAACACTCCAGCATCTTTTAGAGCTAGAAAAAGAAGAAACTGAAATGGTTTATCCAGATATTTTGGGGGGAAATATACTTGTACATTACCTATATAAATATGTTAGTGATATCACCCTTGATAATATTTAGCCCATCTTTCAAAGAACAATTTGAACACTTGAAAAACCCATCTGTTGATCTTTACGATTAAAGATTCCATTGTCTTAACAGTAGCAATTCTTCATTGTTGAAATAGAAAAGTCAAAAGAAATGACAATGTAACATCTCTAGTACTTTTTCAATCAACTGCCTAAATGCTTGATAACCCTCAGTCTAACTTAGAAAATATTGTTTGTAATTTGGATGACCTACGCCTGTAAACATAGGCACAGTGTTGTCAGAATTGAAACCTAACCCTAACACTGCAAGAGACAAAATCTCTGGTGTGGAGAGGTTAATCCAACTTTCAAAACTGAAGGGGAGGGGTTCCTTAACAAAAATAAAGTATTTGTGTATTTTTCTAGATTTTTTCTTGTTAATTTCCAACTTTAAATCTCAGAAGAGGTTTGGTTTGATTCCTCAAAGGTTTCTGATTTTATACAATGTAAGAATTTTAAGTTGTTTGCTTGTATTTTGTGAATTACATCTTTAAACATATAAACTTGTACCTTGTTGTTTCTGAGTTTCTTTTTGAAGATTTAAGCCCTATCCCTGCAACATACTATTTTTTGACCTACAACATCCCTCATGTCTTCATTAATATGTTATTTTCCACCCTCACTAATAAATTCAAATTGTGCAAATAGAAGTAGTAGCTTTTCCCTATTTTATTTAATGCTTCCAATATTTTAATCTGATAACAAAACAGGGGCGAGGAGATCTTCCAAAACAAACACACTACCTTGATCGGGATTCTCTAGTGGATGCCCCCTCTCAGCTGCTAACCTGGCCATGTCTTGTCCTAAGAACTTGAAGGAAGAAACGGGAGGGGGCGGCGCATCCCCAAACAAACCAGTCCCGTTGGCGTCATCTCGCCGTAATCGGCCATATTCTTCTGTTGTCTGGTGGAAGATTAGATTGTGATTTTCATCAATTGGGATGTTCAAAAGGACAGGAGACTCCCTTCTGCTCCCGCATTCCTTCCCATCTCTTGTTGTTCTTTTTGCTCCATTTTCCTGGCATTCTTTGGACCTGCTTGCTTTCGAGTGTCATTGTTTGATAACGTTTTGAAACTCCTTCAAATTAACCATCAACTTTCAACTTTTCTTCCTGCTGGGATTACATTCTTGATATCGTCTGCTACGGCCTTGATGGTGTTCTCGTTCCTTCTAGTCTTCTTCAGTGGTATTGCGGCCACTTTACTTCTATTCCTGTCCTGTTTTCTAGTTTTACCATTCACCTCTTTCGGAAAATCAATGTCAACTTGTGATTCTCCTTGGAGATCCTGGCTTATTTTTTCTACAACGGCAGGAGAGCTCTGTGGAGGACTCCTTACGACTCTTTTTTTCTTTGGCCTTTCGCATCTCCGCTTTACGGGTTCTCCCTCTTTATTCACAACCTGAGATCTACGGAAAGCTGAATCTTCTATGGCATCTCTTGAGTTTTTTTTAAATAGCCCTTGGTCCTGATACGCGTCCGTTGGCCAGTTTTGAGATCCCCCGTCTCTCTGGTTCCCTCTCTCAGGTCTTCTGTGATGCTTGACGGTTCATCTGGTTTCTTTACATCTTTGTTAGACGTACCGGCCATTTCTCTTTCCTTCTTCAGCTCATTGTTGCTCGACAAACCGACGCTCAGGCTTGTCTGCTCTTCAGTTCCATCATGGACTTCAAGCATGCAATGACAAAAGAGAACCGGCTTTTTGTTGATGACTCTTGCAATTTCTCGTCCTCCTTTTAGGCACTTCAGCGTCACCTATAGTGACATCTTGTTTGCATTTTGAACCTCCTGCTTTCTTCCTGGAAGCAGATTCACGTTCTGCCACATTTTGAGGACCAGCAGATATTACTCCAATGTCTTCAACCTATTTAACCCTCTTCTTCTTCTTCTTCCTGGGAACAGATTTTACTTCTGCCACATTTGGATGACCAGCAGATATTACTCCAATGTGTTCAACCTCTTTAACCCTCTTCCTCTTCGTCCTGGGATCAGATTTTACGCCTGCCACATTTGGAGGACCAGCAGTTATTGGTCTAATATTTTCAACCTCTGTTAAACTTTCCTTCATTATCCTGCGATCACATTTTGGTTTTGCCACATTTCCAGGGCCAGTAGATATTGTTCCTCTGTCCTCCACCTCATTCACAGCGCAAGAGGAGGCCCGTGATACCCAACTTGGAAGATTTACTTCCAAATGTTTTTGCCATTGCATGAAACAACCGCTGCTGTTTGCATACTGTGGTATGGATGCACTTTTCATTGGTCCGGGAGTGACGGCAGTGATAGGGAATTGTAGTGATCCTTGGTTGGCGGTGAGCCGAGGTCGCCTGTATAAAGATGTCTGTGGCTGGATTTTACCGCTTTGATTCGTTGAGATGGTAGGGGGATCTAACAGAGAGAGAAAGGGAGGAAGTGGCAAATCATCCATGCAAGGTAAAGAATGCGAGGAGTTGCCTTGTGTGGACGGTTCCTGGCATACCGGGGTAAGGTAAGGGCAGTAAAACGTTTCTGCCCACTGGAGTACAGAGCTGTGGGTATGACTGATCGTGTTGTGGGGGCTTCAAGATATGGACAGTTTTGAGTTTTAGGCATTGACGATGCATCTCTTCGCACCATGGCTGTGAAGGGTGTAGGATACGGAGGAAAGCGCCGCTGCTGCTGGATAAGCACAGCGGGGGGGTGGACAGAGGGGATGCTTGAGCAGTTGGGCTGGTTCTGCGCTGTTAAACGATAGACACCTGGAACACAGGTAAGAAGAATGTCATTTATTCATCTTGTTTTATATCCACATACATTCATATACTATATATATTTACACCAAAAACATAAATACGTAAATCACAAAAAACTCTCCATTTTACTAAAATGTATTCTTGAGACAACATAATGGTGCAGGCCTTAAAACCAAGAAACCAATTTGGTTCCATTGTCTTTTTTACATGTTTATGATTAGAAGGCTTAAAAATAATCTGTGGTTAACACAAGCTGAAGAAATTAAAATGTGTAGCCCCCCATCACGCTTTACATTTGCTGCCATTACCTTAGTAGTGGTAATGTAAAGCACTGGGACCGTGAGGTAAACGTTGATGTCATCACCGCACCACTCTATTGTTAAAGAATACCTTGTAAACATTGCGGTAGGTGGAGAAAAGCATAAATTGTAGGAAAACAAATGCATCTTAATATCTGTATCTGTTTTGTGGCACAAAATCCTGGAAATACACGCGACCGGCTACACTAGGAGCAGGATGCCTCCGGCTCTGTGGCCGCTCATTTTTTGAAGCTGGGGCATGGAAAATGGCGGTTGCTCCATTTTGGGTTGGTGGAAGACACTGGGGCTTCTTGCAGTCTCTCTCCACGTTTGGCAGGATGCTCAGGCCCATCATGATATCGTCCAGCAGCTTCTCCATCTGCTCATCACACTCCTCAGTAGGTCCAGGAGGCTGGGGGAGGACATTTTGGTTTTGGATTGGGGCGAAGCATTCAGTGGAGAGAAGCTGGGAGTCAGAGGTGGGGTTGGGGTGAGGATGTGGATCAGGGGCAGCAGGTTGAAGAATCTGGTTGTCAGGCTTGATAGAGGAGGGAGGAGGTTCAACCGTACATACATATGTGTCCCCGGTGTGTAAGGAGACTCACAAAGTGTCAGAAAATACAACCCTCTCTTTTCCTCCTGACCACATCTCTAAAATCGGGGGTACAAATGAGCGGATCCAGATTTGCTGCCGATATGATGTCATAACCGAAATGTGGGCTGGCTTTACATTGAACTCCTGGCAACGTCCCGCCCACGTGACACTTCCCAACCTATCGTCCCCCATATACAGCTGAATCCCCTCCCAGCACCTCTGTGTGTGTGTTCAGCAGGATGTCTGCAGGAGGGATTTAGAGTTGTTGTATATATAATACATATAATATCTCTGTTCTAGTGGTAAACACCGAGAAATAATGCTCGATGCGGTTTGGAACATAATATGGGGTTTAATCACGGTAGCATTAACCTGAGTTTCTCTTCACAGAGAGAAGTTTCTGACAGAGATTGATTTCACAGAAAGAGTCATTTATCATAGAATGTAACCCCCTCATAACACCATGCATGATGCTGAGCTGCTGTCCCTTTAAACCGCTTTAGTGTTCAATGTTTCAAGTGAGGCATTCTAATTGTAACAGACATCAAATAGAATCCAAGTGAGAACTGTCTGCGTATAAAAACATGGTCACACTTTTCTACCTGTGTCAGGGTGGCAGGAAGTGACAGTGTCTCCTCTGTTTCTCTCCTGTTCACAATTTCCCATGCCTCTCTTTCTGCGTCGGTGTTCCTCTTCAGCTTCACCAGGGAAAAAAATACAGGGAAAAGATGAAAACATCAAGGATAAAAAAAGACATTTGTTATGACAGTCTGACAGCATTTTAAAACACATCATAGACAATGTTATTCTGTCATGAAACTGAAATCTCTTCTTCCTTATTTTCTTTTCCACTATAGTGAAGTTGTTCAAGGAGTTTGGTAGCCTGAAATATTTGATGGATGAAAACAAATTTGTTTGCTACATCAGTTAATTTTGATGCCTTTAAATGTCATTTTTGTTGAAATAAATCCAACAGGAAATAGCCTGACATGTTTAAATGTCGGCTATTTCTGCTTTTATAAAAAAGGATTTAACAATTAATCGTTGTTCTAAATAGTTGCAGATTCTTGATGTTACACTTATTGATGAGTAGTATGGAGAACTGCACTACACGACGTGAACTGCTGGCTGTGGTGGAGTTTACATCACACTTCAGGCAGTATCTCCTGGGCCGGCCCTTCCCAGTGCGCACTGACCACAGCAACCTTCGCTGTCTAACACGTACGAAAGAGCCTGAGGGACAGCTTGCCAGGTGGTTGGAGAGACTGGGTGAATACAACTTTGAGATTGTTCATCGGGCCGGCCTGCTACACAGCAACGCAGACAGCCTCTCAAGGAGACCCTGCTGGCAGTCTTGTTCAGGTAAGCTGCCATGCCCCGCCCCTCGGATGGTGAGTTTTTGTGATCAGGCGGTGCAGTGCCAGTTGGACTCTGACATCAACCAGGCGATGCTGAGCCCATTGGGGGTAGAGAGACTCTTAGCTTCCACAGCAGTGAGTCCAGTTGGGGTAGGAGAAACTTCACCTGCTGGCGTTGACAATATAAATCATGGAATAATCTACCGGAATACGACCAACAACACTTCTGGGCTGTTCTGTGGCTGGAGCCCAGAGGAGCTGCAGAAGGCTCAGGAGGCTGACCCAGACATAGGCCCCATCAGAGCATGGATGGAGGCCAGCGACAAATGGCCACAATGGGTAACAGTCTCCCCGTACAGCCCAGCTAAAAAAACCTATTGGAGCCAGTGGAAGCGGCTCTATTTCAAAGACGGAATTCTGGTTAGGCAGTTCTACTGCCTAGATGACACACAGTTTTATCCACAAGTTCTGCTGCCTCGAGTCTTCCGCCCTGATGTTATGGAACAAATGCATGACGGCCAAATAGGTGGACATTTTGGTGTGGAGTGCACAGTGGCCCGGCTGCAAACCCGATACTTCTGGTACAGGATGAGAGAAGATTTCACCCTCTGATGTAGCACCTGTACCAGCTGTGCATCCAAAGCCAGGCCCCGTGAGACACCACAAGCTCCAATGGGCACTGTCAGGGTAGGAGCCCCCATGGAGCGCATCGCCTTGGACATCATGGGGCCCCTGAACGAGACAGATCGCAAAAACAGTTATGTGCTTGTGGTACAGGGCTATTTTACAAAGTGGGTGGAAGCTTACCGACTTCCCAACCAGCAGGCTGTAACTGTGGCTGAAGTGCTGGCCTCAGAGTGGGTGTCTCATTATTAGGGCTGAACGATTTTGGAAAATAATGTAATTGCGATTTTTTTCCTCAATATTGCAATTGCGATTTAATATGCGATTATTTTTTCAAGGTCGTCTTCTCATGTATTTTTCAACAAACACAAGCAATATATCAATCGTGATTACAATCGTGAACCTCGTGAGGTAGCAACAGTAGCGAGGCACGTTCTGCACAATA
Organism: Eleginops maclovinus; assembly: GCF_036324505.1. Classification (NCBI taxonomy): domain Eukaryota; kingdom Metazoa; phylum Chordata; class Actinopteri; order Perciformes; family Eleginopidae; genus Eleginops; species Eleginops maclovinus. Next base: position 19,946,349 of record NC_086353.1, on the reverse strand, counting down.
CCTGACGTTGCGCAGCATCTTCCTTTTTAAAGCCAAAATAATTCTACACAACTGACGTGCCGCCCCTCTTTGGTACCAAACTTCCAGCTGTGCACTCTTCTGATGAGCCTGAGGCCATTGTGCAACAGGTTCAAGCACAGCGTTGACTTCTTTCCCTGCCTGCTCGGCTCCGCTCGGCTCGCTCTTAAGTCATGTGACCAGATCACGTGACCAGTCAAATCGCAGCCTTTGCGGTTGGAAAATCTCGTTTTGTCATATCGCGATATTATCGCAAATGCAATTAATCGTTCAGCCCTAATCATTATGGAGCACCACAGACGCTGCACAGTGATCACGGCTGAAAATTTGAATCCAAAGTGTTTCAGGAAATGTGTAAGTTGTTTTGCATTGAGAAAACACGCACAATACCTTTCAGACCTCAGTCTGATGGCCAAGTCGAAAGATTTAATGCGACGCTACAAAAGATACTGGCCACAACAGCTGACCACTGCCACTGGGACTGGGACCTCATGATTCCCTATGCTGTTATGGCTTACAGATCCACCAAGCACAGTGCCACTGGTTTCACCCCCAACTTCATGATGTTCGGCCGGGAAGTGAGCGAGCCGGTGGAACTGGTAGCTGGTCTACCCTAAGACTCTGGCACACTCCCTTAAGCCCCTGAATATGTCCAGCAGACCCGACAACGCCTAGAGCTGGCTCATCAAACCACCAGAGAGGCCCTTGGAGAGTCTGTAAAACATGCCAAGAGACAATACGACAAAAATTGCTGTCGCACACAGTACCAGCTTGGTGATGCTGTGTGGTACCTGATTAAAGGGACACGGAGAGTCAAAAACAAAGTCAGGAAGTTTCTCCCGTCGTTCGAAGGACCATATTTCGTTCTGGGGCACTTGGATGATCTGGTGTATCGCATCCAGAAAGGCCCAAAGACTAAAGTGAAAGTAGTTCACCATGATCAGCTGATACCCACCGCTGCCGTGATCCACTGGACAATGCCTGGATCATGGAGCATGCCCGCAGATGGACACCTACGGAGGTGTCGGCCCCTGCCTTGGACATGGATCCTGCAGATCCTACCCAGGGTCTATCTCAACTGTTCGCTGACACTGACACCGCAGCTGAGGAAGGCTCAGGCTGCGCCTCATCAGATCCAGAAGTGGACACTTTCGCTGCTGCTCTTTCGATCCCCTCCACTCCTCCGGACTCTTCTGCCCCTGAGGACATTCAGGTTAGTGGGGGTAGTGTGGCAGAGCAGCATGGTCGGAGCCATCTGTTCCGGGGCCACGGATGGGCCGCAACAGAGGACCACCTGTCTGGTATGGTGAATGGGTGAGGCACTAAGCCCCACAGTTAAAGGACTGTTATGTTGTTTACTAATGTCCAAGCTAAATGTTACTGTTTCATACGTTCATACATAAAAAGAAAAAAAACTTGAGGAGAGCAGGCTGATAACTATATGGGACTAAAGTTAGATTTCTGTCTTTGATATTTCCATTTAAAGTTGTACATTTAATGGAGAATTTAAGTTTTGAATGCCTTCTGACTGCTATGTTAGAGCTCAGCTATTAATGCCTTTTTTGTTTAGGGTTTCCTTATGCTCCACAGTGATATGTGCACACAAAGACTGCTATGCAACTGCATTTCTGCACTGAAATGTTGTCCCCTTTTTCTATTGCCCACTTGTAAATGGACTCAATGCAGATGTGGATGTTTATCAGTATGCATTTTAGGTAATGGTCATGTAATTTGCTGTGCTGGATTAGAATTGTGTGAAATTGCCATCCAGAGTGGGGGTAGTGTTATGCTATAAGGGTCATGCAGTCAGATTGCTATCCCTTTAAGAGAGAAAGAGAGGGGTGTGGCACGTGCATGTGTGGGTTGGCATGGGAGAGCGAGGGGTGAACAAGCGTCGGTGGGTTGTGTTTGAGAAGGTGAATAGGAAGCAGCAGAAAAAGTATGTCTATCAAGTGTTTTCCTGTAAGTTAAGAACCTGAATAAATGCCATGGCCTCCCAAGAAAAGCTAGCCTCTCTGTCTTATTTGGCAAAGTGGGATATTGAACCTCGACCCTGGAAGACTACAGAGTCATCCCCTGTTCTCCTCGACTACGGTATTGGACAGTGACAGGAAAGTTCAACACTGCTAAGAGTTAAAGCACACACCTGACTCTGCGAGGTTGTTTTCTAAGTGAAATAATGGACCACTCGTTCTTACCTTGACAGAAATCTGTGTGGTCTTCATCATGTGGTGCATTTGCTTCATCCTAGAGAGGTTCTTACACCCTACATGTGCAAGTCTCTTCAGTGTAGGCTTTCCTTTATCCTGTCTTATCGTCTCTTCTCTGTGGTTCGGCTGCTCTGCATTTTCTTCATTGTCAGCTCTGTTGTCATTTACCGATCCTTTCTTAGGACTCCCGTTAGCCAGCACTTGTAAGGTGTTCCTCTCACATGTATATGACTGCTGGTGAGCGGCCACTTCCTGAGGTGTTGGGAAGATTGAGTCAACATTAAGTGAAACGGGAAAGGTCACAACGTTGCTGGACAAAACTGGAATGAGATTTGTTTTACTGTCAGAGGAGTTGTCTAACGTAGACTCTGCATTGCTCTGTGCTCGGTTGTGCATAATGGATATGTTTGGGCAGGAAGTGGAACTAAAATGTTTATCAAGTGTGATGTTTTGAGAATGGATTGAAAAGTACGAACTTTGAAAGGATAAAGGCCCTAGGGTTGGATGTTCAGTTTGGGTTGACTGAGTAAAATAACCTCCCACTATCTTTTCACCAGTTAGCGTGCCGATGGATACACATTTTCTCTTCTCGACTGGAGATTCTTGGTCTCTCTTCTTATCCATCTCCGCCTGAACTTGTGCATCCTGCATTTTTATGCTTTCACACCTGTCTTTCTCCTCCATATTTCCCAGTCCTTCAACAAGGTCTGTGATCCCAAACTTCCGGGCTACCGCCAGCACGTCCTCCTGCTCTACACCTCCTTTAACCTCCAGGTCCCCTGAGTACAGAAGTCGAACCAGCTTCAGCAGCGTCTGGGCCGTCAGAGGCTGGAGCCGGAGCAGCCGCTTTTGGCCTGCTGGAGGAGACATGGAGTCTGACAGCTTCTGAGACAGGTAGGGACTCAGTGCTGCGAGGATGCAACTGTGGGTTGGGACCGAGATACCTTTACAAGTATGAAGGAGAAAAAAATATGTGGTCATGTTAAACTACTCTTTAACGTAAAAGTATAAAAGTTTGCCAGACAGGTCATCCTCACCCTCAGTTTGCAGCAGGGTATCACAGAATCGGGCATTGTTTTGCTGTTTCTGCAGCTCCTCTAGAAGCTTCAGCTCATAACCTGACCACCTGTATCGCTGCATGTCCACATAGGTAATGGGAACCAGGAGGGACAAAAGAGATGGGGATCACAAATAAAGCACTATAGCTTGAATTATTAGGAAATGTACAACTACTACTGTTGCTACCATACAAATCTTCCTGTTCACTGGTAGGCCTACTGCTAAAATTAAACATCACCTTAATTTCCAGTTTAGAATGGATTTTATTTTCGAATTGTTTATTTACTTGGCAATTGTTAAAGCCCCTCGCATGCTGCCACTGTCAATACATGCATATCCAGTCGATAGGATTTCTTTACTACATTTCAACGCTGTTATCCTTAAAAGCTTGTTGGGGTTTTTTTAATGTAAAATGTTAATCTTTAGCTAGAAGAATAAACATAGCCTATGCAGCACACGGCGAACTGCGCTCGAGCAATGTCAAACCATATGTCAAATTAGTTTATGTTCAACCATAGTCTATGTTGTATACAAAGCCGTACCTTTGGGGAAAGGTAACATTCAGCACACCGGGGCGACAACTTAGCTAGCAAATTAGCAGAAAAATAAACCAGAAATATGTGCAAAACATTTATAATCATGCAAAGTCCTTGCTTACTAGCTTAATAATGCAGTCCGTTGCAAAATTATATATTCAACCTATTTAAATTGACAGCAGTACAACTCCGTGTGGTGAAGTTGTTAGCTAAGCGCAACGCAGCTAACTTGAGATAGCATTAGCACGAAACTTCCACTCACCTGTAGCACTCTACACAGGCTGTTGCACGACCAGAGTTCTTTTGGATAACTTTGGATAATAAAAAGTGTTCTCCAAATTATAGAAATAGCGTAACATGCACAAGCTAACACGGGTCCTACTCCTATTTGTTTTGTTAAGTCTTAATTTCGAGGCGCCGCCTGTTTGGCGCTCTGTGAAATGATAGAAAACTAGCCTAACATGACATGTTAAGTGTTATTTCTCTTTAAAAATGCTCAGGCTGATAACACAAATCAGGAGACAAAAAAAAAGAAAAGCTCTGAGAAATCATTTTCTTTTTTATTAAAAACAGTATTGCTAGTTACATAATTCATTCATAAATGAGAATGTGCAATTTTTAAGAGCCAAGGCAAAGAGATTAAGTTGTAGTCCAGAATCAGATTTTCCATTGGTGTTCCAGTATCTGATGGCTGCGTTGGAGGGTTTCTGTTTAGCTAACACGTTTTGCATTTAATTAAGACATGAAGATGAATGTTTTCAATCAAAACATAAAAACTGATTGCATATGCATTCACCAAGAGCACCCGAAACAATTAAACCCAAATCAATATTTAAAAAAAAGGAAATACATATAACCATTAAAATTAACAAATATTCTCTTGTATATATAGTTTAAATGTGCTTTTATTTTTTATCTGCTTTTTTTCTAAGAGCAAATTCTGTTCTATGCCTCCATGCACTGCAACTTTTCAAATCTTACTCTCCCCTTTTCTCCTCTTTTTTAGTCAGTCCACTCTTGAAGGCAACACGTTACATTTGAGAAAAATTAGGCATTCTCAGTCGGGATTCAATTGGCATGAGGAAAGGTAGAAAAAGAAGAAAAACACACATATCCCTCCCCCCGTGGTTCTTCTCTAAATCGTCCACTTAGTAAGTATCTACATCTCACTCGGCACTAAGCATTCTTTTACATAACTACGTAAGAAATGTAGGTAAAAGCAAACATCTGTGCCTTCTCCCATGTACTGTTGTGTAGGGTTAAAGCCAGGTAGACTTTGAAGCAGTAAATTAGAGAGTTTTATACCGTATAAAAAAACACTTCCAATTACATCACACGTACAAGGTCATGTCAGGTTATATTTGCAGAATAGAAAACAGGTGACTTCAATGTACAGTATTCCCCAACTTCTGAGAAAAAGACACCTTGATTGGTTACACTCCCCCGTTTCATGTTAGGCACACCCATCAGACCTATCCTGATGAGCGAGGCACTCCAGTTAGCCCACATACAGAGATGCTGTTTGTTTGAACACATTCATAAGATTTACAGTCGGGAATGCTGCCCAGGAATCCTGTAATATCTCCCAAAAATCACAAAGTTAAGATGCTTACACTTAACAGAAACATCACTTCAGAAACGTAGAATACACCGACGAAAGGAGAATAATTGTATTTTTGTATTGATACTGGCACCTCCACCCTTTTTACATCTACAGATCACAGACCGATACAGAAATACGCAGCAGCCCCCATGCATCATGTTGACTGTCACAAGCTGCAAACAAGACGAAGCAGATGCCGGTTTCGGTGTAGCATCTGTAAAGATGTGTGCATTCACTTTGTTGCAATCAGAATTGGCAGCGGTAGCAGTGTCATTTGGCACATTAACTGTGGTACAGAGCGAAGCAAGAAGAGGAACAACCACAACCAAAAACAGAAGCAGAAGCTTTCACACATCTTATTAGGTCATTAAACATCGGTTATCAATGGTAGGAAATCTTTTTTGTAATATTTAACAATCAGAGAGAGAAAAAGATTTGATGTTTTGTGTAAAATTTCCCCCAAAAGTGTCCTGTTCTGACCACAGCCTTTGGTTGAAGAGAGAATTAGTGTTGTCCAGGCAAGTTGTATTGTTGTAGTGTAGTTTGGAAATGTAGTGTCGTAGCCGTGGTGTCTGATCGAGTGGTTTTGGAGTTCAGGGTCTCGCGGTGCACAAAAGTGGTCATAGTGTCTCGTCCGGTTTTCCACAGGGAGCGTAGATCCACGTCTGTTTGTCTCCGTGTGTTTTCGTTAAAATTTTCCAAGCTGCAATGAAGGAATGTAACCAAAAGGGCAAGAGAGAAAGAAGAGGACCTGCAAAAAGAGTGAAGAGGGGACAGGAGAGTTGAGTGTAAAGGATGGAGTTTTTAGTCCAATCCGTAGTGTTGTGGTCCCCCATTTGTCAGTTCAGCAAGGGCAGTAGGTGGGAGGAGGCTGTCGTCTCGTGATGCACACAATCAGTTTTTCTGCAAGAGGTGAAGAAGGGTTGGAGGTTATCATGTGTGACAGGAAGGTCAATTCCAAACCGACCCCTACGCAGTCCCAATGTGTCTGTAGTCGCACTCAAAGCTGAATGAGGCCCAGACGGAGGACCTAAATACAGCGGCAAACTTTGGGACAAACAACCCTCTCTCCGGCAGAAAAATGTCAGACATTTTCACAACATAGTTTCAATCAGCATCTATCGGGACAACATTTTAAAATATATTAAAAACAATTAAAACAATTAAAAAAACGTTTTATTTCGTAAACCTCTTTTTGTTTCAAAGCAGATATTTATGAGCTGCTTGGTTTGTGCAACAGTCCAACAAAATATAGAAAATGTTACAATCAAATTGACAAGTCTACTGTAATCTAGACGAGACACGGGTACAATAACTTTCTATAGTAACCTTCAAGTTATCATTAGTAAGACAATATTAGATGCATTTATTTTGTGCAGTTTACTCATATGTGTTTTATATGGACAGCATGTTTGTTGACAAACAGTGTTGCACGTGGTCAGGTAGGGCAGGTGGTTAGTCAGGGCCGATTACCCACTCCAACTTGTTGGTTTGGACCATCACTTAATGTGGCGGACCCTTCGCACGAACACGGAATGGAAGGGTGTAGGGGTTGGTTTGGAATTGGGCAGTAGGGTTATTTCCAAACCAAACCCCTACACCCTCGCAAAGAGTGTCCGCCACATTAAGTGCCGTTCCAAACGAACTAGTGGGGAGTGGGAGTTATCAAACTCTCCAACTGGAAGTCATTTAACCCTTCAACAGCTAATCTTCACCCCCTGATAACGTATGATGGAATGAATCACTACAAATAGTTCCGTGCAAACATTTACGAATAACTAACTAAGATCGTTTTAGGTTACAACTTCAGGGGGTACTTGGGACCATATAGACCCGGGTCTAGACTAAATAAATTGCATTTGCCTGATAGGTTTTTTCTATATTTACAGGAACAAAAACCAAGAAGCTTATAAACATCGGATGCTGAAAAGTGATACTTAAAAGAAACAGATCTTACAAAATGTTGAGCTTTACCTAAATGTATCATTTTTTACACAGAATCTAAACCATGTTGAAGTAAGTCCCAAAGCCTGCCGCTGTATTTACGTCCTCCACCTTACAAAAGGAGACTAAAACGGAGTTTGCTACATCATCTATATGACGTGTGTATGGGTCGGTTCGGAATTGAGCCATAATTTGAGACAGTGGGGAGAAACAAATGACATACTAAGACTTCACAGACGAGGCTTTAAACAACACATTACACAATAGTGGCTGCTGGCAACAAAGTCACCACATGGGAGAGGAAAAAATCTACACAAACTGCAGAGAAATAATAAAATCACATCTCGGGAGAAATAAATATACACTTCACCAGCAGGGGGGGCAAAAACAGTACAATGGAAGCTCATTGACAACACTGGTCACTGTCAAACACAAATAGTCACAGCTACACCAGATATTAGGCCATGCAGTGAGTGGAGTGGAGTGGAGCAGAGCAGCTGCTGGGACACACATACCATGCGCTGACATGCAGTGTGACAGTGGGTGTGGCCTAACCATCGTAAGAATCCATTAGAGGCAAAGAGGCCTGGCTCTCCCCATACATCCCTCCCTGAGAGAGAGAAGGAGAGATACACAAGAAAGAGCAGGAGAGTGTGATAGAGAAAGGCGACGTACAGGAGGGGGTGAACAGAGAGGGTTAAAGAGAAAGAAAAAGTAAAAGGGAAATAAGGTTATCAGAAGAGAAAAGAAAGAAGGGTTAGTTAGTTTAAAAGTTAGTTATGTGAGGTCGTGTTTCAGGGGGAGAAAAAAGAACACCGGTGAGAAATTCATGTGAAACACACAGCTCAAACGCACTGCTTTCACAAGACATGCGCGGACATGCTGTCTGTGGGTGTGTGAGAGCACTTCCGATCACACGCTAACATTTTTAGCAGGAGGTGAGGATATTGGTCCGTGTGTCGTCCTGAAACATTAAGAAGTTGTATGCGTTTGTTGCACATGATAAACAACTTTCATATTTCCAATACGTTCAGCTAGGTGCACAGAATGTCTCCTGAATGAACTGTGTCCCACGGATGAAGCAGAGGCAAGCTAATTATTCAAAGCAGATACGTGTCAAATGGGGATCTGGTCTGCACTAGAAGTGTTTTCAACAAACTGTAGATAAGGTAAGTAAGGGGATGCAGAGAGCACGCATTAGTTTATGTTATTGACTGAGGGAGTTATTCTCATTAAAGGGATGGTTTGGATATTTGAAGTAGGGTTGTGTCAGGTATTTTATCCATAGTCAGGATGTTATTTACAGTAAATGGTGGTCGCACCCAATCTGGAGAAACAGACAGGAGTTACATCAAAGAAGCAATGTGCTGCTTTAGACGGCGCAGAAGTAAAACGCATATATATCATTTTAAATGTACTCAGTCAGCCTTTTCCCCCCCGATATGTAACGTTTAAAAATAACTAACCGATAGAGGCAAAAGGTAAAATTACAGTATTTTTCAGTTACCCAACTTCAAGGGGCCCTGTTATGCTCATTTCAGGTTCATGCTTGTATTGTGTGTCTCTCCTGTGACATGTTTCCATGCTTTAATGTTCAAAAAGCTCTTTATTTTTCTCATACTGCCTGTGCTGGAGCACCTTTTTTCACCCTCAGTCTGAAACCAGAGCCTAGTCTGCTCTGATTGGTTAGCTCTGTTGGGATTAGTCAACCGCTTAGAGAGTCCCGCCACTTAGCCTATCATGTACAATGTGTTGGAGAGCTACCCAATAGGAGCTTAAGTGTTACATAGTGATGTCACTAAGGAAGTAATCAAAAGGAGTCGAATGGAGGGGTTAAGGCTTTAGACCCTTTACATGCACAACAATCAATACAACACACTACAGGAAAGGGACAACCATGAAGAGCATAATACGGCCCCTTAAAAAGATGTCTGACAGCAACAGTAGAGGAATAAATATATTCTAAACATAGCTTACTTTAATTGATATTGTATTTTGAGGTGGCTAAATTGCATTTGGCTGCCCACCGCTCAGCTTCTGTGCGGCTGCTCCATAATGATCAATACACTGAGTAAGGATAATTACCTCACATAACCATACTTCAAAACATCCAAACTATCCCTTAAAGTGCAGTCATGTAGGGTAACGTGTGGGAAGAGTGAGTAGAACGTGTGTGTGTCCAGGTTTTTACCTGAACTGCGTCTCTGTCAGCAGGTTCGAGTGTGTTATCCAGAGTGTTCCTTCTCCCTCTCTGGTCCAGTGTGGAGTAAGCATCTAAGGGAGAGAATCATAAATTAAACCACAGGTGTTTTTAACGCAAAAACCTCACCAATATAGTAATCATGCCTGTATTACAGCCTATTATAACGCTGTGTGTTCTCCATTGTCACACTTGCCTGGTCCCATGTCGTTCAGTGGAATCATTTCCCGGTCCCCTTTGCCCCCTGTGTGCAGAAAAAAGACAAAAACACGGAGCATGGACGTGAGATGAGAGATGTTACAGCTCCCTCAGGAGAGAGCCAGTGTTAAACCGGTCCATCTCTGCCAAAGATAGATCAGTGTGTAGGCGTGTTTTGGAAGAGTTTCAAGTGTCACACATGAGCCAGCGAGTTTTTGCAAATATATCATTTACGCTGTGCGATTGGTAGATTTGAGTAACCCTACAAATCAGAGCCAAATAGCTTAAAAAGATCTTTTGAACATTTGAAGGGGATTTTTCTTTTACATAAAGGTGATGACAGATAACCCTGTTAAGGATTATCTTAAATTCCCGACTGCGGTGAACCCTTTAATGTCTCCTACGGTAAGCAGGTTCAGACAACCGTGCAAGAATCAAATTACAACTCCCATTTCATTCTCTCAAAATCTATTGTCATATTATACGAACAGCTTATCATAGTAGTGCGGATTCTTTTTGAAACAGCAGTTACATTTTTTTAAATTTGAAGCACGACTCTGTGGAGATCAAGCGATTAGACTCAAGGACTATTAGGCCTTGTTCACACTGCAGGCAAAAGTGGCACAAATCCGATTTTTTTGCTCATATGTGACTCAGATCTGATTTCTTTATAACAGTGTGAACAGCACAAATCACATGGAATCGGATTTTTTCAAATCAGATTCGGGCTTCTTTCATATGTGGTCCTAAATCGGATACAGGTTAGATGTTTTGCAATGCGACCTCAGTCTGAGCAGTCATGTCGCAATTCATGCGACTTTTACGTCATGCTAGAACGACAATGGTCATAAATCGTCCCAGATATGGGCAACCTGTGCTGAAGATGGCAACAATACACTTCTCTTTTTTGTTTTTCAGGATTCTGGGGCGGGATTAGCCTTTATTGGAGAGTGATAGAGGGGGACAGAGCGGATGAAATGTGTAAATGGTTCCTGGCCGGATTCGAACCTGGGTTGTCCACACAGTAACTGAGCCCCAATACATGGGCCACTAGCTCTAAAGGTGAGCTATACAGCAGCGGAAAAGAACAAGAAAGTTCTTAACTGTTAAATTATTTTAGATTAGAATTTGTATAATAGAGGAAAAAAATGACTATTTAAGTTTGCTTTACTTGTTTGAGTTTTCATCTTTGGTTTTGATTTGTGTTAGATCTTAAATGCCTATTGTTAAATGTGTGTGGAAACTATTTTGTTTATTTTTGACTCCAGAATCATCAAGTCATCACGGTTGGGATCAAACTAAAAACTTGAAAGACAACCAGTTGGAAAGGTCTATTTCAAAAAGCTGCCTGAAGTGGCTTAGCAAAACAATGTTAGGAAGCCCGGCAAATTCCCTGCAAACAACACTTTTGCTGGACAGACATTAAACACTTGCTTCCACGCTGGTGCTCTGGTGCATGAGGCTCCTGACCTTTGTCTATGAGCGGCAGGGTGCTGTCCTCGTATCCCCCGTTGGCTCTGGTGTTGTTGCTGGGAGGGTTGAGGTTGACCATGAAGTCCGTCTTCTTCCAGCCGTCCTTCTCCAAAGTGCGCCGCAGCTCCTTGTAGCCCCACACGGTCTGCAGCACCAGGCCGGCCCCGCGCACCTCCCTCTCAGAGCGATTCCTGGAGAGGGATGGGAGTGAGACATACTCTCACAAGAACAATCTAACAATAGAAGCACCCAAGCAGTTCTGCACGCTTTGATCCTCTTACATCTTCAGTGTTGCATAACCTGCTGGTCTCAGGTTAGTAAGACTGTGCTGAAACCAAGGGAGGTTTTTTTTCTTCTCACTTGGTGTTAGATAAAAAGTCATTAAAGCACCCTGACTGACTGACTGACTGACTGACTGACTGACTGACTGACTGAACATCTGCTTTCTCATTTACAACCATCTAGCCAAAGAATATGCTTCCAGCTGAGCTTTAAACCTGCACAGACTTTCATTCTTTTTCCCATAGTGCTAAAAAATGGCTATTGAGCAAATTGCTGTCGAGTTATTAGTTGGAATTAATTGTAATATTGTATTTGCACTGTATGTATTCTATTTGATTTACTGATTTTTTGTAAGTGTGATAGAAACGGTGAAATGTTTTTACTGTTTGTTTCATTCGTAGGGGTTTACCTGCCCAAGGACTGTAGATTGAAGTTAGATAAAAGGCTCAAATCTAGCATAGATCCTTTAATCCTGTAATCCATGACAATAATTACATTACATTTTTTTCAAATGCACTCACATGGATGCTAGTGTTTCAAAAATGCAGGTTCACCTGGCGACAAACATGTTAAATACCTCTTAAAATAGCACAGACTGCAGAGCTCTTCCCCCTTAAATTCAGGTATACTGCACACATTATATTTATGTATTGTCATTTCTCACTTTCTTACTTGTTCTTAAATGTATACTTCTTGTAATAATTCTTTTATTTTAAAATAGCTTCCAAAATATTCCTAAATTTGCTCCTTTTGTAGAACCTAATTCCTCTTACTGTGTTTAAGTATGCCCCATGAAGCAAATTGATTTGGTTTTGAAAACAATAAGGACTCTTTTTTGTTTAGATTTTTTCATATTGCTCAGTTGATTTATTTATTTCTGTTTTATGTTGTCTGTTTTTTCCTGGATTATTGGTTAGGAAACTGTTATGATTTGAATGTGTGTCTTTGTTTTGTGTTGTTAAAATTATGTATTTGTGCTAAAATGTAAAAATGTGTATTTTTGATTAAAAGAAAGATTAACATTTTTTTTTTTAAAGAGGTCATTTCTTGTGTAAACTTTCTTGGCAATTAACCGAATTTTCAATGTTGTCGGGCAGAAAATGATCTCAAACATGACCCCTTACCCGTCTTTGTTAATGAGCACGAGTCTCTCGATCCCCTGCGAGGATCGGAGGGTCTTGGCGGACTCAAGGCTGGAGCCCAGAACCTCCTGGAGCGTGCTCAACACCGACACCACCGTCTCCTCCGACAGCGCTCGCACCGGCTGACTCTGCCCGCCGCCGGGGAGGTTGGCAACTAGATGAGGCACCGCATGTTTGCCTGGCAACAGCAGCATGAGAAGAGCGTTAAAAATGTTGATTGTTTACTTAAAAACTGACTCAGTTCCAACTAATCTCACCTAGTAGATCTCTGTTGCGAGCGTCGATGGCCATGTTGCGCAGGGCTCCGGACATGGCGCGGACCACACGGTCGTTGCCGTGAGCGAGCAGCTCCGTCATCATGGGTAGCCCCTTCTCTTGCCGTAGCAAGGCGCGGATGTATCGCCCATACTGAAACAGAACATTTTCTCTCCTTAGATACTCTTCCTTACACAGACTGTTGTATCTTCTGAGAGAAATGTGTGTTTCCTGCTAAAGGAGCTCCACTAAGTACTCTCTTTTTCTTTGTAATTGAAAGCTTTATTGACACAATATACACGGCATTCACATGCTCGTTACGTATATGTATTCATGTTATTATTTTCTTGAACATACATGTGTCTGTTAGCTATTGATCCAGTCAAATGTCTTTGCTTTGAGCCTTGTATAGAATCCATTTTTCCCACTTCCTGTTGAGCTGTGGTTCTTGTAATCTCCATTTATGGGTACGTTTTTCCATCAAAAACATTTCTTCCACAGTTGTTACCTATTGTTTTAATGGAGTCTTAAATATGCTTAAATGAAACATTGACAGACGTCTGGTGCTTCATTTCTCATGTTTAAGGAGGTAGACTTGAACACAAATGTCGTGGATATTTCTAAATAAAGGCATTTCTTGAAGATGATGATATGCATTCCCGTTATATCTTTGCGGTGATGGATACATCTCCATACAGATGCATTGTTACAACCCTAAGACTATTGTTAAATGTGCATATGGTCAGACATACAGTACATTTACAGAATTGTTGATAATCCTGTCCAGAGGAAGCTAAATTATAACAACGTAATAATATTTGACAGTTAATAATGGCAGTGGCTTTGTTCCACAACGAGACTTCCTGAACTACTAGTATTCATCTCTCATTCCCCCGGATAATTCCCTTCACTAATCTACGTGCAGCCGTCTGAACCCCTCAGAAACAGCACTTAGGAATTACAAGACTGTACATGCCTCCTTTAAGCCAGGAGTTATTGTTTCCTCTGCAGTAATGAGTGGATTGATAAGGTGAAATTAGAGGTATTTGGGGTCAAGAACAATTCGAAGAAAAAAGGCTAAAATCTGGCCATAGATCATCCTTTCTGCTCTTATAACAAAAGTATTTTTGTGAACAATAACTACAACTTTTTTTTCAAAACGCACTCATTATGAATGCAAGTATTTCAAAAATGCAGTTTTAACTGGCGACAAACAGGTAAAATACCTCTTGCCCAGCTCTTCCCCCTTACATTCAGGTATACTGCAGATTTTGCACATTATTGTTGCACTTGTTTGTAAATGTATACTTCTTGTAATCATTCTTTTATTTTAAAAAAGCTTTCAAAATAGTCTTACATTTGCTCCTTTTATTAGAACCTAATTCCTCTTACTGTACGTTTGCACCATTATACACTAAAGCTAACTTGTATGTGTAAACCTACTTGGCAATAAACCTGGTTCTGAATCTGATCTGGCAGAAAATGGCAAGAAGAAAGAGTTAGAGGATTCGCAAAACACCTTAAGATTTGAACATCCTACTGTTAGATAGGCTGCAGGATGTAAGGGCTGTGCACAGGGAGACCACTTCAGCTTTATCCTTCTCTCTTGTTTTATTATTTATAGATATGGCTTTGAGTTCAATGATTTCCTCTTTTTTTTTATTGCATTCTATAAACTACTGACAATGGCAGCCATTCCAGTGTCTGTTGAATTCCAACACAGAGGAAAATTGTCAATAGTTTATAGAATATAATAAAAACAAAAGAAAAATCATTGAACTCAAAGACATATCTATAAATAATAAAACGAGAGAAGGATAAAGCTGAAGTGGTCTCTTAATTTTTTCCACGGTTGTATTATGTGAATGGACCTCAAGACAGTGTGTGTTGGTGAAAAAGGAAGGAGAAAATAATGGATAGCAGGTCTTACGGTCCAGCGTCCAGCACACAGGTTCTGAACGGCTCCGGCCGAGGCCTCCAGTACGGTGGGGTTCTTCGACTCTTTGAGCAGAGAGGTGTAGATGCGGACCACCTCGGGCTGGAACAACAGCTCGTAACCTACAGGGGAGAAGAAAGTGAGGATAGCAGGAAAGAGGGGGGAAGATTAAGTTGTAAGCACACATGTAAATATTATGTAAGAATACAATATTTTCCTCCGTTTTTCTGTACTTTAGGATACAGACAGTGAAAGTGTGTAGCTACCTTTAGCAGGCGCGGTCCTCTTTGGAATGTCTATTATGTCTGCAGCTCCATCGTCATCTTTCTTACCTGAAATTGAACATTCCAGCTTTAGAAAACACACAGAACCTAAATATAAAACGCAGATTTAGATGAATTAGTTCTACTGTTTATTCTATTGAGGTGAGACGAACGCTATGACTGAACACAGAGATGCGTGAGGCGTGCGGGTTAGTACTACCGACCTGTTAGCTACTCCATTACTACGACAACAACGGGCAGCGGAAGCAAAGTGCAGTCAAACAGGTAGAGAGCTTACCTTTGGAAAACCACTCATCTGTAACCCAGCGTAGAAAAGGGGGAGAGAAGGAGAGAAAGACGGGAGGAGGAGGAAGAGAAAGCATTTATAGTAAGTAAGAGGAAAGCAGCCATAACTGAGCCACCCAGTTAACACCTGCTCACACCCGACAGCACCAGCCAAGTGTGAAGGCCCGTTAAAGCAGAACATTCCACACACACACACACACACACACACACACACACACACACACACACACACACACACACACACACACACACACACACACACACACACACACACACACACACACACACACACACACACACACACACACACACACACACACACACACACACACACACACACACACACACACACACACACACACACACACACACACACACACACACACACACAGCTGTTATAAGTGTCTGTTTAACCGACCTGAACATTATAAACACACAGAAAAGTCTTTAGTCCCCAAACTAATAAACAGTGTGTGATTTCAAATGTCCAATACTATCTGTTTATTATTGCGCCTGAAAACCATTGATCGAAAGATTATATAAAGAATCGTCGAGACGTGATTATTTTTCACTGAAAAAAGCAGGCGATAGCCTTGTGTAACAAAAGATATTTGTACTCTAAACAAGCCTACGCCGTAACTCTTTAAAGATTTTTATTTTAGGCAACCAATTCCCTCATTGTAGAGACAGAGTTGAAGCGGGGAGAGGAATACAACGAACAAAATAATGTTTTAAACAAACTAAAAACGCATGTCTGGCTCCTAACATTTTAATTCAGACTCTGGTGTGACTGGTCAAAAGCTTAGAAATGCACCGCCCTTTAGCCTATAGGTACAATGTGGAGGAGCGCTCGCCAAAAGAAGCGCAATTGTTACCTAGTGATGTCATTATGTGACGTATGTAAACAAAGGATGACTCATTTCTGCTTGCTAAATGAGACACAGGTTGCATTTCTTTTTAATATTACTGTAGGAATCATTTATTTGGGTTTTACGGCTTTTGGCCAGGCCTCCCCAAAAAAGGCATTTTTAGTCACCTTAATGGAAATAGGAGAATCTTTAAAAGTGTTTGACCTTTCATAAAATTACCGAATATTATATGTGAATCTAAAGCTGATTGGCTGATTCTTCAGAAAGGAAAAGTGTAGCTTCTTACAGCCCAAAATATGTCTTTTAAATGTAATAACGTTGTTTCTGTATTGCCTCATTGTATCAAAGCTAAAGGAACATTTCAAAAACAAAAGGGGGGGCTGCACTCTCAGCGAAACACAAACAGAGAGCAGCAGGAGAGAGGATGAGCTTTCTCAGAGTTGGGGAAATTGCTGACATTCCTCTGTGAGCGAGTGGTTTTGTGTGTGTGTGTGTGTGTGTGTGTGTGTGTGTGTGTGTGTGTGTGTGTGTGTGTGTGTGTGTGTGTGTGTGTGTGTGTGTGTGTGTGTGTGTGTGTGTGTGTGTGCGTGTTGGTATCAGTGTGGCGACACACTGCCATCACAGTGACATCACCACAGATGTAGCTCCTCCTCCTTCTCCTAACTCTCTAGGTGACACAGACCTTTGCTCTTGCGGGAGCTGAAGCAGCCGCCCTTCTGGCTGGAGGGGGCGGGGCCCTGGTTGAGGGGTGCGGCCTCCTGGTAGCGCTCACAGCCGGGGATTTCACGGTGCACGTGATAGGACAGGTTCCTCAGCAGACACACGCTGTTCTCTATCAGCTGCAAATATTGAGGGAAAACGCCGGGAGAGGTGGAGAGAATAGACGAGGGGGAATTAATGACATGCAAAGTGTTTTTCAAACATCTGGAATGGGATCGAGATAAAGATCAGTCACAAACAGAACTCATGTCATCACACAGGGCAAAGCTGCTGGGATTTTTTGCGCCAGGAGCAGATCGATCCCTTTTAAACTGTGAAATATGGATTAACTGTGCAACACTCCGCAGTATTTATTCAACTGTGCAATGTTCTCCATTAATTATTAACGAGTGCAATGCTCATATCTTACATTGCAAATATGTGTAATAATGGGTTTTAGGCATTAATATAGTGATTAATACACCAGTACTATTGTATATACTGTAAAATACACATTTCTCATATTTATTATTGTTATTTTGTATAGTAAAATGTGTCAGTGTTACTTAAACTACTTTATGTTATTATGAATATTTTTTTTTTATTTCAACTAAAAGTTCAAATAAAACAACTTACAGCAACTGGTATACATTGCTAATTCCCCCAGAAATAAAAACTGTTGATTCATAAACTGATTTCCAGCATTAATATAAATACACTACTCCTACTGAATACAGAGTTTACTGTTGTAATATATTGAGCCTATTTTTACTGACTATGTTTATATAATTGTTTGTTAGATCATTTTTTTAACTTGTCTAAAATGTATCAACCGTTAAAAAACATTGTCCCCTGTGTAAAGTATAAAGTATTCCTGATTATTATTCTGATGAAGTCACCAGGTAGTGAAAGACGGATGGAGACAACATATTAATGTCTTTAGTATCTCTTCTAAAAACACTGCATCTTTTAAGTGACCAGTTGTCTTTTTCTGCAAACAAACTATCTAAAATACCATCCTTTTTACTTTTATGAACCCAGTTATTCGCAGTTTATAGAATAAAACTAAATGGAAATTTGAGTCAAACTCATCCCCACTATTATGCTGATGATTGAGCAGAGCAGCGTCTTAACTTTTTCCTGTTAGAAACAACATTGTCAAAAAACTTAGTGGTCCTTCTTTACATTCACTCACCTTATTGTCCACGTCTTTACAGTCAATCTGGGATTGGACGATGTACATGAGCGAATCCACCAATCCCGTGCACTCCCTCAGCTTCCTCCGCGCCTCGCTCCGCTCTGAACTCACGTTTCTTCCGGACAGAGGAAAGGTGAGATAAGGGGAATGTAAAACAAAACGTGGATTAGCGGTGTGAAAGGTCGGGGAAATAATTGAGGCTATTAAAGAGGTTAAAGGTGAGAGGAAAGAGTTCATCTAAAATGACTACAAAGGGATTCCTGCACACAATGCTTGAACACGCCCTCCCTCCCCCCCCCCCCTAGAGTTGTTTGAATGAAACTCCTGTTAAATCCTCCGCTTTACAAAGAGTGTACAGTTTGGGGGGTATCCAGTTTCAGCTCTGGACCTATTTCTCTCTGACTCAGTGCTACTCAGGACAGGATGGATGGAAACTTACTGAAACTGAGACCCCGTTAGTTCATTCATTGGTGAGGAAGGCATGTAAAGAGAGGAAGATGTGGGGGGGGGGACTCTGTGGAATGATACTCAGCCTTGCTCTTTTGTTTCGGCTCGTTATTCCCAGTGACAGGCCCTGCCCCTCTCACACAATACCAGGACACATTTCCTTCCAGAGCACGGGCGCTGATTTAACCTCGCTGCATAGCTCAGGAACTTTGTGTACACGTTGTGGGCGGCAAACAAAGGTTTGTGTTGTTGTGGGACGTAAGTGTCAATGGGGTCTGGAGCAACCACTTTCAGGAAGTTACTTAAGGATCATATTTGTATTCTATGCCTTTATTGTGACATATTTACATGTTCTAATTCTCCAAAAGTTCTTTATTTTTACTCCTACTGCCTGTGTTGCATCACCCCTCTGTCTGAAACCAGAGCCTCGTCTGCTCTGATTGGTCAACCTCCTGGAAATGCCCTCCCCTTTGCCTATCACATTTCATGTGTTTGAGCGTTAATGAATAGACGGTGTGCACATACTGCTGTCACTGTGTCGCGGAGTCCAATCGAGGCAACACCTGCATGTGGCTTTTAAGGAGTACTATATGTTCATTTCCTTGCCTTTCTGAAGTTCCTAAGTCATATTAAAAAAAGCTTTTCCTAAAGGTCCATCACTTTTTTTTTTTATTCTGACACCTTTTCTCTACATTGCTTAATAAGATCTACTAATAGAATTTTAAAATGTAACAAACGCATGTGTTTAATAGTGATCCTCATAGAAAATGGCACTATGATCATTTTAGATATTTGTATTTATTTAACAGGGACAGCGCACATTGATACAACTTTCTGTAAATGTGACAGAGTTAGCCAAGAGGCTTTTTCCATCCGTAGTCCCTGGACTGTTTCAAGGATAATGCAAGTTATTTTACAGATAGGGTCATTCCTTATTCCGGGAATCTTATAGCATTTTAAATTCCAGTCAAATGATCGCACTTTTTAAATATCGTGCAGTCCTACTCAAATTCATGTTTATTCTGCCTCCTTTTATTGATGAAAATGAGGGACATTCTTTATGTTTAATGATCTTGAACTCCAGTGTTTGGTCTGATACTGTCCAAACTGTTTCTGCAAATACTGACCTTTATAAGTCTTTAACATGCAGAGTTATTCACAGATGCTTCTCTCTAATTAACCGTGTGGTCAGAAGGAATGCATAGATAACAGGCTGGAACAAACTGTTTACACTGAGCGAGTCAATGCCCCCCTGTCCTCTGCTAGCCTCCCCCTATAAACCCTCCTCACCCTGCCCTGGTCTCTCAGAGTCACTGTAAGGATACAGGGCACTATATCCAAACAAATAGTAAAGGCTCAATAAACCACACGCATCCCTGTATTTCAAACGTATACCTTTTCACTCAAAGGATAGATTCTATAAGTGTGGTTTCAATGCTGCCAAAGAGGATATTATCCAGAAATTAAAAGAAAGAAGTCAGAGGCAAAAATTATATTCAGACAAAATGACCTCAGTACTAAAAAAATTGGAATTGGGGCGTTGTTTAACATCAAAACTGTGTCAAACACATTCATTTTTCACAAAAAATGTATTATTCAAAACACGGTCACAAACGATCTTCATTCGAAGTGTTTTATATAAAAGTTTAAGGATTAAACTGAACAAGAGTCTGTAAACAGATGTTTTTATATAGTTTTGTGTTGTTGAATATGGCCTCTATAAACTCTAATTCATTATAAAATGAATTTACCATATTTGTGATAATTATGAACAACTATACATTTTACAGGTGCAATAAAAACTGGGCCGGTTAGCTGATTCAAAAGCTTCTCCTCTGTTGACTAGTTATTGCCTTCCTCTCACACCCCCATGCTCCGTCACCCTGTTGAGTTGGCATGTTTCCATCTTCCTCACTACATGAACCCTCCCTCCTGCCTTTCCCCCCTCACGTCATCTCCCTGCTCCTCCCTTACCTCAGGCAGCCAGCTGTGTTGGTGAGGGCCGTCTCCCACTCCAGGTGTCTGGGCTTGCAGTTCTCCTCCCCTCCTCCCGCTCCATTGCTCCCTTGCTCCCAGCCAGAATGGGGCACAATCACTTCGTCGGAGAGGGCGTGGAGCGCGTGGTCCACGATCTCCATCTTCACCGAGTCGTGAGATGACAGGTTCCACAGCGTCCCTGGAGAAGAGAGATAACATTAAAAATGGCTGGGTTTTTGTATGTATAGGAAAAGATCATTTTATAGGCGAGATAACTTATAAAAAAAGCTTCACAATAAAGCATCCAAACAATAAAATACCATTTACAGCAGACCATTTACATGCACAAAGACATGCAGGAAAGGGAAACCCCAAAAAGCATAATAGGGCCCCTTTAAAACTACATTTTAGCTACTGTGCATTTTCACTCTGATTGGTCATGTGACCTTCTCACCTGTGATGATGTCAGTGAGGTCCTGGTCATGAGTCTTCCTCAGCAACCGGACCAGAGCGGGCACTCCGTCGCAGTTCTTGATGGCGATCTTGTTGTCGTGGTCTTTGCCGTAGGAAATGTTTTTTAGCGCGCCACAGGCTGCGTAGTGAACCTGGAACACATTGAGAGATTATTCAGTCGTTAGTGAGGATGGAGTAGCACTAAGGCCGAGTGCAGTAGTGGTGTGACCTAGTGGTAGATTGTGCAACACTGATAACACTTGTCTGAGGTTTTTCTACTAACGCAAGTCATAGTCTATAGTCGATAGTCGGCCACATACTGCAGCGTCATGGGTACTCTTTCTGAACAAACAAGATTATTATCCGAGATTTCTGAGAAAATGTTCATGGGAGAAATCTGTTTTTTCTAAACAACACTCCACTGTATATATTATTTTTACTCTAATGCTGGTTTATTCTATTTCTATTTTGAGATGTTTCTTTTCTTTTTTTGGGATTTTATATTTCTAATCATGTGCAATGCCTTGTTTTGTTTTATGCTGCTGCAACGCAAACATTTCCAGTTTGGGATTAATAAAGTACCTCTTATCTTATGACAAAATATCAAGAGGAGCTCATTACTTCAGAGCTCGATTTGATGGAGACAAACAGTCCAATCGTTTAGTGTAATGAAACTGCTAAAATGTTGCGAGTGTAGCAGAGATGCAGCAGCCTGATTGTCTCTTGGCTTCACCATGTCAGCCTGAGTGCGTATCAGATGCATCATCTCTGAATTATCTGAAGTATGTCTCATCGGTCCATTGGATCAGAATGAGCGTAACGTCTCGACTGCCTAGGGGCACCACAAAAATAGCAGCAGTAACTAATAGCAGTGCTATCTACACTATACTGTATTTTGGGTACGTTTGTATAAATACATACCTTCTTTTTTGAGAGCTTTTCTTTGGAAATCTGATATCTTGTTTAAGAGACAGAGCACAATTTGTGTTTACCCTGAAACCTTTTGTCAGAACGGAGGTAATAGTCTTGTTGATTCAAAAAAGCAAGAGCAGTTTTTTGGCCCAAATGTATCCTGTAACTTAGAACAAAAAAGAAATTCTCAAGGGAATGCAGAACGTTTCCTTGAGTATCTGACATTATATAATATAAAGCCCTCTTCATTTACACACCAGTACATGGACATCCAAAAAATAGTTTTTGTTTCAACACTTTTATACAAACACTACCTTTCGGACCTTAGCCTATCACGTACAATAAGTTGGATCGCTAGCCAAAAGTCCCAGTGTTACATAGTGATGTCATTATGTTACTACATTTTTAAAAAGACAGATGTGTGGGAGAGAAACTTGCAAACCATTCAAATGCACTAAAACCTATAGAACACACTACAGGAAAGAGAAAGGGCCTCTAAAGCAGAAGGTGCAGTCGCTGTTTGAACCATTTCTCCAGCCGGTACGTCCTCCGACACACTCAGACATCAAACTGGTCTCTGGCTGTAGAGCGTGTAATGTCAAATTTAGATGCCTCTCTGCTTGGAGAACGGAATGCATGCTGTGGTTTGTCTGGTAGTGCCCATACTAAGATCAGCAGAACCTAGCCACAGCCTCTGCTAAATGAAAGGGGATCATGGAGGGAAATAAAACATGGACCGTTTTGGCCGAATCCATATTTAGCACAAATGTTGCCCTACAGGATTCGACCGAGAGACATCAAACACGTAATGCTTATTTCTAGTTCCTTTGTTAGCTTGACTTTGTCTCAGTCCAATGAACGGTCTCACCGAGGAATACACTACATCCCATAAGCCTCTCTTCTACCCCACCTAGTACTGTCCAAACACCGTTTTATTTAGTGAGGAATGAGCAGAAAGCCAGGGGAGAAAACCAGCAGACTCACCTCTCTGTTTGGGTTGTCGAGCATAGAGACGAGCGCTGGGATGCCTTTCATTCGACGCACATCGCTCTTGACCTGGAAAACAAAAGCATGGTCATAACGTGGAGATGTGGATGGGGGCTGCTTTAAAAGGGACCCTATTTTGCTCATTTTCAGCTTCATATTTGTATTTTGTGCCTCTACTGTGACACATTTACATGCTTTAATGTTCAAAATTGTCTTTATTTTTCTCATTGTCTCTCTTTGATTTCTCTCGTGTCCAAGTCATAACAGGCTCTTAAACCATGTGAGGCAAGTTTTCAATAACAAGAAAAGCTGCCTTGTGCAGGAAACCATGCTCAGGAGAGCTGTGGGAGTGAAACAAACACTGATATTATGGGCCATAAAACCAAAATAATAAGCTAGAAATTAAAACGCTCAGTAGAGCAGAGGAAACTTGAAGAGTTGGGTGGTGATTCTTCGCTGGTTCATAGTGTTAAGCAACATCTTTCACATAACACAGATTCACTGATAAAATACTAGAAATATGAATGAGAGCAGCTTTAAGAACGGTTAAATGTAATAGACTGGACATATTATGCTCATTTCATGTTCACATTTATATTTAGATTTTTAAGGTTCAGAAAGCTCTTTATCTTTCTCATACTGCCTGGGCTGCAGCACCTCTTTTCACCCTCTGCCTGAAACCAGAGCCCAGTCTGCTCTGATTGGTAAGCTGGCCGGCTCTGTTGTGATTAATCACTTACAGATGTCCCTCCCCTCAAATACAAGTGTGTGTGTTACATAGTGATGTCATTATGTTACTGAATTAATAAAAGTAGTTTAATGGAAGTGTCCAGGCTACAAAGGGCCTCTTTAAGTCGGGTTTACCACTGTTTATCAAACAGCACAGCTTATCAAAATCACATCAACATCAGTCCGTTATAAAAAAGGGAGCAGTTTTGAACAAAGAAATTCAGTCAAAGCAGAGACAAAGAAAAGAAAAGCACCCCTTGACTTTCATAATTTGTGCCAGATAGTTTGGACATCTTGTTGCTGGGGCCTGCTGTTAACACAAATGAACTCTGCTGCAGAACAGACAGGCTGCATCTTCTATCCATCTGCGGCTTCATACTTTAGTCATTTCTTCATAGCCTTAGTTCAGAGTAGATCTGTACAAAGTAACGCTGCTTTCTCTCTTTTGTCCACGCTGTTGAGGATGCAGCAGTGTGTTATCTTTAGTAGAATAGCCTATGGACAAAACCAACCACGGGGGAGGGTCCCAAATTCACATGAACGTCCTCTGTAGTCGGTTCAACAACTTTGGAGAAAGAGCGATTGTTTTGAGAATTGTGAGATTGTTTTGAGCGTTGATGGTAAGAAGTGTTGTTATCAAGTCATGTTCTGCTTATCAATTCTCGACACACTAAAGTTGGAAGAACGACTTCGCAACTCCTGTAATTTAACCATCTAAGGCGAGCAGGATTAAACTATTAACCGACCAGCAAAGCTGACTGACTGCCGTCTGTCAAAACTCTACTGATTCATGAAATAATAAAATCATTAAAAGTATTTTTTTATACAAATTAAGAATTCTACATTTGAAAACATCTAATTATATTTTTATTTTATTTAGTTAATTTGACATTTTCTTTATTTATTAAATTACATCTTTTGATTCCACATTCTAACTCCAACTTTATTCAGTTTCTCTTTTTTTGTATTTATTTGAAAATACAGCAACAGTCACAAAACACAATTCCCCCCAGTACAGTATTCTGATTCAGACTGATGATGATCCAATGGAAGAAAAGCAATTAAAAAAAAGCTTTCGTTAACTAATACCTCCTCCATCTACTGCTTGTTTTACTCCCACTCTGAAAGAATAATAACAGCCTGTCTCGCCCGTATCCTGCATAGAAAACAAATGACCAATCATCTGTAGTCCTGAGAGAAAGCGCTTTCTACCGCTGCACTCCCCAATAAAGGACTTTAAATAAAGTCCCGTCTAAATCACACTGGATACGATTTAAACCACACACACTGGCACTTCTTACTTTATCGTTCTTGTAGGTGAGGTGCTGCAGGTACGCCGCTGCGTTGCTCCGGACGGGGTCCAGCCTGTAGTTAAGCATGGCGATGACCTCGGGCAGCTCCGGCTGACGCCATCCTCCGGGGCCAGGGCCGGGACCTTTTCTCAGAGTGCTGTCCAACGAGGCCATACTGCCCCTCTCACCCTGCGCCAGCGGGGCCCCGCCTCCCCAGTAGTACACGTCCCCCGGGCCGCTCATGTCGCCATCCAACGTGCCCTCGTAACTCCTGGGGAGGAGGGAGAACATGTGTTGGTGAAACACAGACATCCATCCATGCCAGCAGAGAGGAAATGTGGAAATAAGGTTTGCGCTAGGGCCGGGGGGATACGGAGAAAATCATATGCTACAGAAGTTGTGAGAAAGCAACTTCTATCGGACTATGCAAGGTGTGTCATTTACTAACAAAGCTAAAAACTTAACCAGAAAACAGAAACTCTCAGTGCTCTGTGTTCCTACGGTTACAAACTGAGTGTCTAACTGTTACTGTGTTAGTGTGAAGGTAACACCTCACATAAAAAGGCAGACGCGTTGATTGCTGGTGTTTAACCACGGACAATACCGCGTTATTTCCTTAGAGTCCGTTGCAATATCAAAATTGTAGACTAGCATCCCTATATAATGATGTTGTGAAGATATTTTGGGGATAAAGGCAAATAGGAACAGACTGGAAAGTTGAGAAAGAAGGCATCACTTTTTTATAGACAACCTGCAAAACTCAAATAAATACCTAATCACCAGTTCAGAGCTGCCTTCAAAATAAAAGCGTAAAAAACTACTGCAATTACCTTAAATAATAACACTAAATACATAGAAATGTATTATCAACAACAAGAAAATAAAATGTATCAATCGCTCCAACAGCAGACTTTTAGGGAAGGAAAGGTAACACTTATCAAAATGTCAACATTAGATTGATACATTTCCCATCCTAAGTTTACCCTGTTGTTGCTTTTAATTATTGACAACAATTCTATATATTTTCCCTTTACTTCGTCTTTTCTCTGAAATGTAATTGATAGTGTACGGGACATTATAATTTGCCCTTCTCACACAGAACATACATCTTTGTGTTAACAGGTCTTACCCAGCCCTGCGTGGTGGGGGCCCATGCTGGTAGCCGTGCAGGTTGCGGGGCACGGTGCTGTAGTGCATGGGGTGTCCCATGCCGTAGTCGGGCTCGTCGTAGCCCATGCTGCGCTGATCGTCCTCCAGACCGTACGGCTCCGGGACAAACCTAGGGATGGAGGAGAGCTCCATGGCACTTCCCATACGGCCGACCTTCACAAGGACAAAATAAGTCAAATGCTGCTGGTAAACTTATGCTATGGGTTGTATACGTGCTCACTCCTTTATTCTATTCTATCCTTAACATATGGCAGGGTAGCAAAGCAGAATTTAGCGTGTCAGCTAACGACCGAACAGCTTTAAAGGGATTTTTTTTTTAATTACACTTAGTCGAGAAAAAAGGAAAATACAAGTTTTATCAAGATAACTTGTCATTTCCACATCATATCTTGTGAAAACTTTAACTTCACCGCACCTTAGAGCAACTGGGAAGTCACTGATGACTCAGCTAGGACAGACAGTCATGGGATAAAAGCTCATTAAACTGAACTGCAGGTTGTTTACAGAAGAGGGGAAGGACAGGAGGTTGTAAAGTCAGAATAGTTGAATATGTGTAGCAAGTGGATCTTTCTAATATTGGCAACACTTGTGGTTACCTTGAAAAATGTCCCAAATAAAGATTTTATCCCAAAAAACAGGATTTATAGCATGATAACTGTGTTGCACCCAACAAAAGTGTTGATTGAGTTTCCGAAGAGGCCTCAGCGAGAGTCTACTGAGAGCTGGAGATTATTGATCGTACCTGTGGCTGAGCAGCATAGGGGTCCAGCTGGTTCCTGCTGACGGCTCTGTAGTTCGGATCCAGAGTTCTGTAGCCGTCAGGATGGACCGGTCTGGAGAGGGGGAAGGGCAGAGGAGTTGAGTTGTAAAGATTCCTCCATCTTTACCCATCTTTTTTTAATGCTTATACACCGCGGTATATATTGTACACATTTACTGCTTCTAATGTTGTAAAACATGCACATATTTCTTCTCTGAGGTCAATGTAAACATTCTTTTCAGATTTATTTATTATTTAATTTAACTTGTTTATGTTTCGCTACATAAATGTATCTGATGCTTTTTCATTTTTATTTCTCCAAAGCATCCTTTTCCATCCCATAGATTTGCCTATGGGAGCAATTTGGGGTGAAGTACAGGTATCTTGCATAAAGACACTTGACATATCGACAGCATGTGTCGGGATCGAACCACTGACACCTATTTCCCCCCTAAGCCACCACCAATTAAATAGTTGTATTTATCTTGCATTTTATTTTATTCTGAATAAAGCATTTCATGAAACCTTAATTTCCCTCAGTATTCAGATTCCCTCGAAGGCTTTCAACAACAAACTGTACCTGTAGCGATCATCCATACGAGCCCCCCGGCTCAGGCTGGGGTAGGCCTCGGACGGGGGCCCGGTTCGGTAGTCGTCGTAGCCCGCCGGCGGTCCGTAGTGGTAGTTGCGGGGCACGGTGTGAGTGGGGTAATCCATGGGTGCAGCCGGTTGTACGTGTCTGTAGACGGGTCCAGTGCAGGCACTCATACCCGTCACTGAACCCCCCCCATCCAGGGACAGTGTGTCTGACACGGAGGGGATGACTGTGCGTGTGGTGGTGGTCTTTACTACTTTCTTTACCTGGAAGAGCAAGGTGAGGAGACAACAGTTAGTATATATAGACTTAAAATGATGTTGCTTGCAAGTATCAATGCATCAGTGACAATAAAATATAGTTTTTTAAGTGTATTTTCTTTATTAGATTTTTAGCTACCAGGCTCTATATATATATCACACTAAATGATGATGTTCCAAACCTTTGCTTGAAGAAATGTTCTCTAATTGGATCTTATTGAATGTAATTTGAATACCCCTGCTATAGATGCAATCTTAAAGGAAATGTCACCAACATGCTTCAGATGTATGCAACTCACAAGTGTTTTTCAATTAGTCATTTCCCTTTGTATCCTCTCAAGTTACCGTGGTTTCTGTGCGCCTCGTGGTCCCGTCTTCATTGGTCTCCACGGAGATAACAGGTTGAGCCTCCTGAGGGTCTTCCTCTACTGTATACGTCTCCTGCACCATCTGACCAGGCTCCATCCTGAACTGCACACATGCCAGAGGAAAGAAAACTTGAATAAAGGGTTCATTTGGGATATGTTTTGTTTTTTTAAAAAGATGTTTTTGAGCAGCCAGTGACTTTATTGTAGAGACAGAGGGGATGACATGCGGCAATAGTCCCGAGCCGGATTTGAACCCTGGTCTGAATGGAGGCTTTTCACATTTTTACAATTTGAAAACAGCAGGAAAAGAGAAGTTGTCTTTGGAAGATGCTTACGTGATGTGTCCCGTTGATGTAACCCTCGTTCAGTGTCAGCCTCTCTATGTCTGCATCACAAGGAATGCGGCCGTTCTGCGGAGAAGAAATACACGTGAGGGGAGTCCAACACACACCATGACTGCTTGGAATGACTATACGCGTTTGAACGCATACACATCAGGGCATGGCCTGAGCAGTTAGAAGTCGTCCAGAGTGACGGGCTAAAATATTGCTCAATTACATGCATTTCTTTACAGTGATGCAACTACAAAAAAATATTGCAAGGAATTGTCAATGAAAATAATCATTACAAGCAACTACTTAGTGACAGCCTGACCAGAAACAAACCTTTTCAAAACACCTACATAAAAACATAAAAAATAAACAACATTTAAAAATCAGTGATAGTTAAAAATTCAGTTTTCATTGCATTTAAAAAATGATTTATGTGCACGGACTGTAAGAATGAAACTACATCCAACAACTATGTGAAGGAACTGTGATAATGCAATGAATCGATGGAATAATAAGTAATGAAATGAAAGTGAACAACAGAGTGAGACAAACAACAACAAATCCGACACCACCTGCATTGACAGCCAGGGAGTGGTGATGGGTGTGGTGCACTTCCAATTCCAGCCACAGGGGGAGCTCTATGCACCCCTTTCACCTCCACTACTATGTCGGGTTAAGGGGGGTAGATCCCTATGGATCAGATAGTATGCAGTGGTTTCATGCATGTTGTATTCTTAATCTTAAAAAGCTAAATAGGTGAATGCTGCTCTTACAGGAGGAGCAATGACAGACGATTTTAAGTGCCAATGGTACATGATCACACTCTTTAGTTCAGGCAAGGACTCAGAGAAGAATAGAAAGTGTGTGATGGCAGATGTGAGCGTGTGGGAACCTGTCAGTGCAGACTCAGGTTGTGTTGCGCTGCCTGGGAGAGTGGCAGAGGCATGCCGAAGCCTTCGGGCTATGTAAACACACGCAGCAGAGATAAGGACTAGCACAGGCTATATTTCTGTCCCACTCTCATTCTAACACTCACAAAAACACATACTCTACCTATGCTTCTGCTTCTTATCAGCCTCCAGGATTACCTGGGGCTGGAATGTGTCCTCCATGCCTACATGTATGTGCGACAGAAAGTGAGAGCTTTTTCAAAAGTATGCGTGTGTGCGCGCGCACGCCGGTTTATTCACTAATGGCAGAATGTGTCAATAAGGAAGTAAGAGAATGAGCAAGAGTGCGTGGGTGTGTCCTGTCTGAGAGTATGAAGTCACTCGACAGTGCCTGAACCAGGTGAATGACTCACACATGATAAACAGGGTGTGTAAAACAGTGAAAAAGTGTTTATCAGCTACACACAGAGTCAGATGTTATCCAAGAATTCAGAACTGATGAAGCAGGGCTGAAGGGAAACCAGTTAACGGACTTTGTGTTGCTGAAAAAAAGTGTCCAAGGACGTCTTCCTTATTTCAGAACATGCAGCGAATCGTGGATAGACCAGCTGGCTGACATAATGTAGATACCAAGGTAAACTGTTGAGTAAAAAAGCCCAATATCACGACATACAAATTGTTAAGCGAGTCGCGCCTCTGCATGCAAACTCTCATGGACAAGTCAAGACAAACATGATGATGAGCTACAGCGGGTTGTAAAGGTGGTGAAGAGGTAGGATGACGATGCAATGACTTTCGTTTTGGATGAGAGACATACTGAGGAGCCGCTGGAGGATGGAAAAACATACGTCAGCGAAAGACGCGAGGAGCAACAGAGGGTGCAAATGACCTCCTCAGGACAGCTAAAGAGTGGTGTAGGAATAAGTCTTAAAACCCAGAAATGAGTTAAAATCTGGTTCCTTTCTGTCCAAGTCGACCGTTTTTAGGTTTATATTTGTATTTTGTGCCTCTACTGGGACATGTCTCCATGCTTTAATGTTCAAAAATGCAAGGGCATATAACTTTGATGTCTTTTTTTTTTATAGCCTAACATCTGGCGGTTGGATTAAAGCTACAAAAAGATAGTGTGGTGTTAATATGTGGAGATTATCCTTCTGAATAAAACGTATAGCAATCAAAGATGTTTGTTTGGCACATGTCTTTTTTTCCAAAATATTATAAATCCAGCAAAAAAAATGTTGACATTTGTTGAGCCCTTGTGATGCTAACTTTCAGGTCAGCCTATAAGTATCTCTGCAGCATCTAAATGTAACCCAGACAGCAGGTATGTTGTGCACTACCATCCAGCCAGGCCACACAGAGGGATGGAGGTGACTATGAAGATGAAACACGGGATGAACTTGCTTGGATGAGTTGAATCCGAGGGACGTTTTCGATGGAAAATGTGCGTGATGGTGGAAGGAAGAAAAGGGAATAGGGGCGAGGGGAGTTTGTTCCGTGTTACCTGCATGTTGGGGAGGGGGCGGGGCAGGGTGCCGGCACACGACCTCCGCTCCTCCTCCAGAGCTCGGCTGAGCATCTCAAACTGCCTCTCCTGCTCCCGCACCGAGGCCAGCAGGGAGGCCGTACTCGCACACTGCTCCATTCACACGCTGGGAGCAGAGCAGATCAGAGCACAGGACAGGACACGACAAAGGTCAACACCAGAGAGCAGAAGAGAGTCAAACCAACACCGGGATTTCATTAAAGAACAGACACATACGGATAAATCACCCATGTAGACAGAAGAGCACAGTGAACACCTGGGAAGTGCTAATGAAGCTGGAATGTAAAGGTTGGAAAGCAGCAGGTGCTGACGCAGGAAAGGCAAGGGAAGATAAATGAGAAGCGCGGAGATAAAGACGCAGGTACGGAGACAATGTGAGTACAGACAGAACAGGAGCGAGAGGAACAGCAGGCACAAGGAAAGAGCTTCTGGAGCATTCATCTACAAAAACGATTATTCAGTGCAAATTCAAGGTGGGACCGGGACCAGTAGAAACTGCCGTCACGTTGTCCCACGTTTCCTCACCTTGTGCCTTCACGGTTAAAAATAGAGAGAAAGTGAGATGCATGACGAGAGACGATTACAGCAAGCTTGTTAACACTTCTTCAATCCGAGGTGCGGAAAAAGTGGGGAAGGAAAGGGGGGACGAGTGCAAAGTGTGAGAGCATTCAGAGGAGTTATCGAGACGGCGTCGCACCAGCGAGTTACACCGAATTGGAAACGCCAGATGTGTTCGGAATTGGGATGGGGTGTTCGCCCCCTTGATCAGAGAAAAGTTGGCAGGAGTTGTTTTTGATTTAATAGTTTAAAAAATACAGGTGGTGAGGGGCAACACTACCCTAAGAGAAATCAGAATGCCCCCCAAAACAACCTAGATTTGGGCAAATATTGCCACCAAGATAAAAACACAAATATGTACCAGTTAAGACCACTATCGTAATCAAACACATTTGAATCCATTTCATTTTAAACGAAAGTCACTGGTTTTCAAAAGTTCCCCATGAATGTTGAAAAATATTCCCCGGATTTTTCTTTTCTTTTAAATATTATTTGCATTTTCTTCATTGGTACTACACTTACTATACCCTGCAAGGCAAAATATGGCATTTATTTTCACATACAATCTATGATCAATTCTTTTAAAGCCTCACCTCTTTTACTTCTACAAACTAAAAGCAAAAGAGAGTCCCAAGTGAAGTCATAAAACTGCAGCAATTCAATTATCTTTTTTATATGCATTGGACTTCAATCTATAAACCCGAATAATGAGAAGCATCAAATAGCTTCCATAGATAAAACACTACAAGCGACCAAACCAAGAAGTTGTCATGGGTACGTTTTCCTGATTTAGTGCTAAAGACATAAAGGCTGGACGATAATGGCAAACAGTTATGTTAAAATTCTGAAGATAAATTACACTAACATTTTCCAACGGTGAATCCAAGTGTTTTAGTGCTACTGTAGTTCTTAATAGGATATTATGTATTAGTAGAATTACCTCCAAGCCTATTCTCTCTGGTAAGCAAATCAAACAATGGTGATCTCAGACAATAACAGTAATTCAGAAACTTTGACACTATTCAAAAGTTGGTAGAACCGGTCTGATCCTCCTCCTGAACTTTCACTTTCCTATCACAGCGAGTTTAATGATTACTCAGATGTAAAAGGAGTGCTGACTGACAGCGCACTGTTCCAAGTGCATTTCAAAACTAAAAAAATAATTAGAGGACCGTTATAAATACCAATGATCCATTCTGCATGAATAAAGCTGAGTACTTTGACACAGTTATGGTACAAATGAGCCAGAAAGAGAAAACATTTGGAATACAATACCATAGATGACCTAAGCCTGAAATTACAGAGTCATGATAATAAGCAGACGCCGCTACAGACCAAAGTAAGACAAGGACAAAGTGTCTTCTCTCAGACTTTGTCCACAGGGGTGCTGGTGAGGGAGGAATGAGCAATCTGGGGAAGTTCTCTTGAATGGTGACTGTCTAATAACGGGATGACATGATCATGGCTCATCTCCAAACCAGGACTAAAAGACATTTTCTACTTCAAAGTTCACTGACTCATGGAAATCTGCTCTTTGTGTGCCCCTAGAGGACTGGGAACAAAGACTCCTGTATGAAGTGTGTGTGCATGTGTGTGAGCAGGCCAACTGATTGTTTGATCAAAGACTAAATCAAAAGGTGGCAAGTGTGCATAGCTGACGATAGTCTCCTTCATTTGTGTAAGGGGTAAAAACACAATTCAGGACAGAAGCACACGCATTCTCGCTCCATTGTCATACATTCCACGGTGAGATTTAGCGTGTCATATCCTGTCTCAGCTGTTGGAAGCGGTCCTAATAAGGGAGCCCTTCACTCTCTCATTGTGCTGCTCTCATCCGTCTCTAACACTAGCACGTTTTTTTTGCTCTACCCGGCCAAAAGACTTGAATCCTGGAAAGAGAGAGTGGGCCCCATTACCTTCTCTGACTATCAGGGCGTCCGGACACAAACACACTGAGTGCCTCTTCAGTGGATAATGCTCGCAAATGGATAGATGGTTTAAAATGATCTCAAGTGGGTATAAGTAACCCCCAGTGATAAGCTAAGATTACATTAAAACTTAACTTGAAATGTAAGATATAGAGTGCTATGAACATATTTTAGATATTGCAGAAAAAAAGGCTTTCTGGCAAATGGACATGTTTTGTTCAGCAGGATAATCGCCCCATATTAATTACAGAACTTTTAAAGGTTATAACAAACCCAGAAACATGGTAGCATGACTCCATGTATACACCGCTAAGCTAAAAGGCGGCTTATGTTCGGCATAATGATGATTAGTACTCTTATTTAGTCACTATTTAGCAGCTGTCCTTGTTATGACACATTCATAAATCCTCCGTGGGGTATTTACAGACATAATTATTTCGGAGAACATAACGGGAAAATCTCTTAAGCTAGTGCAAACCACAGAACATATTTTTAGGCATCTTTAAATAAATAAAAACCCTCTTAAGATGAGGGACTGGAATTGCTACAATGCTAACTCATTTCAAGGTTTTGGGAGTTATTCCTTCACCACTAAATAGACTGTGATCCCAAACACAACTCTTACCCTAAAATAAATGCTTGAGGTAAGTCTGTGGAGGCGTCAAGTTTGACATCAGGGACCGAGCCCTGACACATCAGATAAGTCGACATGCCACAACGTGGGTTGATCTTCACGGCTCTATCAAAACATCAACACTTCTTTGATAGCGAGAGGAAGAGAGTCTGTAGTGGCTGCAACACACACACACACACACACACACACACACACACACACACACACACACACACACACACACACACACACACACACACACACACACACACACACACACACACACACACACACACACACACACACACACACACACACACACACACACACACACACACACACACACACACACACACACACACACACACACACACACGGCTTTAGCCACTTAAAGCCGGGGCATTAGTCACTGAGCTATTGGAAGTCCATTAGCAGCAGCGCTAAATCATATCTGCTAATGGGATGGTTGTACAATTACTAAGCCACTTAGTCCAGAGCCAAGAACCAACACACTTATTGGCAGCGTTGGAATCTAACAAGTACATTTACGAGAAGTATAGTATGTAACTATTATTTCAGTCGTACTTGTACTGTATTTATATTAGGCTACGCATACCTTTACTCCGCCAAACTTTACACGAAAAATGTGTTCATTAACTTAACTACATTAATGTAACTAGGGCTGCAACAACTAATCGATAAAAATCGATTACTAAAATAGTTGACAACAAATTTGAATTCTATGTTGTTACTCTGTTTGCTGAGCTGGCTATGTCACTCAAAAAGAAAACATTTGAAAAATGGCAGAAGCAGGGATAAGCACGGTCCGACCAGAGCCTATCTATATATGGCTCTGGATCCGACTAAAATCATCCACAGCGTGGGAGCACTTCACCTTAAACAACACTGGTTGTTTGTGCAATATTGCATGACAAGTAAGGGACAATGTGCAGCGAAGCCGCCACTGAAAAAAAAAAACACCCAATCAAGATCCCTCCGCTTCGCGTCGGTCTCTGATGATACTGTCAGTGTTTTTTTATCAACAATGACCGGCTCACTGCACATTACCCAGCTTATTACACGGCCAAATACTAAACAAACTAATGACTAACTTGAGTTATTTTACCTTTTATTAATTCCAATTTGGGATAAATAAAGTATTTCTGATTCTGATTCTTCTGCGATTTTGCAGAAAGTGGGTTGGGTTGACATTGTTTTTGTGCTATATTTATTAATAATAATAATAAATGTATTTTATAAGCGCTTTTACAGGTGCTCAAAGTCGCGTCACAAAAGGTACATCAAAAGAAAGACAACAAATAAATAAAGTAAAAGTCACATTCAAATCGGGCAATGTAACATTATCACATTAAAAGCCAGAGTTTGAAAAGGTGAGTTTTTATGAGTTTCTTGAAGGTAAGGAGTGAACTAGGACACATTGAATACATTTTAGCAAATCTGAACATCGGCTACATTTGGGTTGTCTTGTGTGTTGATTTTGTCAATTTGGAAATACAGTTTTCTGAATAAAATAATAGAAAACATTTTTTGGCACGTTTTTTATCTGAAGATTGTATAAATAATCAACAGATTAATCGATTCTGAAAAAAATGGTTAGTTGCAGCCCTAAATGTAACACCTTCAAAATACAAAAAACACATAATATACTTATGTGATATGATGGGTTACTGTACTCCTAATTAACCCAGATTTTACTAAGTTAAATTAGCTGAACATTGGCAAGTTAAAGCATTAAAACAACATTAAATTACTTTGGTCTTGGATTAAAGTACGGACCACGGCGCGGGATAGACAAATATACCATTTCTGGAAATGTATTTGCTATGAATTGCTATTTATATGTAAGAATGTCTAATTAATTCTTGAGATATTGTGCTATTGTTAATACTGTGTTGTGCTTAGTGATGGTTAAAAAGAAGGATCACTTTTGTTTCACTTCCGTACTTCATTAAATGCGATGAGTTGTTGTGCTTGTTTACGTTTGTTGTGTTCATGTGGCCTTAGTGTCTTGATGTGTGTGTTTGACCGCAGTGCGTTTGTGGAAGAATTTGCCAAAGTAAAGGATCTGAGTACACTTACCACTACTGCTCATGTGTGTCCACTACTCCCTGCAAAGTCTGCAGTACGCACTCGCAGCCGGTCTGTTCGTCTATCACCCCGTGCCCCGTCGAGTATTGTGACTGCAGTATGTCATATGCCATCATTGCTATTTCAGCAGCTCTGGTGGTGTTGGCAAGCTGACATGCTTTCTATTCTACACACACACATACACAGAGCCGAGGTGAAGCTATGGTAAAATGCTGTTGTCGCTTGGCCAAGTGCGCCGCTGACTCGGCCTCATTTGAATGGTCACAGAGAGATTGTGTGTGTGTGTGTGTGTGTGTGTGTGTGTGTGTGTGTGTGTGTTGACCTTGGCTTACATCCAAATACTACCGCCTTGCCGTCCTAACATGAAACCATGAACACCCCCCCCCCCCCCCCCCTCTTGCTATCTCCCATGTGGCCTACAGTGTGGTAGCTGCACATGCAGACACCTACACTCATTCACTTTTCAGGGACTTCTGCAAGGCCAGCAGTCTGATCTACAGTCCGCCAACTCACTATTCTTAGTGAGGAAGGAAACGAGCAGGCAACTGGAACTAACAGAGCCCAAAAAACCTGCCAAAAACAGAGCGACCGGTTAAGTCTATGTCCACCTAGCTGTAGCGAAAAGATATATTGTTGATTTGAGCCTGGATGAACAATCATAACGATATATCACGATAAAGTTTAGAAATTAAAGTCACCCAGCCACACATACAACAAAACATTTAGGTGATAGGAGTTAGGCTAGTTCAAGCTGGGAAATAAATCATAAAGGACTCTACATTTTTGGCAATCATGCCCACATTATTTAAGAATTCCTCCCAAGACAGGATATGGACTTACTTTTAGTTTGGGTGAAAAAGCGTGTCCAATGAGGGCAGCAATTGATTATTATTTTGATTATTCCAGAGTTGATTTCTGCCCATTTTCAATTTTCCAGAGCTATAAGGAAACATGTCCAGCCCACAGTCCAAGATATTGAACTAAGAAAGATTATAAATTGATAAGTTAAACCCACATGTTTAATAAGGTAGAAGTAGAAAATGTTTGGTAGTTTTTCTCCCTTAATAACTTATGTAATACCAATCATTATTTTTCAGTTGATATACTGATCTGCTGATTGTTTCTGTGTGAAATGAACAATTAATGCTTATTTAGTATACCAAATGAATACTGAATTTGACCTCCAGCAGTGTGCAGGCTTATTTCACATAGCAAATGTCTATATTTGTAAATAGGCTAGATCATAATCTTTTATAATCGATCAAAGGACAAGGGTCTGGAAGGCAACAACCCATGTTAGGGTAAGGCATTATCTGCATACCATCATATTATTAATACTGCTACAGTCAAACATGTAAGGACAGTAGGAGATCTGTTTGAAACACATAATTCCACATGGAAACAGTATGGCAAATGTTACTGATGTTAATCAAAAGTCAACAAATCATAAAACAATTATTGATTGATGTTTTACATTAGGCTACATCAAACAATAATCCCACATGAACAACTTGGTTTCCTTGAGTCTTCTTATTCAAACTACAATGAATTAAATTTAAATCATACAAGTCATACATTTAGATTTAAATCAACATAAACCAGCTCTACATCTAGGCATCAGTCTTTAATTCAACTTCAATCAACGATGAGATGTTACCACAACCAGAATCCATATCAAATTAGGCTGCTTTTTCAACAACATGTAAAAACTTGACAAATAATGAACATGTCCAGTGTTTTCCTACACGATAATAGCCAGGCAAACTAAGAACCAACGCTCAGCAGTTGGTAAAGATCTACCACTGGTGACTTGCAATCAGAGTGTGGCTACCACTTAACAAGGAAGTGGGTTAAATAAATTGCTGCAGTGAAGACCATAAAAGTGCAAAATGACGTGCAACCTTTCCAAGAAAGTTAACCATGAACATTGAGGGAGGGTACAGTGCAACAGTTTTGATTCACGGCTGTAGAAATCTGTGCACTTTGATTTTGTTTCCTCACACGTCCGCCCCTGCATGGAAAGCCGTGCTCACAGTTCAAATAAAAACACAGACTGCAGGTGTAACCGTTGGAGGTATAGAGAGGAAGAGAAATAAAGGGAGAGAGAGAAGACAGACAGGGAGGAGGAGGAGCAAATAAAAGAAAACCCCAGCTTCTGTGTGTCAGAGGGACACACCCGTAGAGTGCTCTGAAAGCCGGTCATTACAGAGGCTCACAAATGATAGCCCTGGTTAAAACAACTGGCTGAGCAGCAAGACTTCAGCCCCCACAGACAAAATGGCTCGGCACAAACTCTAGGCAGCAAAAAAGAAACACAACTTCTTCAGCCCTTCCTTTTTTAATCTCATAGAAGGGACGTTACTGAAAAACATGCATGTCCAAACTTGCTCACAATCTTTCTCATCTCAGGTCAACAAACAACAAAGCAGACATGCCTGCTGGGTATTTAGATGAGTGTGACAGGCATGCACTGAAACTCATCAATCAGCTGACTGTACCAATGCAAATCAACAAATCACAGTTACTTGAAGCTGTCAAACATGTCCCATGTTAGCTTGTGTGTTGTTGTCATGTAATGTCACACCCACAATCTAAGTAAGAGTGAAAGTATCAAGCTAACTCTAAAAGTGCTCAACTAAAGGCAGATTTTAGCCAGGTCACTGAGAAATCCAACATCCTTTCACACCAATGAACTGTAAATTGAGAAGCAGACAAGGGACTGAATAATGAAGCAACAATCACGCCTGCCACCTTACCACACCCCACACTTACAGACCCACACAACAGGTTCTTGCTTTTTTTTCTTATCCCCCTAGCTGCTCCACCACTCCTGCCTTCATCCACAGACCACATCAAAAGACAGCTGCTGAAACATTAAACAGTGTGTCTCCACTGTACACTTTCAACACACACACCTAAAACAAAATACAATAAACCGACAAATAACACACCCCGCATATTCACCTGAAAGCACCGTGCAGCTTCACTGTCCGTAGATAGCGGGCGTCTCAGGTACAATACATAATAGGAAATTCATAAGTAAACCGAGACTGGACTTTGACCCCTATCTTACGGTCTGTGACGGGGCGTGCTGCCGGTCACTTCCGTGTACTCTCACCTGGATAGCTCGGTTAAAAAAAAACTGGCGCAGAAGTCTTGCTGCCTCGCTGTTCAATAGCAACACAGAAAACACTCAACATGTTATGGCGTAACGTTATACCAGACATCGAAAACTAAGACCATTCATGGAATAGACTGCTATAGTAGCTTTTTAATTAGCATATTTAATCATCGTGATATCAACCCATTTAAACTGCATATATTGGTTCTGTATAACTTTTCGCCAAGTCTCACTCTAGATAAGTTATTCATCAAGCTAACGACCGGAATACACCAGTGCTAGCTGAGTTAGCTCGTGCTATTTTAGCTAACCTGCTAACGCTGCGTTTACAAATAAACAAGTTCCCCAAAATAAAAAGATATTCACTCTTTTCACAAACAACACATCCCAAACATTAGTACCGGGCATTGAGACAAAAAAGACTGACCATTACCAATTCTGGAGAATGTTAGGCTTGTTTTTCAAAGTCCATAAATGCTTGCGAGGTGGATTCAGGCCTAGCCTAGCCGCTGCTGCTGCTTCGCTGACACTATCCGAAGCCGCAGCTCAGAGAAGAACTGAGTTGAGATGAGGCAACAAAAACAGCTCGGTATGGTCGAGCAGACTCCGAACAACTGCACAGAAAAAGTGTCCACCGCAGGGGCCAGAGACTCTCAAAGAAGAAGGAGAAAACACCCACCTCTGTAATGTCCTATCTTCCTTGCCTTGGCTTGTTGTTCACTTGTCTCTGCTCTTCCTCTCCGCTGGGGGGAAGAGGTGGGGGCGGGCAGCAGGGAAGGGAAGAGCATGGAGGAGAATCGAGCAGAGTGGCAGCGCTACGGGGGGCGTTTTTGAAATATAAGTTGACATACCGGCATTAGTACTTTTTAAAATTCACAAGCTTAATTCGAAAGAGGGCTTCTAATGATTGGCTACATCACTTCAACTAAAAACTTTACAATAATTAAGATTTGGGGTGGCTTTTGATTAAACAACGAAGTCATTATTTTAATAGAAGAAAATATATATAATGAATCATTATCTAATACCTTGCCAGAAATAAAGAAGAAAACTACTATTTTCATTTTTTTCCAAACACAGTTTATGGTAATATTAATAACCCATCAGCTTCATACGAATATAGAATTTTCTCAGCTTCCAGCCACAACACCTAACATTATTTTTGTTTAGCACATTGAAATACTCTCTAAAAATAAACACACCACCTCTAGAGTTCCAATATTGCCCTCATGTGGTCTTAGTGGTGCTATTACAGAGGAGCAGCATAACAGCGAATGCCTCCGTTTTAGAAGTTTGTTATGCTATTGCACTGGTGGTGGTCAGTAACTATACTATGGTACATTTACCTTACTGCAGACTAAAACACTGTATGTACTTTACTTCAGTATCCCGATTTGTGCTACTGTATACTTCTACTCTACACTTCAACTTCAACATATCAGAGGCTAACACTGTACTACTGTAGCGTAAACTACCCAGTAGCAAATATAAAAGTTCAAATGAGTAGGGCTGCAAACATTGATTTTAATAACAATGTTATCTCCCAGTTAAAACGATTAAATTGTTTAATCATTTGAATAAAAAAGGTCAGAAGGTAGAAAGAAAATCCCCTCACAATTTCTGACAGTAATGTCCTCGTTTGCTTGTTTTCGACAGTCCAACACCAGAAGAATATTGAATGGGCAAAATCACTCAAGCAAAATTACTTAAGCAACTGTTGGTTGAATTGATTAGATTATTATTATTTATTGATTTTTCATTGACTAAATGAATAGATTCTCTACTATAAGTAACGAAGTCTTTACCAGTTTCAACATCAAATTGCTTCTAATTGCTAACAATAATACATTTACAATAATTAGCCATAATAACCAACTTAGCGTTTTGCAGCTTTTCAGTTTTGCTGCGCTTTTAGTAAATGCAGCAGCTGTTTCGTCAAGTTGGTGAATGTTTTCTAAAAGCTGTGACTGTATTGTCAAGTTTGTGAAGATGTTTCTTCATGTGCATGTGTGTTTGCACATTTGCATTTTTTATTTGCATTTATTTAATACCTCAGGGGGATTATCCTAATGGAAATGTTCTGGGCTTCTGCAACGTATTTGCACCTCTTGGCCACCGTAGAACAACCTGTTCAGACAAAATAAATTAGTTCATAATTTTGCAAGACAGCATTTAGACATTTCCAGTCCTGCAGACAGCCAGTGAGTAGCACTATAGTGTAACTAAAGAAATGCAGGTCAGAGTTCCTCTAAACCTCTTGTATGTTTACTCAATTCTCCATGACATAGTATCGTATAGCAATAAGAACAAACAGCCCAGAGAATCATCTGATGCTCTGAAAAACTATTAATTAATTTAAGAATTAAGTTTCATTGTATCATTTAAACCTGATGTCATTATAATTGCTTCCAAATAGAAGCTGATTAGAAGTGATGTCAGCTGGTAGCTTTACTCATGCACAGAGAAATAAGAACACAGCAGTTATAAGAAAGTGTGGCATACAACAACAAAATATGAGACTGTTTGGAAACAACTGGCATTTTTCTAGTTGATACATAGATTTTGAAGAAATAGGAGGCCAACAGAAAACTAATATTGATATATCAGGTAGACAGTAATATATATTATTAAGGGAATTATTGACAAATATCCAGGGAAACAAAAATAAATAGAAAGGATGGCAAGGTACGGAGGACAAAACCTGCCAAAATCAGAGAAGAAAAATAAACTCATAATTGAAATGCAGGTTAAAAGGTATATAATGTACATTCATCCAGAGAGATATAGTGTTTACTTCTACTTTAGTATAAGCTACCAATCATTTCCAAAATGATTGCAGTGGCTGTCTTTTGCAATCATTTGCAAAAGACCGCACATATTAACCTTACCATAACACAAATTAAGCTAACCAGTTAAACAACCCACAAGTTACATTCCAACCTTAGTTAAACAAGCCCCACCCCAAAGCATACAAGGCTTTAAAAGGGCATTAGCAAACTTGATATCAGAGTAAGCAAGGAGATGTCCTCAGGCTGAGGTGCAGAGACAGACGTAGGGGATTGAATAAGAATGACATTTCTTTTTCTGTAACAGGATATTTTGTTGACCACCACAACAGCATTCATTCCTCAAGCAGTTCGCAGTGGGTCTACAAGGTGTCTTGCAGGACTTCAAACTGTGATAACAATAACGACAAGGATAACTGTGTCACGCTGACCCTTATCGTTTTATTCACGTCTTCACCTGTCTTGGCTGCTCAGGCATAAGTAGCATTGTTTGGCATCATGTTCAAATGCCAGGGAGGACGAGTCAAGTTGCATTACTGTTTGACAGTGTTCTCTGGACTCTTGGAGAGTTTGTTCTTCACAGGGATTACCTTTGGCTGGGCTTCTTTGGTGTTTGTGTTGAAAAGTGACGGATACTTTGCTGGATACTGCACAAACGCCACCAGAGAGGAGGACCAAGACGTGTCTATAGGTATATGAATATATATATGTATTGTATACATGTGTCCTACTCCACTACATGTCAACACTTAATGGCATTGGTTTATGTTTCCAGACTTAAAAAGGGCACAATTGCAACCAAATAGTCAGTTCACACACTGTGAGTACTTTTATTGGATAGAGTATTGCACTATGCCGTGTGTAAGCCAGGTTATCGTGACCCAGGACAATTACAGTTCTATAAAGAGCCACAAAGTCCATGTGGGAAGGAGTTGGTGACGGGGTCAAAATAAAAAGGCATTTCACCAAGGAGCACAATGAGTAATGCAGTATATGGTTATTTGTTACATAACTCACAAGTCCTTCATATATTGTTTGTTAACCCAAATACAATATTGTTAAAATAACCAATTTTTTAACAATATTGTTTTGGTTTTGTTTTCTAAGCCTAACTAAGTTCATTTGAACGGCAATGCAATCTTTTCCTACACCTATAACCTGAACTTAGTAGTTTTGTTGTCTTAACTACACTTAGTACTGTATTTCCAACCTACTGTATTATAGAACATACTTATTTTTAATCCAAATAAGATCTTTTACTAAACCTAACCCAGTAGTTTTGTTGACTACCCAGATTCTGAACTGCAGGGCTAGGGCAGGTGCACTGTTGGCTTGTGTT
The DNA here is from genome assembly GCF_036324505.1 of Eleginops maclovinus. NCBI lineage: Eukaryota > Metazoa > Chordata > Actinopteri > Perciformes > Eleginopidae > Eleginops > Eleginops maclovinus. Next base: position 19,902,986 of record NC_086353.1, on the reverse strand, counting down.
GCTGAACATTTGCAAGAATATAATAATTTTTTGCAAGATATCCTACAAGCTGTGAGAGTACATTGAACCTGATTAACCAAACATACTCTATCAAACACAAACGTTGAACTCTTTCCATTGTGGCCTCTTATTCTTGTATCTTTCTTTCTTTCTTCCAGATTGCAGAGGTCAGGATGAGCACCTTTCTTGGGTCATGTCTGTTGCTACCATTGCCAACACAATAACACGCTTCCCCATTGGATATGTTTTCGACCGTTGTGGAACCACAGTGGCAAGGCTAATAGCTGTGTGAGCATGCCATGAAACAAACTCTGTTTCATTAATTTTTTTGTTGATGTTTGGTTTGTAAAACATTCAGGACTTTAGGAGCTATTGAAAGAAAGAAGAGCAGCAAGCATGTACCTCCTTAGTGAGGTCACTTCTACGATGTTAAGGCTGCAAATTGAGGTTTAGATGGTCCGAAACTCACAAAATGCTAGGCTTGTTGTGACAGGGTTGCTACAGGGGCAGTGCACGCATTAATTGGCATGGTAGGCTAAGTGTTTATGCACATTTGCATTTCTAAGCTGTTGGAGCTTGCAGCCAAGCTAGCTAAAATCAGCTTTCCACAAATAGAAAAATACACAACATTGTTATCAACCCTGAAGCCCCAACCACTACCATTGCTCTCACTTGTATCCACACAGCCCCCCACCCCCCACCCCCACCCACACACTGAAAGGTCAGAGTATCTATTTCACCGGAATGTCCCTATGTTGCTTAGCTCAATATCCTCCTAACATTACACAATATTAAGTCTATTTAAAGACCTCAGCAATGATTCCCCCCTGGGTAAAATGTTCAACTTTCCTATGTTGACATTAACCATCTGGCAATACAGGCTACTGAAGTTATTCCTTAAAAGGCCCTTTTATGCTTTGGTTGTTTCCCCTTTCTGTACTGTGTTATAATGTTTTTTGTCCATGTTAATGCAAAGGCTAAAATCCCGAAGTTCTCGCATTGCAAGCAATAGGCTAAGTGACGGGATGTTTCACATAATATATATACGAAACACACGACATATCTCACTGTTTCCGTAAGGGGTTTCCATGAAATTATATACATTGATTAAGCTAACACTGTCATCCAAAGCGACGTACATATTGTGTATTAGCAGCAAATGGGCCAAACCATTTTCAATTATGTCATCATCAGTTAGTGTCAGAGAGCGGTCCGTGCCAGGGGCAGAGCTTGCTTCGACTGATCATGGAATGACAATTATTCTGTTAGGAATACATAATTATTGAGGAGTGAGTAAGAAAAAATCTGGTGTCTCAGCACATGTCTAGGTCCATTCTGCTGTCTTAACTTCCAATAAAGGTGGTGGTGCTGAAGTCCGTAGGAATTGTATTTGGTTTTTTTTAAAGAGCTAGTTTGGAATCACCATCTCTCCTTATTTGTCTTCTTCTCCAAGAAGAACACCATACTTTAGGTCAGACAATGACTATAAATAGATACAATGCCACTTCAAAACAGACAAACTATTCACTTAACTTGTTGCATTTGAGCTTTGAATTTACACCAAGAGGATTAAAGCAGGCAATTTTAATGCCAAAAATGTGTCCCAAAATAATTTAATTTGATAATCATAGACATTTTCTTACTGCAGATGTTTTTACACCACTGGCACTCTGCTCATCGCACTGTCAAGGGCAGGTAGGTTGTTTTTGTACATTGTAGTTTATGAGCAGTTACTGTACACTGTATAACTCTCTGCTCTGTCACTCATTCAGAGACGTCGGTGTTGCTTTACCCTGCGACTGCATGTCTCGTAATTGCTGGAACAACCCTTTACATGACCAATGTCCAGGTTTGTTCAACCTGCCGTAAAATCTTGTTATTGTAATGGTATGGTAAGAAGGATGCTGTGTATGAGGAGACAAAGAACCAAGTACCTGATGTCATAAAATGTAATGTATCTGTTAGGTGGCAAACCTGTTTGACACCTATCGCTCCACCATTATGAACGTCTACAATGGGGCCTATGACTCCTCTGCTGCCGTCTTTCTCATCATAAAGGTAATGGATACCCAATTCAGTAACACATTTTATTAAGCTCTTCAATCCAGAAACCAAATGTAAAGTGTATGTCTGCTCTTTTTGTCTCTCTATCTACAGATGCTACATGAAAAAGGAGTATCTCTTCATTGTTGTTTTGTCTTCCTCACTTCAGGTAGCATATTCCAACTTCTACGTACCTTCTTATTAATGCCCAAAGGACATATCCCCTACCCGCTGCCAGACACATATACTTACGGGTAGTTCAAACAACACCATCCCGATGAATTTAGTTGCGATAGTTGAATTGTTTTTTACCCACTTGCTTTGCTCTGATAGGGTAAGCTGCCCCGGCCAAAGAAGAGAAAGAAGAGAGGAGGAGGAGAATGACAAGGAATTAGATGTGAAGAGGAATAAAGATGATAAGACAGCAGAGGATGAGACATCTGCTTTGCATCTGCACAAAAAGCTACTGTATGAGCCCAAGCAAGAGGAAGGTAAATCGTCAACAATGCTTTTTCCCACCTTTTTTTACAGTTATCCGCCCATTAAATGGCGGTTATCAGTATTCATCTGGAGAATACATTTTTGTCCCTCCTCCCCCACTAATTGTCTCAGTTGGCTGTTATCATCGATCGGTAAATGGAGTTAGGGTTAACAGTATTTATGACAAGCAAAAGAGGAAGTTAGGTTTGTGTCCCATAGGGAAACAAATAGTCAAAACATTGACTTATATAAATATATATACTGTATATATATATATATATATATATTTATATATATCAGGGTTGATAACAATGTTGTGTATTTTTCTATTTGTGGAAAGCTGATTTTAGCTAGCTTGGCTGCAAGCTCCAACAGCTTAGAAATGCAAATGTGCATAAACACTTACCATGCCAATTAATGCGTGCACTGCCCCTGTAGCAACCCTGTCACAACAAGCCTAGCATTTTGTGAGTTTCGGACCATCTAAACCTCAATTTGCAGCCTTAACATCGTAGAAGTGACCTCACTAAGGAGGTACATGCTTGCTGCTCTTCTTTCTTTCAATAGCTCCTAAAGTCCTGAATGTTTTACAAACCAAACATATATATATATATTATATATATATATATATATATATATATATCCGTAAGATAACTAACATAAATTATTTAAATTGTATAAGAACCATACTTATTTCAACCCAAACCATGTATTTTTTTCTTACCATAACCAATAACCTTTCAATGAATTTATAATGTGTTTAAAATTACCTGCAACCATTTTAAGATGTCTAGGCAGTGTAGTTTGACCATTTTGCCCCTTCTGAAGCATTTAAAGGATTGTGACATCAATTGGGCCAAATAATCCAAAGTAATTCTGGGAATAGGTCAACTCTAGCTCAAGCAGATTAGGATATAAGGCAGGTACAGTAAATAATGAAATACACAATGTTTCCTTACAAAGTAACTCTTGGGACCTTGAACGATAATGACATATTTGTGTAAGATTAACCAAAGTTAAAGTTTTCCTCTAGAAGTATTACATTTTTGTATTTCGCTCTTCCTTTTCCTTTCATCCAGCTAGTTTCGGTAGCTGTGTGAAGTCATGGCTCTTCCTGTGGCACCTGCTGTGGGTGGTCACCAGTCTCCTCTGTCAGTTCCTCTACCTATCTCTTGTCAATCCCATGCTCACACGGCTGGCCAATAATGACCAAACCTTGGGTGAGGAAGTATACAATTATTCAATTTCAATAACGACCATTTTTCTGTGAGTCACTTGTCAGCAGTCAGCGTCAGCGATGAGCCTAAAGGCTACAAGTTATTTAAATGATCTGGAGTTGGTAAAGACAAATCTTACCAGAGCTCTAACTTGATTTTCTTTTTTGTTTGAAGGTAGAGGATCTAGGCTATATAACACTCCACTAGCATAACACATCTGAATCTCCCACTGATTCAGATACACTGTTGCTAGGGAGGAGCTGATGTAAAATTTAAATACTGGTGTACTCAGGAGTCTTGGTTGTTGAAGCTTGTCTAGCCAAGGATTTAAAATTAAACCAGATTATGCTTTTAAACAACAAAAAGGAATAATATAGACATGTTTTGTAGCTGCTGCTGTATCAAACATAACATGATAAGCATTTTTGCCATTTTAATTCTTTACCAAAAGAGTTTCCTCCTCAAAGCTAAGCATTGTCATTCCTTCCACCCCTTCAGTGAGTCACTACACCAATGCCTTTGCTATTACCCAGCTATGCGCAGTGCTGCTTTCCCCCATGAACGGCTTCATCATGGACCGACACAAGCACAAGCCTCACAAGCCTTTAACTCAAGGTAAGTTACATTTTTCTTCAAAACAGCTTTTATTTGACTAAATGTTGGAACTATATGTCACTGATTGGTATGTTTGACAGGTTCAGAATTAATTAAGAAAGAAGTCCAATTTAAAATGTTGAGCAGTTTATTTTACGTGTAGATGGATATGTGTGGTTTACACTCATTACTTTTTAATACAGACTTCTGACTTTTTTCTGGTTTTACATTTGCCTGCATCTACCTTGTCTTGCTATTGGTTGTTCCTTCACAGACTTCCTATATCCGTTAACCATCATCGTCTTCTATCTGTTTTTCAGGAGAGACAAAGCGAGAAGCAGACCTGAGTTCACTCCCTCTCGCCCTCTCCCTGAACTCCATGCAGTGTTTCCTCTTCTGTGTGTGTTTCACCTGTCCTGTCCTTCCCCTGCAGTACCTCACCTTCATCCTGCAGGTTGTCAACAGCGCTTTCTTTTTCGCAGGACACCAAGCCTTTATCAGCACAGCGTACGTTCACACATCATCCTCAATCCACTACACTTTAGAGCAAAATCCAGATTCAGTAGAAAAAGTCCTTTTTAGTTGACGTTGATCCCTATCTTCTGCTATTGTCTCCTCTCTCACATAGCTTTCCAATGCAACATTTTGGGAAGCTGTCAGGGTTGGTGATGACATTATCATCTCTGGTGCTGCTTCTCCAGTTTCCAATCCAATATGTCATCCAGCACCAGCTGCACGGCGATCCGCTTTATGTAAGTGTTCAAAGGGTTTGTGACACTGTGATTTGCTTTACCGATTGTCCCAGTAAAGAAAAAATAAATTGGATTTAAGTCTGAAAGACCACAGTAAATGTTAACTACCCAGCCCAATTTAAATGATTCAAATGATTTCTTATAAATATATAAAATAAAGTGTCAAAATTATGTTAAGAATAAACAGTATTCTCTACTCTGCAACTGCAGTGTCAGGGCTTTGGCATGAAACTGGACCCAAAAGCAGTAAAAGAGGGAGGCAGGTATAGAAAATGTAATATATGTGATTTTTTTAAAAACCCGGAGAACCAGAAAAAGCAAAACAAAACTACAAAAATAAAGAGTAGACAGAATGAGTACAGATCAATGGGCACAAGGAACAAGAGCAGGAACACAGGCTGGACCTCGGGGAAACAGGACAGGAACATAGACAACACAATGGTGGACCGGCCTATGCAGTATACACACAAGACTAATCATAGACGAGACACAGTTGGAGGGGGCAGGCAAACACAAAGGCAGCAAGTCACAATCATATCACACAGAAAGAAAGGAAGTAAAACCAGACAAGAAAAAAAAAAGAGGGAACATTTAACACATAAAATAAGATCATGACAATTTAGTTAAGAGTGGTGCAGGAATGAGTCCTAAAACCCAGAATTTAGTTAGCATTTTACCACAGATTGCTAAGATGCCTGAATTAAGGTCTGTGGTCAACACAAGCTGAAGAGATTTTCACGTTTTGTTAAATTAGAATACATCAATAAATACTACACTGGTCTGAAGCTTCTGTGTGTCTTAAAAAACATGGTTGCTAACAAATGCGTAAATGAGCCAACACGCCCAACATTAGCCACCTTAGCTTAGCGGCAGTGACGTGAAATCATGGGTTGGTGCTTTGGTTCGTTTATAGCCTCGCGTTAGCTTTTTACTTCAGGCAATTACATTTACGCCTCTAAAATCATTTGAGATTATCCTGCTAAACAAAACTTGTAAGTATCATAAACCTGTTTGCCACAGAGATGATTTGCCGCAATATTCCAGTGTTGCTAACTTCAGCTCAAAAATTCATCATTACAAAGAAGATGAAAAAACCCCAGAATCAGCATAATGGACTTTTTCCAGAATTCAAAACTAAAGAGTCTGATTTATAGAATGTACATGTTTTTAGCAACTGTTACATAAGATGTTGTGTTTTACCTAAATTGTAAACCTGAGCAATCAGGTAATCGAGTATGACTTTTTTACACCCTTCTTCGTTTTCTTTTTTTCCTATCATTCTCTCAGGTAAATGTGGGTCTCACAGTGTTGTCTCTGCTCACCTTTATTCACCCAGTCCACGTCAGCCTCTATTGCAAAAAGCTGGCCAAACAGAGAAAGACCGAAGACGCAAATGGTGTAGGGTCTGCCAAATGTTGACATTATCAGGTGCATCCAATTTGAAATTAGAATTTGCAGAAACAAACAACATTCCTGTCCCAAACAACCAGATATTTAAAATATATGTTTAAAGTTGTTTCCTAAATGCATACATTAAAATGGTATCAACATTGAACTGTATTTGGTTGTTTTTATTGTTCATTAACTTAGCTATAAGAATATAAATATGATTATTTAGAAAGGGAATTGTATGTACTTGAGCCACTAGAAACCCTCTTTTTCATATCTGGGAGGCTCTATGTGATAGATGTATTTTTGATAAATGTAATATAAAGGAAACATCCAGAAATATATAACTAAATGTATGTTTTAGTTAGGCTATAAAGGAACTACATTGGAGTCGGCATGCCTTTGCATCACCACCACTTAGCTAAATGTGGCTGATGCTCTCGCTGGTGACGTATAGTCCTTTAGTCACTTGTCAGCAACTGCTGTTTTTATGACACGTAGACTTTTCGGACATTCACCAGTGGAGTAATTACTGAAGTATTTTATGTTGTAGAATAAAACGTGAAAATCTCTCAAGCTTGTGAATTTACAAAATCAGGCGTCTAAACAAAAACCTGTTGACTAGTAGAGGAGGGAACATGCTAACTAATTTTCAGGTTTTAGGAATCCTTCTAGCACCACTCCGTAACTACAAAGAGGTTTTTTTTGTAATATGTTATAGTTAGGCTGTATAGGACCTACATCAACACCACCACTAAGCTAAAGGCACATATTGTTTAGGGCACTGACCTTTAGTCACTTGTTAGCAACTGTTATTACATGGAAGCTTCAGGCATTCACCAGTGGGGTATTTATTAAAGATTAAGATTGTGTTAACCACAGACCTTATGTGAGGCATCTAACCAAAAACAAGTTCATAAAACTGTTGACTCACAAAGCATTTCTGTGTTTTGGGACTCATTCCTTTTCTTCTGTTTATATATGAACAGATTTTTTTTTAATACAGGTTGTTTATTGGCAACTCTGCCGTAAAGTTTGAATTTGAATCAGTCACTATGTGCTGACCTGTGACATACTCAACTTGGAGTTGTTCTGTAACCAACCTCAGCGAAGGAAAAAATAAAAGAGGACCACCTTATCGATAAGAGATGATTTGTGTCTATGACAAAAAATATTTGCTCATTAAGATGTCCAGGGGCGGATCTACGGGGGAGCAAGGGAGGTCAATCATTTTTATTTTGTAAGCTAAGCAGTTAAAGAAATACGTAGGTGTACCGTCAAATTGAGAAAATACAATTTGAGTAAATAGTGTGAACACAAAGGGGTTAATGTTTTTTCTTTTCTGATTTTTTAAAGTCAATTTCATTTCTACATTGCCCTACAGGGTAATGGATTACAATGATTTTAACCAATGCTTTACATCTTGACTCTTGCAGGCCAGAGCTGGAGTAATTCAACAAAACATGTTAAGGGGATATGTAGCATGATCTCTGGTGTTCTGTACCAGGTGGTCTGTACGTAGAATTTTCAACAACTCGTTTCCTCTTTCCCCTCCTAGCCAGACAATTTAAAGGACAAGTCAACATAATGTATTTAAAGACCAATCTGGTTTTTAGGTGCCTCTTCTTCTTTAAATCAAATCTACAGATTTATTGTTTTTTGCATTTATTACAGTCATTATTTCCCTCTTATATTCACAGTGTTTTCAGCATAAAACAGCAACTCTTTATAATATATATTTTTTCAAATCCTATCAAATGTCACAGTTTGTTACTTCTTTAATGTATTGTATTATCTCCAGGATTTCCGGGAGGTGTTGAATTAAAATGTTGTCATCGTGTTGGCTAATGTAAGAAATAATAATCAATATTAAGAGTAACCACAACAGCGTCTTATTTTGAAATACAATCTTATTTTGAAATTGTTTATTATTGTAACCGGATGTATACAGCACTGATGACACTTGATGCCGGACTGAATCTGGATAAAGAGTGAATAGGGGAATTACTTGTGGTGTTATACATTAAACACACAATGTATAATTCCCCTTATTGACGCTGTAATACCCTAAGGAGGGAGATGACCCTATGCCACGTATTCACTAAACTGACCGGAAGTACTGTTACGACTTGAGGCGACCAATAGGAAGAGGCGACCTCTGGACAAAGAGCAATGCAACTAAGGACAGTGAACACCTCGTGAACCCTATTCATGTTTTGGGCCTGTTCAAGTGTGTTCTGAGCTACTGAGCCACAGCTGTGAAACTTTTGTAAAACCTACTGCTGCATCCTTTTATTAAATATTCCTTTTAAAACTTACAAGAGGAGCTTCACTTCGTTTCTTTTAAATCGACTCCTGGGCTTCGAATAAAAGAACATTTCCTACACTAAATAGTATCAAATCCGTAAGATTATCCTATAATTCACAACAACAATAACACCTCAATAGCATTATGCGGATATATTTAAACCTAAAACTAATATGTTTCCCGCCCTGGGAACATATGGGTCTTAGGTTTGCGATTACAACTTTATCTCTAAGTGACAGACAGACAGATACTGCGGAGCAGAAGCGCATGAGGACTGTAATGTGTGGATCACGTGGAACTAACAAGGTAAACGTCACTTGAAATGTAAATAATAGCAGGTGCGGGCGAAATGATGCATGCTTTGTCCCGAGACGGAGGTATTCAACGTCTCTACATAGAAAAAAACACCGACTCTATAGTAATCTATTATGTTTCATGGCCTACGCATTGCATATTGACGATATCAGATGTCCAGTCACGTTATGTCAAATTATCGTTAATAAATCCATTCGGTTACGTTTATAAAGGTCTATTATAAAGTGTGTTTATGTCAAAGTGGTGCCGTGTGTGTCAGTACACATAGATTAAGTGAACTAATCTGGATTAAAATCAGCACAGCCTGCCGATAACGGCCGCACTGTCCTCATGTGGCAATAGAAAATAAAACACAGTGAAAGTAGATGTAGATATCTAGGTGTGTTTTAATTAAATTACAAAATGCAAAAGTGAACAATCTTGGAAAAATAAATCAGAAACTTGCCAATTTTTAAATATTAAATTAACAACACCCACTTGCTGTAAAATTGTGATGCCATAGGAGTTACACTTATTTAATCTACCACACAGAAGCATTTGTTATGTCTGGAACCATATTTTACTGTGTGGGCTGTAACAGAGAGATGAAAAATACCTCTTGATTTTTCTGTAGAACTTTAATCTACAGAGACCTTCACTGCCCTGTTCTTTCTGAGGGAAACTCCAAAAGTCAGTTTGAAGAGGAATAAGAGGGTCTGCATGCCTAAGAGAAACAGAGAGACAACTTTCTTTCAGGACCAAACCTAAACTGGAAATACATCTTTTGGTGACCTGGAGATAGGCCTTGAAAGCATGCAGGGGTTCGAGGTTGGTAACAGGATGCGCTACAGGCTGACTCTGGCCTCGGGGATGCTGGAGTGTCTGTGTTTTGCCGGTGTAGTGTTTGGATTTGCCTCTCTGGTGTTTGTGCTGAAGGAAGATGGCTACTTCAGTCATCTTTGTGTTAACATCCCAGGTACCAATGGTACCAAGACCACTACAGGTGAGCAACTCTAGTTCAGGTTTCATCACGGACTGTATAAAAGAAGTGGGAATAGCCTCCAGGTCTGAAAAGTAAAGCCAATGCCAAGTGTGTCAAAAGTGAAATTATTCATGATGACCTGCAGGGGGCGACCCCGGTTGCAAAACAATTCTTAATGCAGTAAACATTCTTCGGATCAGTTTTTGGTCTCAATCACTAGATTCAAATCTTCTCTAATAATGCATGTTGTTCAATATGTAAGTTATGGGCACACTAAGAGTAAAATATACAATACATTTTGTTCTGAACCCTGAGAATTCTAGTTCTAGTATTTTTTCTGACCTCATGTTCTCAATAATGTATCTTATCCCAAGCTTTCTCAACCTTACAGACTGCACTAGGCAGGATGAGCAGTTCTCTCTGGTCTTCACCGTCGCCTCATTCCTCAACAACTTCCTGACTCTAGTCAATGGCTACCTCTTTGATCGATTTGGCACCATGGTAACCAGGCTGCTGGCAATGTGAGTTCCTCTTAATTTCCTATTTATGACCATAAAAAAAATACAATATCTGAAGGTTCCATTTAAAAAAACAATTTCTGCAAATATATATCCGGGCAAAGACCTCCTTTTCTGTACCCTGGTCATTGTTCTGCAACTGTTCTGAGAACGAAGCTATGGGACAAGGTCTGCGGCTTATCTCTTGATCCCAAACCCTATTTGCCTTTCATGTGCCATTTTACACACAAAGTAAAATGGTTGCAGAAAACCTAATAGTAAATAAGTCATGTATTTACCGCTACCTGTGCATATAAATGCATATCTTAAAAAATATATTAGTGGAAAGTTTAATCAGGTAAAAGAGTCCACCCATGAAAAACACTTAGATATAATGTAGTATATAAATAATTAAAAAATGATTTAATTAATTAATTTCAACCAGATCTCAAACTCATGAGATGCATCCTAGTTATGTGATATGATGCTGGTAAGAATTCAAGCCAAACACAAAACATCTACATTTAACAAATGTGAGTTCATAGTGCTGTTAACATTTTTACAGCTATTTTTTGTATTTTTCATTTTCATATTCCAAGATCTTTATACACGACTGGGACAGTTCTTGTTGCCTTCTCCAGTGCAGGCAAGTGCGCGCGCACACACACACACACACACACACACACACACACACACACACACACACACACACACACACACACACACACACACACACACACACACACACACACACACACACACACACACACACACACACAAAATGGTACAAAAAAAAGACTGAATTTTATTGGTATTTATTTTGCCCTACAGGGTGAGAATAATTACTTTAAAACTTGTTTGATATTTTCTTTTATCTAATGAAGTAATTTTAGCAAATGATTTTCCATACCGTTCACTAAATTACCCACAATCTTAGATCCACTGGAATCCACTTAGAAATGAGATACGACTGAGAAAAAATAAAGTTTTATTGTTAGTTTTTGGTGTAAAAGGTCTGGAGCTACAATGAGAACCCCCACCCCATACCCCTGTACTGTTTTATAGCTAGTTAACTGTAGTTTCAGTAGCATGAATCTGGGCAAAAAATGTGAAAATACAGTTAAAGTTAGGAAAAGATAGAATGTGGAATTACACACTGCCAGTTGTGAAGACAAACCTTTACGAACCGAAAAATGTCTTAACTGTTCAGTCATATTTGTTTCCTGCTTCATATAGCATATTCAGAGCTGCTTTATCCTGCCCTTTCGTGTATTGCTGTGGGGGGAATTTTACTCCTTCTAACCAACATGCAGGTGACTTCTGAGATAACTTAATGTAGAAATATACTCAAAATTAATTATATTTCGTAGACCTTTAAACACTCCAGTAACCATTACTACACATTTTCTATTGCTGAATTGTGTCTTTGTGTTGGTAAGGTGGGGAACTTGTTCTCTGCTCATCGCTCCACCATCATCACCCTGTACAATGGAGCCTTTGACTCTTCTTCTGCTGTTTTTCTGATCATCAAGGTACAAGGGGAGCCCCTATATTGTTATATCCTGACAACTTCTGTAATCATTATTTCCGTATAAGTGTTATTAAATAAAATTAAAATACAGCCCTGAATGAGGGGGTTATGAAAAGAAAAAAATCCCTGGAGTTTTTATATTAAGATAGTATATTAAAAGAAAAAACATGAACTTCTCTGTGATTAAAGGGATAAATTGGCTTTCGTTTGGCAAAATATTCTCTGCTTTCCAGGTTCTGCATGGACAGGGAATCTCTCTGCGCTCCTCCCTCCTTGTTTTGTCCTCCTGCAGCGTCATACACCTGCTGAGGACCTTCCTGCTGATGCCCAAAAACCACATCCCCTACCCTCTGCCGCAACACTTCACCTACGGGTACGAACATCAGCTTGTCTTTGAAGTAGCTACTATTTCATGGATAGGACATGGAATAAACAATCGTTTTCTCTATATAGATTGAATTGCAGGAAGGCCAACACTTACAATCTACAGCAGTTTGATAGGACGAAAGACGGTGGCGTGACAGCTTCACAGGAGTCTCCAGCAGAACCTGAGGACGAAGCAGAGGACCAAGACTCAGATAATGGTACTCAGCCTTCTTTTTGCCACATAGTCAGGAGTGCCTGTAGATGCTCAATAAAGCTTCACACAGAGAACTACATTTTAAAAATAAAACTTTAAAAAATGTCTTTTACAAAAAAAAGTGCATTTAATGAAATTGACAACTAAGTTAAAATAGACAACATACATGTATGACCAATAACCCTACCAACGTTTTTATCATCAATAGATCTCTGTATTAGTTTATAATCTTTTAGTCCACATTATCTCTTTTAAAATTGAAGCCACAATTTTCTTGAACTCAGGTATTCAATTTATGTGTTTCTGCAAATTTAACAAAGAAAAAGCAGCAGATTGTCTCATTTGAGAATCTTCTATAATACCAGGGAATATTTGACCTTTTTTGCTCAAAAATGTCTGAAACACTTGAGTCAGGTATCAAAATAGCTGCCGATACATTTTCTGTAGATTTAGTTATTGATTATTGAACTAACCATTGTAGCTCTGAGGGACATTTTCTGTATTTTCAAGAGTTAATGAGACGATTCATGATTTAAAATTCAGAGGTGAACTATTCCTTTAATCAGGGCCGTATCAAAACTCTATTTTATTTAAACATAAAACACACGGTGCAAATTAGTCACTGTATTCAACATAAAATAACATTTCATTAATCTCAATGAAAGTTCTTGTGGCAGAGATTGCTTTAAAAAAAAGTGAAAAATAAATAAAAGTAATGAGTTAAGTGTATAATCATTTTTACTAACAGCAGTGCCTAATAAAGTTGCAAAAGAGTAAGATACATTTTGTGAAATTAGTTAAATAGAAAAAGTTATATTGGACATGATATTGATATTGCACTGTCAGTGTCCTTTCAGCAGAAGGTAATACAGTTTAAACTTAAAAGCAATATTCACTATTTTGTCGATTCCTTTTTCCAATGTTTTGTGTTTAGTGGCGAGTTTCAGGAGCTGTGTTTTGTCCTGGTTCTTCCTGTGGCACTTGTTGTGGTTGTCCATAATGCAGCTGAGGCACTACCTCTTCATCGGCACGCTCAACCCCATGCTCAACCGGCTGGCCGGGAATGACCCTGACCTGGGTAACTCATTTGAAAAAAATAACTTGATTTAAGGATTTATCTTTTTCCTCTTATTTCACCTTTCTGTCATTATCAACAAAATCCAACTTTTTTTGGTTGGGTTTCTTTGCTTCTTTCTCCCTGATTGCTCAGTGAGTCATTACACCAATGCGTTTGCCATTACCCAGCTGTTTGGAGTGCTGTGTGCTCCCTGGAACGGACTCCTCATGGACAGACACAAGGTAAAGCCTCTGGCTCCCGGTAAAACTCTCTGCTCGTGTGTGTGTGTGTGTGTGTGTGTGTGTAACAGAGGAACTTCATTCATTTCTTCTTGTAGGAGAAACGGCGCTGGAGGCCGACCTGCGCTCCTCCTCTCTGTCTCTGTTCCTGACCTCCGTGCAATGTGTGCTCTTCTGTCTGTGCGCCTCCTTTCCTCTCCTCCCCCTGCAGTACATCACCTTTGTTCTGCAAGTCATCAATCGATCCTTCCTCTACGGCGGAAATGCAGCGTTTGTTAGCATAGCGTGAGTAACAATTATCCCAGAGGTGGGAATACTCAGATCTTTTTCATAAGTTAAAGTAGTACTCAGGTCTTGTACTTGAGTAAAGGTAGAAGTACCACAGTGTTACAACTGAAAGTCCTGCATTGAAAATGTTACTCAGGTATAAGTACAAAAGTATTAGCATCAAAATATACTTAAATTACCAAAAGTAGAAGTACTCATGATGCACATTGGTCCATTTTAGAATAATATATATGCTATGTTTTTATTGTAATTATTGATCATTAAAGTGTTCTCAAAGCTGGTAAAAGGTGCAGCTAGTTTGAATTACTTTGTATACTGCAAGGTAGCTTGTGAAATGTATGCAAGTACGGTACTTGAGTAAATGTACTTAGTTACTTCTTACCTCTAGGAAGTATCCTTAACGTGCGTTGGCCACAAAGTTTATTTTCTGCAATATACAGCATTCCAATGGGATAATCCAATTGCTTTTTGTCAAGGGACAATGCTAACTTTGGGGTCAGCCTACAAAAATACATCACAAAGGCACTACTGTTAAGTGAAATCCTGATCAGCTTCACGTCAGTTTTAGCTACCGCCTACAGTCCATCCCACCGAAGAGCTGCACATTTTTTGGTTTGTGCTAAAATGGCATGTTTCTTTCTGTTAGTTTTCCAGTGTGTCACTTCGGGAAGCTGTACGGCCTGCTGATGGCCCTGTCTGCTATCATCTCCCTGCTGCAGTACCCCTGTTTCAACCTAGTCAAAGGAGCTCTGCGTGAAGACCCCTTCTTGGCAAGTGCTCAAAGAAGTAACTTTGCAGAAGAAGCGTCGATGGGATATCATATCTTTGTCAGGGTCCACATCGTCAGCAGTGACATTCTGTATCAAGTGTAGTTAAATATTGTGACTGACCTTAGACTAATGGATGTTCTGTTACAGGTGGACGCTGCCCTCATTCTCCTCAGTCTGCTGGTGTTCATACATCCCCTCTACGTATTCATCCACTGCAGGGAAGTAGCACGCCAAAGGAAGGACAACACTCAGAGGGACAATAACGGCTCTAAAATGTCCGAAGCCGAGTTCTAGAAATAGTGTTTGTCTGTCTGTCCAAGTTTTATACGTTTCCATAAACAAGAAAGAAGAATTCTTTCATTCCCCTTTACATTTTTACTAGAGATTACACATTTTTGTATAATTTTTTTCTTATGGTATCACACTGAAATTTCAAATGTTCTTTATAATGCAAAACATGTTGATAGTTTAATAAAACACGTTAGTTATTGATTTACTGTTTGTAAACATTGATTGACATTTTGAGTGCTCTACATTCTTAAGCTTTAAATATTACTTCATTTGTCCACTTATTTGTATTACCACAGTACACAATAGACAGTAAAAAAAAAAAAGTACTTTCTGTATAGTATACAAGTATAATTCATGATTCATATGGTAATATCTTTTATTATGGTAATATTTTCCTTCTTAAAACTTCTTTCATGATCACTTAGAAGAACAGGATATGCTCTTAATCGTCCCAAACAGGGGACATTTTCATTCTGCATTTGACCCATCCTAGTGTTAGGAGCAGTGGGCTGCCATTATGTACAGCGCACGGGGAGCAGTGTAGGGAGCGGGGCCTTGCTCAGGCACACCTCGGTAGCACTTGGTCTTTTGGGGACTTGAACTGGTGACCTTCTGGTTCCCAAGCCAAGTCCATTTCCACCTCACGGTTTGGTTTGACTCACTTTTGGTACCAGCTCCTTTTTTCAATCTCGTTTTTTTCCCTGCAGGTGGTAGCACATCTTCGGGACGGACAGTGATACCACAGTTCCCATGTCAGTCCGTGACGTCATTTTGGCCCAAAACTTTACTTAAAAAACATACTTTTTCTCATCGACTTGAATTGGGAAAGTAACGTCTGTAAATCAGCATTCACATTTTGTTGAGCTCAACAAACTACCAAGTACAAAAACATTTACACCCTTATTTAAGTCATTAGGGTCTAAAGGTTGGAAAAGGCGGTAAAAGCTGAACCCAGACATTTTCCCTCTCCATTAATATGGCTGAGCCGAGGGCTGGAGATCGGAGGCAAAAATTGTGCATGCTCCATGGCAAACTACGGCCCGAGGGCCAACTGTGGCCCGTTGTCCATTTTTAAATGGCCCTCAGCTAATTCTAATGGAATTTTGCCCACACATGATACTTGTGCTAGTCTTATATTGTACTTCTTAAATATATGTAACAATATATTACACAGTTTTCATGTGTTAAGAAGCCTAGTTTTTCAAATAAATTCAGGAGCTGCCAAAACTTTTTCTAACAAAATAAATGAAACCCTGTGGAGAGTTAGGGGCCCAGACCTCTGTTTATTTTTCTGTATACGGCTCTCAGTGGAAAAAGTCTGGATACCCCTGCCCTATGGCCAAGAGGTTCAGGATGATCCGGTTGTATTTTGTACTCAGGCCTCAGTCAATTTCGGCATTACACGTACGTGCCACCGAGCAACTCTCAAAGAAATTAACAGCTCTTGAGTACAAAGTCAGCCTGGATCATCCGAGGTTCTGGGCCTATAGAGTGTGTACACTTGGGTTTTATTAAGTCCCGCCTCCCTCTGCTACATCACGACCAGTCAAATGAGTTGAGAGGGAAATAACTCTAGATTCGGCTTTTAGTGCCTTTTACGACTTTAAGATCCTAATGATATGAGTAAGAGCTGAAAAGGTGTTCGTAATGGGAAATTCATTTAGCTCAAAAACAATTATACACTTATTTACAAACATCTCTTCCCCAATGTTAGTTAATTGAAAAAAGTATTTTTGGGCCCAATGATGTCACAGACTTACACAGAAGTTGTAGTCTCCCTGTTTCCGGATCACTTCCTGGGTGCTTGGTGAAGGCGGGGTCTCAGCTGACGGCCGTAGCGATGCCAACACGAAAGGATGCCTTCTTTAAAATCTTGTTAGTCTTAATATAAACACTTAGGTCACTAATGGTGGGAGAGTGGTTAAGTTAAAATGACTAGTTTGTGCAGGATGACCGTGTTGCTTTATCAACGATTCTCTCCGACCAATTAGTGATCTTCCATGTTTTAAATTACTTTCGCTAGTATCGGCTCATTTTGCTTAGAACCTCGATCGAAAGAGTACAACGTACAATTCACGTATTCAAAGTACAGCCGTGTTGTACCAGGCAGTGGAAATGTGACATGATACGTGGTCTTTGGAGTTTTTCTTCATAATATCCCAATTCATAAATGAAAAAAAAGTAAGCAAAGACACATGGTAACAGCAAAATTCTACCATGAAGGTCTGTCATCTACGATTGACACACTTTGAATCAAAGTTATATTTGTTAAAAATACGCACTGAGGATATAATTGTATCCAAAGTGATAAGGCACTAGGTGCTACAAGGTGAGTTCAATGTAGAATAGATGAGTCTCAAAAAAAAGAGGGGTTGTGTGTTTACGCAACCTTTTAGATTCTGTCGTCACTCCTAACTGCTGCTCGCCCGCTCTCAGAGGTGGACATGTAGTTATAATGCAGAAATAAGATGGAGTCCAAACTTTCTGGTGGAATGTTTCCTCTCTTCCTGTGCACTGCTCCTGCTCCTTCCTGAGCAAAGTCCTGTGCGGCGCTACCTGCCACTGCGGGGGCAGCTAAGTAGGCCCGTGCAGCTATGGCCAGCAGAGGAAACTGACCAGCCTTCATCCTCCACCACTGCAGGGGCTCCACCCCCAGCGATGCCCCCTTGTCGGCTTTGTAGACGGACATCTCCATGTCTATAGACTCCTCCACGGAGCTCTGCCTGCTCTTAGGGGAGCAGAACAAGTCTCCCAGGAGGAACTCCATCCCAGAGAGTCCTGCCTGAGGTGCTTGCTCTGCACACTCGCTCTCATCCGCGTCACTCTCATCGTCCTCACACTCCATTAGTCTGAAGTTGATGGGGCGGGATTCTTTGATGCGCTTGCTCCTCCGTAGGAAGTCGCACTCGGACTCTGGAGATCCAGGCGAGGGGCTCCTCTTGTTCTGGCTCTGCTTCTTACCTTGGCTCTTTTTCCTGTCCTCCTTCACAATCCTGACAGCCTCTTTCTTTAGCCAATCAAAAGTGGCTTCCCGCTCCTTTAAGAGAAAGACAAACAAAAGATTTGAAATTACTATCCGCTATTATAGTGTAATACCTTTTTACTTAAGTTTATTTAGTAAAAAAATGTCATTGGTGTATATGTCATTTTCAAAATAGCAAAAAACATATACAATTTAAATGTAACTATATAATTCTAATACAATATTCTTTGTGATATTCCGAAAATATTTATATTATTTAATAGTAATAATATAATATTGCTCATTATTTTGTACACTTTCAGGTGCGTTAAGTCTTTTTTTTATTGAGAGAATGCAACTTCTATCATGAAACCATCAATAAATACAAAATCTACATCTCAACCAACCTGATTCATTGGCCCAGGATTATGCATATTTAAAAACTGAATGGAAATGTCTGAAACCAGAACCCAACAGGGAAGGGAAAACTCCCCAAAACATAACACGACCTCCTTAAAACACCAACTTGAAGGACATGCTTAGTATCAGAACTGACTCTGCTTTAAGAAGGTATGTGCTAGTCAGAGGGTGGTATATCATGTTTTGTAACCAAAATGTGTTCATAACTGGTAAGGACCGGGGGTTGGAATAAAAAAGCCGATCATAAAAAACTGCATTGCCAGCCTCTGACCGCTTTAATGGAGCATAAGAAGAGCTTGAACATAGTGTGCCATTATTATTATCGTATACGTGGCTAGAAAGAACAAAAAGGCGCAGTGTCAGTAGCTCGAGACTCACCTTGTTGTCCATGAAGCGCAGACCATGGAACTGTGGGTCGAGGGCACATGCCACACACAGAACCCTGTTGACCATTGGGTTGTCGTAACAACTCGCCAAGTTGCGCCTCATCATCCTCTTCACTTCCTTCACGATTGATGACGACTCCCCCGGCAGCAGCACGAGGTGGCGGGAGAGCAGGCCCGTGAGGATAGGCTTGACGAGGGACAGTCGGGGTAACGTCTCCTTGGCCAGAGTCCGACACGCCACGTCCAGAGGTTTGAGGACCAAACGAAGGTCCTCCAGAACCTTCCATTCAAAGTGCAGAGATGATGAGTTGGAGGTGGAGTTGGAGTGGCAGCTGCGGAGCAAACTAGATTCTGAGCCGGTGTCTTCTTTCGACTCGCCTTTAATCTCTTCATCATGTCATAGAACAGGCTTTTGTATTTGACGAGGGTGCTCAGCAAAATGTACAACTTGTTCCACGTTGGCCGACAGTGAGTCCAGGACTTTAGCTCCACATGTTCTTCCCTGGTGAGGCTTTGCGACAGACTCTGAATGTGGTGCTCGTACGACGTTCTGTTCTGAGTCGGCGGCAGGAACAGGGTTGCGAAAATCATCTGAAATTGGCCGAGGGTTTTAGAGATAATAGGATGGGACATCACTTCCTCGATGCAGCCTTGCACAGCACTGAAGAAACACGGCACAGACGGTAGACCTTCCGTAGAGTGTCCCGGCGGTTCCTGGGGTGACACGGAATCCTCCCTCTCAAGGAATGTGGTCGAGATTGGGTGAGGAACGCTGCCTGCAGCCTCTGCACCTTTCTCTCTCTTCACTGGCCTCATCTTGTTTCTTCCCTCCCCTCCCAGCAGGACCAGATAAGGCTTAGAGATCCCCCACTCCTGGGCCATCACTTTCCCCTGAGATTCCACCTCACAAAGGTTCTCCCCACTGCTCTCTGTAAGTCTTTGTGTTGCCAGAGCCAGGTTCTGAAAACTAAAACGACAGTCTATGTAATGGGCCCAGAGGGTGAGGTACCTCTCGGGGTTGCCCTGCCAGTGGTGAAACCAAACGTCCACACTTAAAGTGACGAAATGAGGCACTTCCCTCGGCTGGTTGGGAGGTCGCCCGCGTCTCCTGGACTCGAACTCGAGTGGAGCGGTGTAGTCTGGTATCTCCTCGTTATCGCCGCTTACCATTCTGTTGCTCAGCATCAGAGCCAGGCTCGTCTTGCCTTTGCTGTGTTGTTCTTTCAGGAGGTGCTCCAGGTGGGGGGGTGACAGCAGCTCCTTGTAGGTGGGCAGCAGGATGTGCATCAGCTGTTTGAAGCCGTCCCCTTCCACCAGAGTCGGGGGCTGGAGGTCTTTGATTAGAAAGTTGACAATTGCATTGGTGACATGAGCCGGGGAAACCAAGGGGAGTGTGCTGACCAGACCACTGTTGAGCATCACTGGCTGCGGGCGCTGTTGGCCTGGTGTGAAGGAAAAAAAGGAATACATTATCAATTAGTAAGAAGGCTTCAACAGTTTTACACTTTTAAAAGGCTATAGATCGATTGTAACTACACTAGAGTCTTCATGGATGTTCCTTTTTAATGAGATTGCTTAAAAACAACAATAAAACCAAATTATTTTGGTCATTTAACAACAAATAAATAAATAAGCAATGCATTTCAGCACCCAAAGTACTGCTCTACACACACACGACTAATACACAGCTGAACCAACAATATTTTATTTAATTGTCTGAATAAAAATCCAAACAGATTGGGTCCTGTGATTCAGCACCATGCATTAATGCATATTTAACTAATATGAAAAACTGTTCTTAAATGCAGGCTCACAATAAGTAAATGAATTACAGAAAGAAAATATTATAAACAAACATCATAAATCAAATCATAGAATATCCACGTTTTTCCAACAATATTACTGCTTACCCAGCTTGTCTTTTTTATATTATTTGTTTTTCTTTGGAAGAAGAAAAAAAACCTTATCAGAACTTCAGACTGTCTAAAGATTCTGGTTTCTCAACTGTTAAAAGGGCAATAAAAGTGTCAATAAACGATGTTACTCTGGCACTTCTTAGTGTAATTGATTTTGAAACACCTGCTTTACGTTGAGGCTGACGGTCAAACTTTTTAAAGGGGCCCTAGTATGCTCTTTTCCAGGTTCATATAGTTATTTTGTACTTAAGTGTGACATGCTTGAAACAAAAAAAAAATGTATGCAGCCCCAACAACAGCCTCTGATACGTCAACAACTTCATGCAATGCTTCATGGGATGCATAATTACAATCTATAATCTCTAACTCCTAGAAAATCTAAATATACTTCGAACATGGATAAATGTTTGTTTATATTGAAATCTCAAAAAAAAAAATCTATTTATTTTTTAGAATAGATTACAAATCGCCTGAAAATGGTACAAACAAGTGGCAACATGTGTGATGAAGACGTGGCGCTAGGCTATATCTTGCATTTGAAATGATGCTCGCTCCGTTGCAGAGATATTCCTGTGAGAGTGCAGAAAACTTTTTTCTGTCACCGGCATCAGAGTCAACCTCAGAGGGTTAATAAAGTCTTGACGACTACAGCTGGATTACTAGGAAACTTGGTAGTTACCTGTGCAGAGATGGCTCCGATCTTTGTTAGCATCCCGTGTTTTGATGTGGTGCTTGTTGATCAGATGGTTTTGGAGATCCGTTGGTCCACCTCCGCAGCCCACATGATCCCAACACAGCTTACACACCCCGGTGCTCCTGTCCAGAGGCCGCCCCGTGGGGTCTGGCTCAAATCCGAAGAAGAACCAGGGGCTGTTCTGTGTGGTGTTCGGGTTACTCAGCAGTTTATCAGTCCCAGGCATGAAATCGTACAGCTTATCAAAGCACGGAGAGGGGAGGGAGATCAGAGAGGGGCCACACGTTGAATCACTGGCTGCGTCTGGGTTTGACATGGTCGCCACGTCACTCATGAACAGCATTGGGCTCTGTGATTGGCTGTTGTCGGACCAAAGGGAGGAGCTGCTGGGTTCTGGCAGGGTGACCAGCTGGATGTCTTGCAGAAGGCGCAGGATTGTTTCTTTGTCTCCAACTTCACATTTCACGTTGTCACCTAGGTCCACCGAACACAAACACAAGCAGAAGATGCTGGCCAATTTTAGCAAGCTACATTTTCAGTTTTAAAGCAACTAAAGTAAATAGGGGCCTGTGTTTAACAACAGAAAACTTTATCAATATACGTTATTTTATCACAATACAGCATGTTTTTCTGTTTATTAAATATATAAATAATTGTTGTACAGTATGTACCAAATGGTAAACCTCATTTTTTAATACCCCTGGGGGATAGAAATACCTTTCACAGTAAAGAGAATTCTTGTCATTTAATCTGATATTTTTGAGAAATGTGAGACTTTTATGTGCTTTTCTTACAACAGATTTGTTTTATATAAATGAGACTTGGATTGAACTGCTTGGATTTTACTGTGAGTGTGTATAAGGATATTTTAATATATTTTTGTTGTTAAATGTGCCCCATTGTACTTGGAGCATTTTCTGAATTTTGGATTTTTTGCTCGTATTGGAAGCAGGCACAAAAATATTAAGGTTTTACAGGGTGAGTAATTGATATACAACTGCCCATTTTGGAGGTGTAGTATTTATCAACACTTTAAGATTTATAATTACAGTTCAATTTGGCTCTGTTGTCAGTTGAAAATACTGTGGTATGTGGAACTCACCCGTCCCGAGGCCCAGCAGGGTGGCATAGTCCTTTCCGATCCAGACCTTGAGCTCTGCTCCCTCCGTGATTGGCTGGGAAACCCTGTAGTAGATGTGGCGGTAGAACTGGAAGATGACCAGGTTGTGTTCCTCCTCACTGCCGGTATATGTTACATACCTGAAATAAAGAGCAAACATGAAGTGAGAGCTAATCTCTGGCAGACACACACTCTGATTTAAAAGGGTATAGTTGGACTAAATATTTAGGTTTTTGCTGTTATTACAAAAAAGCAATATTACTCAAGTTGTTAACATAGCTAATAAAAAATATATACATATTGACATTGAAAGATATCTACACAATGTACATAAAGTGTGCTAATGTTCATTCCTTCAACCACATTCTTGAATTTATATTAACAAATCTCTTCACAACCAATAATTCATCAAAGCTCCTAAGTGTGTTTCTCCTTCCAAACAGAAATGTGGGTTTTTGGGGGGGCATGCGTCTGTAGTTGGTTTGAATAGAACACACTGAGCTGACTGTAAAAGGGCATCTGTATGGACCAATTAAGATTCTAAAAATGTCTTAAAACCTAAATTATATCTACGTATCCAACTTCTGTTAGGTAGTGTGAGTTTGCATGTAAACGTAGACATCAACTGGGTTATTAGAAAACAATAATACAACAAAAGAGACAAGAAACTACTTTTTAAGAGATAAACTTTACTTGAAACTGCTCACCTCATCCAATTAGACTTGCTTTCATCAGATGCATCGATGTACACAAAGGAGGCATCATCCCGGATCTGGAAAAGGGACAAACTATTTCAGTGACCAATTCTGTAAACACTCCTGGTGGTTATCGACACACAAATTCCATTTAAGTGGATTTTAATTGGGACTGCATCTTAAAAAGCGTTTACTCACAGCCCAGGCGTATTTGAGGTTGGTCGGCATTTGTCCTTTGCACACTTCTCCTACGAACGGCCCAAACATGACTCCCTTCTGAAGGTGACACTTGGCGTACACTTTGATCTCTTCCATCTGCTCTTTGCCGGCAGATCCAGGAACAGACGTCCAAGATGCGGTGTTCTCGCACAGGCAGAGGCAGGAGGGCAGCGACAGCACTGCCCGGGAGGGGCCGCCATTAAGCCAAGGCTCCCCAGGAGGCAGCACGGCGTCCGGGACATAGTTGGAATTTGAAGAACTGTGAAGCAACGGAAAATCCTCAAAGAACTCTTCATTGTTTAAATCCAAACCTGAAGACGCAAACAAGCAGAGAAATAGTTAAGTTAATGTTATTAAAAACACGGAGGAGGGCTACATTTTCAAGGAGCCTGTTTTGTATTGGTTACAACGTTTACGGAATAATGCAACACTAGGAAAGAGAGAGGATGTTACAGCATAAGAATGTGATGTTACTTTACTACATTATAGCAGGTAGTGGTACGCAATATTTTGGGATATTTATTGCAAAGACAGAGGCTTTAAGTTTGTTTTGATCCTTTTATTTCATTCCCCCACCCAAGAGCAATGTGTTTCTCGAGCGCCTTGTGTGCAGCCTCAGTGTGAATCAATGGGATATTTATCTGAATGTTTCACACAGACTGTATTTATTAAAATATTGAATACTTGGCGGCAGTGGTGCAGAATTTGACAGATCTTCTGTTAAAGGTGCCCCCTTATCTAGTGGCAATCCTGCTGGGCAGTTTGAATCGATCTTCGGCAATATCTTCCTCAGCGGCTTATGGTCCCCGGGGGCTGGCGCCTGGTGAACTTGGATTGTGATTTCAGCCCTGTTATAAGAAAAATTATATTTTGAGGTTATTTCAGTAGCTCTTCTGGGGAACATATAGATGAAATCATCATCAGGTTAATGAACGTATCCTACCTTTGCACGGTAGTTTGTAGAATAACAGGAATAATTGATCCCGCCTCCATTTCTGCTTCACACAGTACTTGAAACGGTGTGGTGCTGATGCAGTGATTGGTGTAGACAGTTGACGTGCATGCTTCTTTGGACATGCGGGACAACATTGCACCTAGAGTATTGGCTCCTAGGGGGAGGTGGCTGTACCAAATCTGATCTGTATGTTCTTTCTTAGGCTGCAAGTAAAAGGCGGTGGCTTTGGATGGGAGCATGCTGATATACTTTAAAAGAGAAGTCACAGGACAGTATTTGTTGCCCGGCTTCTCAAACATAGAGCTCTTTTCCTTCTCGTTAAGAGTTTTCGCATCTTCTGCTAGGGATAAAGTGAGATATCGGAGTCCTTTCCCATCTTGCTGGAGTACAAATGAATCTTTTCTCAGCTTCCTGTTGGCTTGTTTCCCTCTGCGGCCGAAATGTACCTGAATATCAAACCAGACTTTGTTCAGGAGTCCCTTTGGAGTGCTGGAGTCCATAGCTTTTGAGCGTCTGAGGATGAGGATGTCATCAGGGGACAGCGCCGGATGGGATGAAGACATGTCTAGACCGGACTTCCTTATTTTCCTCAGGACGCCCAGGAACACCTTGTTTGCTGAGGTGAACTCAACATCTCTCATTATGTTTACAGGGCGGTTAAGAGGAGGAATTTTGAAGTAGCGGTTGAGTCCGGCTCTAAGGGCGAGGTAACTAGGAATCCCATACAGCTCTCCTTTGCTGTTTCGTACTGATCCGTAATATCTCCTCAGCAGAGTGTTCAGCTCGGTCTTCAGCACTACAGCCAGGTCCACCTGCAGCCCCTGGGACTCCAACCAGCAAGTGAAGGAGCTCATAGCCCATCGTGTCTGCTTCTGTGCAAGCTTACTTATTTCACCCCTGCTTTCTTCAAGTTCATCCAGTTCCAAATCTAACAGCATTACTTGTCTAGAAATCTCAGCAGGATTTAGCACACACTCTTCCTCTTCTTCCTTCCTCTTCCTCTGACTCATATTCTTCTTTCACAATGATCTCCTCTTTGGTGTCCACTTGAAACAAATCCATTGTTTCACAGGAATCCTTCAGGTCAGCATTCATAGTGTTAGCCGTTAGCTGAATCAGCTATCAATGTTTATATTTTTATGTAAAACGAGGCGTTATTAGGATTTGACCATGTTAACAACGCGCGGAGTGGTACAGTTGAACTAGTCAGGTTCCAATGCAATACCGCGATTATAGCACAGTCATTATCAGCTTGTTTTGAAGAGACGGAATAACAGAACGATAAAAGATGGCGGCTCTGAGTCGCTGCACCAACTCCAGGACGGTTGTTTATTGCAGGATATCAGAACAGCGAGGCAACATATCGACCAATCCAGGAATAATATTTTAAATAACAAAATATTCCCAGATGTTCCCCTTGGCTCCTTAGTTTACAACGGATTTAGTTAATGTAGTTGATGCCATAGCAACAACAGCTTAAAACTGACTGCCGTAAAACAGACTTTAAGCACTGGGGTCGTGTTCCCTCTGCGCATGCGTACACGTATATTTGGAAGGTTAACAGATGTTTGTTTATAATCACACTGCTACACGGCGAAAATAAAATCTAGCGTCCCTTAATGTGACATGGAACTTACTTTATGTATGAAATAACCCGACATTTAGTAATTAATGAACTGTTCTTCTTACGAAAACTTGCGGGTTGGTGTGACTTAACCGACGCTGTTATGTCTGATACAATCTCACTGCATGTTCAGAAGTAAGTGTTGCATTCAATGAAGTAACACATTTAATACATTGACATGGGTCGGTTGAGTTATTGCTTTAATTTATAACATGATCTGTGCTCCCACGTGGTCGAACCTTTATCTGCATCAACTACAATGCATCTTTAAACCCCACACCAATGCACCTATGCAATTGTGTTTTGTTCGTTTAAAGGGAATGGATGAAATAATCAGTGTCTAATGCAAGAATAACGAAATGTGATGTACTCTGTAGATACATTGTTTTTGCAGTAAAAGCTTTGCATGTGGTATACCTTGAGGCTCAAACAAAGGTCCGGAGGTCGTGGAAGAAGGAGTCTCCAAAAAATCAGCACGATGTCGACGCTTTAGGTGACTTCTCAAATTCGTGGTATTTCCACCTTTTGCAAGGACTATTTTTCGGCATAGACGACAAATAGCCTCGCCGGAATTCAACGGCTGTCCCCTTTCATCTGCTTTCAAGCCGAAGTACATCCACACGACTGACTTGCTTCTTGGTTTACAGATGAGATCCATGTTTGGCTGATCCTTCTCTGTTTTTTCTGCAGGCTGAGGCTGGCGGATGGATTGCTGCTTGTTGCAGCACTGCCAACAGAGTTAGGCTGAATAGAACGGACGTTACCGGGAAAATACCATGCATGTGCAAATAGAATGAAATTGTGGGTCTTAAAGTGGATACATTTTCTATCTTCGTATTATGTTTTGTGACATGCACAGATGCTAACCACCGTCAAACACAAATTCACTTTCAGTGGCTTTTATAAAATAAAATAATTAAAAAAAATAAAAAAACAACATAGGATGACATAAATTGAATTGGTATCACGTCTTCTACCTGCTCTATTTCTATGCTTTCTACGTCTTTTTCGGTAGACCGACGACAACATACTGCGACATGTCAGGGTTGCCAGGTTCTGTTGTCAATAGACCTCACAAACTTCATACTCAGACTCAGTATGGCAATGACTTACTCATTATGAAGAATATACCATCTAATAATGATATGTATTATATTGCATTATTTATAGTAGTAGCAGCTGATTGTTTCTAATCACATATCACTTCAAAAATGGTTTTAAGTTAATCTATACCAATATGTCTTAGTACTAGTACAAAGTAATTCAATTATTACCCGTTGAAATGTAGGAATACAGGTAGGGTATGTTGCAGGAAATGGAAATGCTTAAGTAAACTTCAAGTGCCTCAGAACTGTACTTAAGTACATTAACTAAATATACTAAGTTGCTTTCCACCACTACTGATTGCTATACTTTTATTGTTGTGTATTTTGCTATTGTGTGATTCTTGTATATATATTTTTTCAGTATCTTGGGAGTAACATTAAGCTGTCTCTGGCTCTTTTTGCTTTAACAATGCAAATTTCCCCTCGGTGGGACTGTTAAAGGTATTCTGATTCTGACGTGAAATCTCGAAATCTGGCAACACGTGCTCGTTTTCCTGCTGCTGCCATCTACAGTTTGGCGTTGATCATACCGGATGAGTTCATGGAGATGTGAGGAGTCTGATTTCTGTTTTCAAGTAATACACACATCTGGAAAGCCGAGGTTCTTTACAAAGGCCAGCTCGGTGTTTGCTGCAAATCAGGTAAGCACTAAACTCGCTTTGTGTTGGTATGTTCAGGCCAGAAGTCGCTCTTGGCTATGACCAGAAGTCGCTCTTTGCTATGACCACACATGATCAAATGCGAAGCTCACTGGACTTTATCCTACGTTATAGCTTTATCTCTACGTCACGTTAGTTTCTTGCAGTAAATTAAGCTTTTAGGGGCTGAGAATACTTGTTGTTATTTCCACGTTCAGACAGTTAGCCGGCACTGCTAACAGCATCATGGCCCTTCGGACTTGCCGTAGCTGTCTTCTTCGTGGTGGGGTAGGGGTTGCCATGGCAACCCCAATCACAAGTTATCGGTGATAGAAACTGAACTTTAATCTGCAGACATAGCATTGAGCGTGAGCACACATACAACAAAAATGGCTTCTTGCCTGGTTCCCGACTTCCCTGCCGTCATGGTGGCTCTGGAGCATTTAAAGGAGCTGGACAAACAGCTGAAAGAGGAGAGAGTACCTTTCTTACCTGAAGCCAGCAGCAACCTGAGGGAGATAACGGCGGCTATCACTGAACTGGAAGCTGACCGTCGTGCCACTCATGAACATTTAGAAGTTGAAACCATAGAAAACAGCAAGTTAAGGCACCAAATTAACAAGATAAGAGAACGAATGAGACAGCAACTGGTGGCTGATCTAGCAGCAGCCCGGGCATCTAACGCTAAGCAGATAGAGCAGCTGCACAAAGACCTCAAATCAGTTTCTCAACTACAGGAAGTCACAGAGAAGAGACAGGAAGTCCTCTTGAGCCAGAACAAAGCACTGCACCCAGAGCGAGAGCAAGTGAAGGCTGGGCACGAAGACATCATAGCAGCTCAGAATGATCAAATCACCCTAAAGTATGGGCTGCAGATGCAGTTGGATCGAACACGTGATTGGATAGAGGATCTGAAGTCCTGCATTGCTGCTGTCGTACAGGACAAAATAACACTGCAGCAGAAGATGGTGCTGGAGATGGAGTCCTTCTCTGTGAAAAAAGGCAAGTTGTCCACAGAGGTGGACCAGGTTGAGGAGAAAATGAAACGGCAGAAGCAGGTGATCAGGAGGAGCAGAAGAAAGTTGGACGGATTTAATGACCGGAAACAAGAAACCCACAATCATCTGGGTGAGCTCATGATTAACCTGTCCAAGCTGGAGGGCAACTTACGAAGACTGGAAGCATCTCGGTGCCAGAACGAGAAACAGCTGCAGGGGGAAAGCCAAAAGCATCAAGAGTTGAGGCAACAGAGAGAAACGCTGAAGAAGGAGTTGCTTGAGTTAGGAGAAGCCTTTAGCAACGCTGTCCAGGGTCTTAAAGAGGAAATATCCACAGTGGAAGGTAAAATGGAGAAGGGTCGAGAATCCAGGTTGATCTGTCAAGAATCCCTGGCTCAAATCTATGAGATATTCAAGCATCATCGCAAAGAAGAGAATGAAGTGAGGGCTGAGCACTTCCACGTGTCGCAGCAGCTGGAGAGATCCAGGCTGCAGCTGGAGGAGCGCATAGCCTCCGTGGTCAAACACAGCAAGGAGATCAAAGAGATGGACAAGCAGATCCTAGAACTCCTGGAAACGGACACGATCACAAAGCGCGTGTTT
The DNA here is from genome assembly GCF_036324505.1 of Eleginops maclovinus. Classification (NCBI taxonomy): domain Eukaryota; kingdom Metazoa; phylum Chordata; class Actinopteri; order Perciformes; family Eleginopidae; genus Eleginops; species Eleginops maclovinus. The sequence goes on along the minus strand of NC_086353.1, from coordinate 19,873,338 downwards.
GAGAGGAATCAGGAAGAGTTGTGCGACAACGTGGATACTGAGAAGAAGAACGTCGAACATTACGAGGACGAAAAGAGGCGGCTGATGAGTCTCTTGGATGAGATGCAGGCGAAGCAGGAGGAACATGTGGCAAAGATGAACTCAGACATCAGCAACACCAGGAGGAGATACCAGGAGCTCCGACAAGAGGAGGCTGCGCTCCAAAAGCGCCACCCCAAAAGCGCAAATGCTGACTTGCTTATGAGCCACATGACACAATGTGAGGTGGAGTTCAGACAAAAAGAGACTAAATGCCATGAGGAAATAGAGCAGTGCATCATGGAGGTAGCAACTCTCACCATGAGCCATGAGGAGAAGCAGAGGGAGGTGGAGGAGAAAGACGAGCTGTTGAAGGACGTGGAGGTGAAGTCAGATGAAGAGCATTCCAGGCACCAGAGGCTGAAAATGCTGACCTCCGAGCTGAGGAGGAAGAGGAGTGAGCTGGAGCTGGCAATCCAGAAGCTGGGCGAGGAAACCGGCTCCCTGCTGCAGCCCAAAAAGGAGACGAAGGCTGAGCTGGAGGAGATGAGAAGGAGCTACATGGACATGCTCGGAACACAGGCCTCAGAGATGAGAGCTGTGGAGATAAGCGTCTACGACAATAGCGTGAAACTGCAGCAGGTCAGCATGGAGAACAGCCGGCTGCACCTCGCTATCCAGCAGATGACAGAGCATGTCACCAGAGCTAGGGAGGACAAAGAGCAATACCGGCAGGAGGTTCACCGGTTCCAGCGGAACACAAAGGTCTTGTTTGAGCGCTTACAGGAAGCATGGAGAGCGGATTTTCAGATGATCCAGGACTGTCAGGACAGTGACGGTACTCTGCTGGAGTCCATAAGCGCCATGTTGAACCACCTGAAGACCAGGAGAGAGCAGTTAAGCACCATCAGAACACACTTACACGATCTGATGTTGGACTTCAGCAAGCGGCTGGGGGATAAATCTACTGTACAACAGCAGAGCTAGTGTCTCTGTGAATAAAGATAATCTGTGCATTGAATTCCCAATGTTGTTGTTAAATTGATATATAAAAGAAGAATAAAGCTCAGCAAACAAGAAGAAATTATAAGGTGTTGTCTCTTAATTTTATTTTCATTTCAGGCTCATATACATGTTTAGACTTCAGTAAAAGGCATCCATATGGCATATTCAATTTTCTAATACAGCATCTAATATACTTTATATTACCTGCAACCAACAATTATTCTTATCATCAAATAACTACCTAAATTCTTCTTCAATAATCGTTTAGACTATAAAAGATATTGGAATATAGTGAAACATGTCGATTGCAGTTTCTCAAAGTCCAAGGTGATGTCTTTAAATGCCTATTTATTATTATTATTATAATAATATTATTATATTATTATTATTATTATTATTATTATTATTATTATTATTATTATTATTATTATTATTTTAGCCCAAAGATATTAATATGATATTAAACAGAGAAAAATCTCATTATTTAAAATGCTTAAAAACGGCGTTTTCTGCCATGTTTGCCTAAAAAAACAACTTTTAATAAATAACTTTTAATAAAATATCAAAATATTTGCCCTTTATTATCAATTTAACACTAAGTCGACTAATCGGTGAAGCTCTACTCAATATTAAAACAGCATATTTTAAGTAGTAATAGTAGACGTAAGAATATTTCTTTTGACTTCTACCAAAAAACATGATTCATTTCTTCATTGGGTCATTCTATACCAATTCACCAAGAGCTCTCTGTTCAACTTGTGAATTTTCTTTAAAGATATATTTTAAATAATGAATGTAAGAGTGTGATGTTCAGAAGTGTATTGTAAGTCTCACCAGCGACTTATTTTTCACTGGATGTGGTTGAAATTGGTACAGAAAATCCCAAAACTATTTTTGGATGATTTGCAAAATGTTTATATTATTCAAACTGTTGTGGAGTGTTTTATAGAAATCAAATAGTTTGAAAAAGAATGAGTTTTCAAATATCTCCACTAATTTGAACTTTCTTGAAACCAAATTTTTATTATTATAGAATATATTATTTATTTATTTTTACTAAGTAATAATAAGTTCCACGTTCCAGCACATCATATTGGCAAAAATGGGCTTCAATATTATAATGCTCAAATAGTCAAAGGTTATAAACACTGTCTGTTATTACTATATGTATATACATTTAGTTACAAACCTGTTTTAGGAACGCAGTATTTCCACACAACTTTTTCTTATTTTAACTTTACTAAGACTTGCTAAAAAAGAAAGAAACAAAGCAACAAACTTTTTTAAAAAATCCCCTTATTAAATTCTGCCTATTACATCCATCAGCTGTCATACTGACTTTCAGCGTGTAAATATAATTAAACTCAACTTTTCTTTCTTCAGGCTCTTTGACACTCGCTCCTACCAGCAGGTGGCAGAGGAGACTGGCTCTTTCTCACCTGTGACCTTCCTCTGCAGCTCGAGGGGTCAAACAACTACCCCCTTCCCTCTAAACGAAAACAGTACGTTCCCGCCGCCTGTGTCGCACAATATTATGGACCACACAGACGCAGAGAAAGAAAGCTGAAACACAAGGGCGCAGCTGCACACGCCTACGTGGAGCTGGAGGAAATCTGCCGTTATTTCCAGTAAAGAAGGTTAGTCTTTGAAGTAAACTTTGCTCTGAACTTGTTTGTGTCATGTGATCTGCTACGACAGGGCCTGTAGCTCAACATCATAAGATATATTTGGGGCTGACAACAGGCTGTACAGCTCCGACCACTCCAACATTTTCTTAAATCTTTATCTCTCCATACATGGCAGCCATTCCAATGTTTGTTGAATTTCAACACAGAGAAAATGTGTCAGTAGTTTATAGAATAGAATAAAAATAAAAATTGACCTCAAAGACATATCTATGAATAATAAAACAAGAGAAAATTATAATGCTGAAGTGGTCTCTTAATTTTTTTCTGCGGCTGTATATGTGGCTTCTTTACAAATCAGTATTGTATCTGCGTGTGAGTTTTTTCTTCTGTGGTTATCTGTGTCACATTGGACGTTGGAACTTTTTTGATGATTTCCACTCATTATCTTCTGTTGGCTCATGCTGCTGTAAAGTTGAAACCCTTTTTGAGTGATGTAATCTTTCAAATGAATTTGACAAGTGATTGTCTTTTCGCTGCAAAATGACCGTTTTCAAACCAGTTTTTATGTTGACTTTATATCCAAGTAATGTCTGCTGAAGTATTTATAGAGAATACTCAAATTAGCTGCTTTGAGCTAGTGTAAATAAGCTAAAAAGGTCATCATTCTCTGTGAAACATCACCTTCTAACAACTGGATTTATTAATTGCAAAAATCCTTTCCCTGTTTGTTCACAACTAAAAAGAACTGCCACCTACTTTACTGATGCATCATGTGTATGTAGGCTCCCCCTCTAAAGGTTGGGGTGTTAAAGTAGCAATTTAATACCACCAACTACATTACATACATGTTGACGACTTTAGGGTCTGAAGCACACATATTCTCAAACATGCATATGCACTTGTGTAGCTGTACAATTTAAGAAAATATTGAAATTGGATGGCATATCTTTGGTGAACTTTGGTTTTTGGGGTTTTCCCTTTCCTATGCTTTTTGGGGTTTTCCCTTTCCTACATGTTGTTTAGGTCTTTGTGCATGTAAATGGTCCACAAAGGCTAAAATACCAAAGTTCCCTCCAGAAGGAGTTTCTTTCCCACACACCCTCCCTGCCTGAATGTCATAATCACATCACTATGTAATGATTGCCTTTTATTGGCTAGTGCTCTAACAAATTGTATGTGATAGGTTAAGTCACAACAGTGCAGGCCAGCTAACCAATCAGAGCAGACTGGACTCTGGTTTCAGACAGAGGGTGAAAAAAGGGGCTGTAGCACAGGAAGTATGAGAACAATAAAGACCTTTTCTGAACATTAAAGCATGTAAACATGTCACAGTAGAGGCACAAAATACAAATATGACCCTCAAAATAAGCAGAATATGTCCTCTTTAAAAAGTGTTCCTTTGCTCTACTTTCAGGTTATGGTTTTCATTCCAGTCTCGACCTTCAATGTAAATAAAACAAAATAAAACTTTGGCCCAGCTTGAAATATGTCAACTATTTTTTGGATTGCCATGACATTTGGTTTAGTTATTCATGTTCTGCTTAGGATGCATTGCTAAAAATATTGTTTGTTAGAGACAAAGTATCATAATACTAAACTGCAATGCATCCATCAACACCCATCTGTTCCACAAGTTTTAATAGATCAGTCATAGTCATCATAAGACACACAAACAAGCATTGTATGAACAAACACCTTTATTAACAGACTCAGAGCATGCAATCATATGATATAGTGAGAATTTAAATTTCCAGGAAAAATAAAGGCGAAAACTAAACAAGCAATAATCATAATAGGCCTTTTAGACTGAATGATGAAGGAAAACATTGGTAGGACCAAGCTTCCAAAGGGAGTCCATATGGAACATATCTGTTGGTTAGAAGAACTTTTTTTGCTAAGATGCCCAAAACAAGGTCTTTGGTTAACAATAGCCTATGAGATTTTCACGTTTTGTTATTGTTTAATAACTCTCTGATGAATATCCAAATTCCAGAGTCATTTAAACAGCGGTTGGTAAAAAGTTACTAAATTTGACCACCTAAGCTGCATTTACATGATGCTCGGTAAATGCTAGAGAATATGCGCAGCCTGACTTGGTAGAACAGCTACCCTTGGCATTCCACACCTCGAAATTGCCCGCTAAAAGTTCAAATAATTGAAACATTGACCTTGTTTACCGTTTACTTTCGACATGCGACCAATCACATAACAGCTGTGCTAAGTTGCGCAAGCTAGCAAGGGTGATCACCACACAAACAAAACTTATCTGGCTGTTTTCATCGTGGTCAGTAAATTGGGTAACATGTGAAAGCACCTTTAACGTCGGCATGCCTGACATTAGCTGCATCCACATTAGCCCGCTGACGCGAAGCCATGCGACCAGGATGTAGTTTGTTTATAGCCTAACATAAAAAGGCTCAAGTGTATTTATTTGTAGTATATACTTATATTCCAATAATCAAAGTCCAATGGAAAAAGCTAAAGCCGTTGCTAACACGCGAGTGCTTGCGATGCTAACCGTCGAGTGCTAACATCCTGGTCAATTCAGAACTAATCAAAAATGGTTTATTTATGTTTGGAGCCCAATGCCCTACCATCTTCAGGGTTTCGTTTGAGTTCATTACCTAATTCTCTCAACTTAATTCTCTTTTCAATTTCTGTTTGTGAACACAGCCATGCAGACTGTTGTATTTTCTTCAAATGCTCCAAAAGTACGTCTGTTTGTAAATACAGTAGTATTATTTTAAGATCTCAAATGCACACACATCACTTGGAAATGGTTTCAGCTATGGGGACAAGATCTCACACACTCACTTGCGCACATAGACACGCCCTCACATTTGAATATCATGTGGCAGCTGCCCTTTAATGTGGAAATGTCAATATGTCACTAAAGGATAGAGACACCCTCTCACACACACACACACACACACACACACACACACACACACACACACACACACACACACACACACACCACTACACTTAATTATTCCTGCCTGGAGCCACAAGAGGTTGTCTACAGAATATGAGTCACGCTGCCCTCACACTTTATCAATGAATGCACATTGACCCTGTTTGTAAATAAGGTGCCTTTTAAAAGGTGTTTTTTTTCTGGCACTTCTGCTCTGTAGAAATCCTGTGGTCCGTCTAACGTGGGCACCCACCATGATGTGTTGTGACTCCTTAATGTTCAGAGAATAAGCAGACCTGCATCTACAGACGTGAGTCACCACTCACAGGTCAGCACAGCTTTTAGATCTCTGTAATGTGCGCTCGTCTGTGTGCTGACACATTGACGTCAAAGCAACACGCTGGATCGCTCCTTGACTCCATTTTGTTGGATTAAGGGCTCACGATAGAGAGAAAAACTGTGTCTGTGTCTCTGCTTATAAAACATTATTTTAACGAGCAAGGACACAAGAGAAATATTTTATATTCATCAAAAGGATCAGCTGGAGGCTGCACAGAGTTCTTTAAAAATGTAGAGGGGTTTATAAAAAATTGTAAGAGAGAAAAATGCAAAGGATATACATAAAGGGTTATTCCCCACCTTTGCTTTTTGTGTGAACTACCCAATTTAATTATAAGGAAATAGTTCATTTTAAGAGGCCCTATTTTGTTTTTTCTCCCTTTCCTGTAGTGTCTTAGGTTTTTGTAAATGGTCTGCAAAGGCTAAACTCCCAAAGTTCCTTCCAGAGGGAGTTTTTCTCACAGGGATTTTAAATAAAATGTTATTCTTAAAAATGTGAACCAACCCAGTTTTAATTAGTTTTAGGGGAGCCTAGAATCACAGTTTACAAATTGCTCAGCTAGTTTTATTCCAGTGCCTAAATGGTATAATAATACCTAGCACTACTGCACATGGAAAAAAACATTGAACTCTGGTGTAATACAAGTGACGGTAAACTGCGCTCACAGTGACCCAAGTGTCGTTAACACACGCAAACCCAGGAAGTCACTGTTACAAACCACAGACACGCACACACACACACACACACACACTCATTATTGGTTTAGTCATGCAATCATTGTTGCAATTTGTGTTTTTGTGAGGGTTCGACTCCATGTTACTCTGGTTTTATGCTTTTGTTAGTTGTTTATGCAAAGGTGAGACGATCTAAAATGTGTAATCTCTCACAGTCCCACACACACTCAGGCCTATGTGTGTGTGGGACTGTGAGAGAGCAGCTGTTTGGATGCGCAGTGAATCCCATTCTCCCTCACTCCAACACATGACGTGAATTACTCCATATGGCCTGATGACGTACATACTTCCTAGTCTCCCCCCTGTCCTCCGAGGCTTTATAGGCAGCAGTGGAGAGTGCGAGTGCAAACACATCTGTCACTGTCTCCAATTTCACAGAAAAACCCTTTCTGCTCAGACGCAGAAGCTTAAACTAGTTAACCGTAACAAACTGTGTCTGTAAAAAGGGTATTAGCAGAGTTTAAAAGGACGCAATAAGAACAAACTCAAATTCAGAGTGGACATAGCCGTGGACATAATGGACACTATTGGTAAGAGGCAGCTATTCTTTCTTTTACTTATTACTAAACCATTTGGATGCATCATATCAGCTGTACTGTGTGTCTGAGTTATAGTGCTGCTGTTTGTTTATTTAATACTTGGTCTGGCTGGTTTATATGGATAAACATGGACCCAGAAAGACAACAAAAGTCAGTTTTTATGTAGAATATGTGGAAATAATTGGAAGCTGGTTCTTGTCACAGAGAGTGTGTGGCTCAATCACTCACAACTGGATTGATCCTGAACGTCAGTGATCAAACAGGATGTGACTTTGTTTCCTGTAGTCCAATAGCTATGGTGTAGAGGAGCCGAGGAGAAGTTAGCAGAAACGTTTTTCAGTATCAGTTTGGTATGAATTAAACATGCTTTTTCTTCTCAGTTTTAAAATGTTTTATTTGTGGCTTGCAATGTTAGAAAAGTTTCCACTTATGGCTCTCTCTGAAATTGTATTAATGCAATAAATGTAGTCTGCTTTTAGAAATCAGATTCAGAGTGCATTCCCTGGAGGAAATTAGGTTTTGTGTGTGTGTGTGTGTGTGTGTGTGTGTGTGTGTGTGTGTGTGTGTGGGTGTGGTAAAATTAAAAGTGGCCTCCTTAAAGTGCTGTTCTCATACTGCCTGGTTTACAAACAGTATTAACAGCATTAGCAATATGCATTTTAAAGCTACTATTATCAACGTTATACACCCCAGTATTTCATTGTAGTGTGTTATATAGGTTTTTGTGCATGTAAATGGTCCACAAAGGCTAAAATCCCCAAGTTCCCCCCAGAGGGAGATTCTCTAACCTTGACATACATTTCTGAATTAATCAGATTTCTAGTGTTACCATGTTTTGCTTTGTGTACGGGACATCCTGTGTAAATGAATAATGTTATTTTACTTTGAGTAACAAGTAAATGATTTCTGTTTGAGCCCTTGAACACAGGGTGCTAATACATATTAGGACTTTGAATAAAATGTGCCGTCAAACAACATGATCAAATCTGTTTCCAATTTTTTGCCACAAATGTGTCATTCAAATTACAAAAATGCTTAATGTTTTTATTCTCCATCCTCAAACACCTCACCGTCTGTTTCCTTTCTCTTCCTTTTAGTGTGTCCAATGGGTGGAGGGGCCACCAGGCTGTACAGTGCTCTGACTCCGCCCCACAGCAGCTCTCCTCTACCCCCGCCTGCAGACACAAACCTGGATCCTGCGTTCTGTCAGGTCAGTGGCTCTTCCTCTTCTGCTCACAGGACAAATGTAAAAAAAAGTGACGCAGTAGAAGCTAAGGATCATCCCAAGCCCAAAATGCTTTCTGTGTAACCAAAATATTATTAGTACATACGTAGATTTCGTTTCGGAGTCAAGCCAAAACATTGTACTGCTAAATGATAATGATTCACTCAATGTATTAAACTAACAGAATAGTGTCCAAAAAATTGGTTTTTACACAATGGAAACCCCATCACATTCTATTTGTTAATTATGGAAGAGGATTAGGGCCACATTTGAAATGTATCTTTGAGAACTGACCATTGTTTTAAAAAAAAAAAGGTTTATTCTGAGATTGAAGTCAGAATTCTGTAAAAAGAAAAGAGTCCAGTTTGCCATATTTTCATTGTCCTAAGTGTTTTTTGTTTTTTACCTTTAAATTTAAATTTGAGTAAATACTTGTCTTTTTTAATGCTAAATAGTTTCTTTAAAAAGTATATTTTGTATCGATATATTGTTTTTTGGCTTTAAAAAAATATTTTATTATTTATATATAGTATAAATAGTTATCGGATAGGACAGTAGAGAGTGACAGCAAAGTGGGAGAGAGAGAGTCGGGGTGGGATCCGGAAAGGACCACGGGTCGGGAATCGAACCCGGGTCGCCGGTGTACGGTGCAGGTGCCCCAGCCAGTTGGGCCACGGCTGGGGCCTTATCGATATGTTTTTGACCTACTATTGCTTCTTATTTTCTCAGATTGTTTGTGTTTGCACCACCAGAGACCAAATCAAATTAGTGTTAACGTACCTGGCAATGAACTTGATTCTGATTTGTATATTTTGTATCTGTACGTTTGTTTCATCTTATATAGATGGCTGGGAAAATCTATAAAAAGTTGTTAAAAAAATATATTTAGTCAAAGCAATGATGTGTTGTGTCTGTGTTGCAGGAGCGGAAGGGGTCCCCTGTATGTCCCGCGGAGCTGCTTCAACAGTGTGAAGAGGCCCTCAGGGGCCGAGCGCCTCGCTTCCACAGGGAGTTCACACAGCTCCAGGATGGAGACGGCGCCTCCAGCAGCTCCATCAGGGTGATGCAGTGGAACATACTGGCCCAAGGTAGTCTGCTTTCAGGCTGAATAATACACACACGCGATTGTGGGCTCGGATTAGTTAGAGTGTTATTAGAAATTGTTACAGTTATATAAGGGATAATGTGCAGCGAGGCGGTCATTAGTGAAAAAAGAACACCGGAGGGGAAAGGTTTTCTTTTTCCCGCTTATTACACGGTTACATAATAAATAAACCAACAACACAATATTGATTTTAAATGATTTTGTTGATTTAAAAAAATGGTCTCTTCCACTGCGTACCAACGGCTGGAACTGAAAATTAACAAAAAAATGAAATAAAAAAGTAAAATAAAAAGCAATATTCAAAAAGTATGTGTTTTCTTAAAACTAATTTCTTGCAGGATAAAAACTCTGGACCAATTCCGAACTGGGGCTTCACAATTAATTGTAACAAACAAACTTGAATTATTTTATTCGTTAGGCTTAAATGCTCTAAAATACCATTCTTAATTAAGTATTGTGGAACTGCAGAGTTGAGACCGACCAATCATATTCTACAGACTTAACAAAACATAATTGTTTGAAGAGGACATATAATGATCGTTTTCAGGTTCATATTTGTATTTTTTGACTCTACTGTGACATGTTTACATGCTTTAACAAAAAGCTCTTTATTTTTCTCATACTGCCTGTGCTGCAGCACCTCTTTCCACCCTCCGTCTGAAACCAGAGCCCATTCTGCCCTGTTTGGTTAGCTGGCCAGCTCTGTTGTGATTGCCCACTTTTTGTAGAACTTTATAATTATTGTTATATACTATTTTTGTCCAAGGGATGCTCATTTGCAACCATGTTATAAAAGGTTATGGCAGTTCTTCTTCCTGCCTAAGAGAGGGGAGCCTGTCCCGAAGCTGGCCGCTGTGTTTACACCCTCCACTTTAAAGGGGCCTCATTCAGCAGAGTGTGACTACAGGTGGTGTATTCTCCGTAATGCCGGGGGGGGATGTAGGGATCGGTTCTAGAATGGGGCCCCTATCTGGCTAACTGTTGTTCAGCTCCTCCTGTTTATCCCCACGCTAATCCTCTTCTCTCCCTACCGTCATGCAGCTCTTGGCGAGGGGCTTGACAGTTTTGTCCAGTGTCCCCCGGAGGCCCTCAGCTGGTCCCGCAGGAAGTACCTCATCTTAGAGGAGATCCTCACCTACCGACCTCACATCCTGTGTCTGCAGGAAGTCGACCACTACTATGACACCCTCCAGCCGGTCCTCGCAGGCCTGGGCTACAGCAGCCACTTCTTCCCAAAACCCTGGTCCCCGTGCCTGGATGTGGAGGGCAACAACGGCCCCGACGGCTGCGCACTGTTCTTCGATGAGTCGCGTTTGGAGTTCCTGGACAGCGTTAACCTACGGCTCTCTGCCATGAGGATTCCAACCAATCAGGTGGGAGGAATTTATGGTTTACTGTAGTGTGGGATAAAAAAGTGATATGTCAAAACATGTCACCATGTATGCTCATATATGTAATACAAAATTCATAGTTAAAACAAATTATATAATAAACTTTTACCAAAAGTAATAGAATTTATATTCATCAAAAAGTATAGAATACTATGTCTGAATAAATGTCGTAGTAGAGTTTTGTTTCATCTTCTGCAATTCATTACTTATTCTTTACATTTAATTTTAAATGTAGATGTAATTTACCTGCTGCTGCAACTTTTTGTTTATTAATTCAAATTATAGTAAAGTAATTCACAAAAGGAGTGTGGGAGAGAAACTCTCTCTGGCATGAATTTTGCAATTTTAGCCTCTACACGCCATTTGCATCGATGTCAAGGGTTTGAATGTGTTTGATAATGTAAAAAATAAAATGAAAATGCACCTCTTACACGCTCGCCTCTTGCCGCAGGTCGCTGTGGTGACGATCCTGCGTTGTCGTAGCTCGGGGAGATGCGTGTGCGTGGCGGCGACCCATCTGAAGGCTCGGTCTGGCTGGGAGTGGCTCCGCAGCGCCCAGGGCTCCGACCTGCTGAGACATCTCCAGACTTTGGTCCAGCAACACGCCGACGACTCCGCAGACGCCCAAATCTCCGACATTCCTCTGCTCATATGCGGAGATTTCAACGCCATCCCAACCGAGGAGGTGTACCGACGTTTCGCCGCATCGCCTCTCGGTTTGGACTCTGCCTATAAGAGGCTCAGTGAGGACGGGTCCACTGAGCCCGAGTACACAACCTGGAAGATTCGTCCTACGGGGGAGTGCTGCGCAACCCTGGACTACATCTGGTACAGTCGGGACACACTGAGAGTGGAAGCAGTTTTGGACATGCCTACTGAGGAACAGATAGGGCCCAACAGGCTGCCGTCCTTCAGCTATCCGTCCGACCATCTCTCTCTGGTCTGTGACATCAGCTTTAAGGAGAACGAGTGAGGGGAAGCAGAGAAAGGAAGGGACGACACTGAGGAGAAAAAACGTCGCGATCGGCTCCTGGTTGGCTTCTCTCCAGGAGAAAGCACCAGGATGAGACGTCACAGGGATCGAGACGGGGCACGGAGAAACTAGAGAGATAGATTGGGAATTGCAACTCGATTGAGAGTCTGATCACTTTAGAGATACAAGCTGCAAAAACATGGTCTACCTCCCCAAAGGGTAACACTGTGATTTATGCACCAGCATACCGATCCGGACCTCTGGTCTGAAACACAAATAATAAAAAATGTTTCCATTTTTAATGTAATGGGTGTTCCAATGTACAAGTATTGATGATAGCAATATTTAAATAGTAAGTATTGGTAAATGGATGGTGATGGTGCATTTATATCGTGCCTTTCTTGTCCTCTTGGATGGCTTTAGCACTACATGTCAACACTTTCCCTCACACACTCTTTCAGACACTAATGGAAGATATAGCCACACACCAATGGCTATACCTTTGGGGGCAATTTAGGGTTGACCAAGGACACTTCGACATTTGGACTTAAAGAGCCAGGGATTGAAACGGTCACAAAAAAGGAGTGTAACTGAAAAGAGGAATTTGCTTGTTTTATTTTTATAATCTATAAGCTATAACACAATAATTGTGTAGTGAAAATCTCGTGTTGTCATTCCTAACACTTATAAAATGTACACTAATAAATGTTGTGATTCACACTGCCGTTGTATACAGTGAGAATAAAGTTCTTGCTGTGTGGTTTCAGTTGAGCTTGATGTTTCTTTGCATATTGGTGTTATGCCCCTCTCTCTCGATGTCTTGCCTTTTAAATGGTAGGTTGGTAATGAAAGGGATGTTCCCCCGATCATCCAGTGATTCCCGTTAGAACCCGGACCGATTTCTACTTAACTACATCGAACACATTTCTGACATTGTTTTAAAGGTGCCATAGAATGGAAAACTGTATTTCCCTTGGCATAGTTGAATAAGGAGAGCTCGGTACATTGAACTGACATACCGTGAACCTCAAACACCATTGTTTCCTCCTTCACGTGCAAATCATGAATATGCATATCCCAGCGGTTAAACGGGTGAATTACAACAATCCCTGTGTGTGACGTCACATACGGTAGTCCAGCCCCAACATTTGCATACACCAGCTGCTGGAAACACTAACGCTAACACTTACCACTCTGTAACGTTGCTCTCCAATCTCCGACCAACTGGCTGTTCTTCAAATTCATCGGTTTCCTCCTCCGATAAAGGCTCAAACATGTAAGGTTGGATGCTAATAGTCTTAAATGAACCCCAAAATAAGGCAACTCAGCTTGTTTCATTCTAGGACCAAATCATAGGGCTGCAAAGGGGCCTCTAAAACCGCATCTGGACATTTGTTGGATCAACCAAAGTAATGTACCTTCTTTGTAAACTTCAGAGAACAATTTAAAATACCAGATAAATGTATTCTAAGGCAACTTTAAAAGTAACAATACAAGATCTGAAAAGTTACTTATTTGTCATATTGGTTGTTAATGGTAGTTATTCTTTGTATATTTTTTACAATTTAATAAATTAAGATTTTTCCGTTTACATTTGTAAGAATTTTCTTTGAATTTAACATTATCGAATAAAATAACTTAATATCTTTGAATCAGTTCAAATAACTGAGCAGATCGTAATCATATTTCTTATTGTGACATGTCACTCTAGAAGGGTCCATCCCCTTTTTTCCAGAACTAACTTTTTTGATAAAGGGGGATATAAGGGGGACCCTTGTCTAAAAAATGAAATATCAAAAATCCTTTTTTTTGTTTAAGGGGGGATCCTAAAACAGTAAACATTTTATAAGGTGGAGCCTTCTCTATAAAGTTAGTTCGGGACATAAGGGGGGAACATTATCAAAAATGAAATGTATTATTCAAGGGAAATAAGTTCCTAATAGTTTAGGAAATAAGGGGTGGACCCTTATCTAAAAAGTATTTCAAAAATATAAATGTTGTACTGAAGGGAGGACCCCTTATCAAGCATCCGTGGGATGTGCTGAATAAACATGTCCGACCCATGGACGCCCCTCCTCGCAACGTATAGGTCTTAAAAGATCTGCTGCTGACGTCCTGGTGCCAGATACCACACCTTCAGAGGTTGAGTGATGCCATGCCTCGACGGGTCAGGACTGTTTTGGCCGCAAAAGGAGGGACCTACACAATATTAGGAAGGTGATCCAAATGTCATGGCTGATCGGGGTATAAACTTGTCTAAAGTGCCCCTCAAATAAAGGCCCTTTCAATACATTTCCGATACAAGGTTTGTTTGGGAGCGAAACTCTGTGTAGGGAATTTTAGCCTTTGCAGACCATTTACATGCACAAAAACTTATATAACACACTACAGGAAAGGGAAAACCCAAAAGGGATAAAAGGGCTTTAAAGTATGTGGTTGATATTTACAGGGATGGATAAAATTAGCTGAAATGACCTGATGTAAATCCAAAGCACACACACACACACACACACACACATAAATGAAACTAAATAAATTAATAAGACCACAACAGAAACAACTGGACTTAGGTTTCAAATGTCTTTTTATATTTCAGTAAAATCTACTTTAATACACTTTGAAACAAGAGTACAACAAAATAGAATATACTTCAAATGTTGAATATACAAACAGTTCAGTCTGAACACTATCAACTTCCTCTCTGTACATAAAAATAAAAATGAAATGTAGAGTCGGGGCCAAAAAGGGGGGTCCACAAAATGTATGCTGGCAAATTGCACATCTGTTTTAAGTAACAATCACCTGGGATATATATATATATATATATATATATATATATATTTTGTCAAAACAAATTGAGAAATATCCGAGATGCTTTTGTCTAATAAAAGTGAAATTCAAGTCTAGAGATTTCCCTAGACGCTGGAGGACACACTGATCCACACAACAGGTTGTCGTTCTAACCAATATGAGCGTGTAACAGCCTGATAGCGAAAGAGGAACTAATATTACAAAATACAAACATTAGTTCTTCTTAGTTTCAATAATACTGTGCTTGGTACAAGGTATCAAAACACACAGAAAAAAAACAGCTTACAGTTCAGACAAAAAGAAAAATTTTAATCTAAGGCTGTTCTGTTAACTTTAGCTCCGTAAACTGAATATAGTAGATATATATATATAAATATGTACATACATGACCATTTTCTGTCTGATACGTTCCTTCTCATAGCTTCTGGCAGCTCCACTTTCTGTCTCGCTGTTGATCTGCACAGTGATAGAAGTTGCTGGTTTTTTTAACATCAGTATAGGCAGAACTATGAACACATGGTCATTACACCCCTCACTGCGTTTGACTGTGACTTCAAGGTCACATTTTGGTTAGCGGTAATTATTTGCCTCCATCTGTAGTGTTTCTACTTGTTTTCAAGGTTTCCAATATCAGTCAGTGCCGGCCATCCGCTCAGAAAGGCATACGATGTAGTGATCCAGGTTGGTCCCTTTTACCTTTTATTCAACAAGTCCCTTTTGAAGTCTATGATGCAGAGACAGTTGGAGGGGTGTAGGTGTGGTTCTGAGGGGGGGTGAAAAAACAAAACTGGCCTTCTGGAGTCTTTAAAGTTTGTCAGACGGCTGCTGGTTATTTCAGGAGTAAAAACAAGGTCAAACTAACTCTGAAATGTTTCAGCACTCGGGCTCTTCAGTCTTTATTGTCACGTTGGGTGTGTCCAATTTTACAACCAACTCCCCATCGTCTGATTGGACAGTTTTGGC
This sequence comes from Eleginops maclovinus, assembly GCF_036324505.1. Classification (NCBI taxonomy): domain Eukaryota; kingdom Metazoa; phylum Chordata; class Actinopteri; order Perciformes; family Eleginopidae; genus Eleginops; species Eleginops maclovinus. The sequence goes on along the minus strand of NC_086353.1, from coordinate 19,857,692 downwards.
TTGGTTCTGCTGGACAGCCACCGGCAGCGTTTGGACCTGGACCCCCGCGGCCTTCAGCTTCTCCATGGTGACGCCTCTGGCCCCCGGTGCTCCGATCACCAGCTCCGAACCGTTAAAGATGCCGCTTATGACTCGAGACTGCGTCGTCATCGCTTGATTGGCCGTGGATAACGTCATCACCCCCCCCACGCTGCCCGACTGCGACACCACTAGAGTCTGTTGCTGCCCCTGCGTCGGCACGGTAAGCCTCATCACCGGCGTTCCCGGGCCAACGTTGACAGGCGCCAGGGCCCGCACTGTGAGGGGGCTCCCAAGCAGACTGATGCCCCCTGGGGTGCCCCCCATGCTGGACTTGTGGGAGCCGTGGGAGGTCTGGAGGTGGCACTGAGCTAGCTGGTGGGCGGGGATGGTGATGATCTTGGCCAGTTGGACGGTGATCTTGTCTCCGTTCTCTGCTGTGGCCGGGACCATGGTGGGGATGGTCTGGATCACAACCTGCACAAAAGGAAACAGCATCATGATTTATCTTCTAGATTAATACTTTAGTCTATAAAAAAGAGAAGGATGTCCATCCCAGTTGCTCAAAGTCCAAGGTGGTTTGTCCCAAAAAAATTAAGATTAATATGGCACAGACAGGAATAAGTAGTACGTTTTCATTAAAACATTATAAATATTCAGAGGCTGAAAGTCGCATTTTCTATATTTTTTGCATTAACCAATTATTTTAAAATACATTTGCAGATTACTTTTCCATCGACTATTCCATGCAGCTCTACTTCACTTTTCTTAAAAAGAAAAAAGCTCATGAAAATGAAAAAACAATGACTAAAAACTAACAATGCCAGTTTCAAAAGTATGTAAAATATATATTAAATGATATAGTAGTGTTGATATGGGCAAGATGTATTTGTTATTATTTCCAGACTTCCCAAAAGTATATAAAAATGATTCATAAAAAAACCAAGTTGAATTAAAATATTAAAACAACAATAAAAAAAACAATTTTAAAAAGATTTAAAAAATAAACTCTTTCCTAAAGTGATGAACAATAAGAGTCTCCACACACCTTCTGCTGTGAGTTTGTGTTCCCGGTAGCTCCGATGGCGGAGCTGTTAGTGAGGAGGGTGGTGTGTCCGGCTGCCCCCGTCGTTCCCGTCTGCTGCTGCACGGCAACTGTGGAGATCTTCTGACCCATCGATGTCGTCATGACTACAGGCACCTGCATCGCCACTCGCACAGTCCTGTAGACGAAAGGAAAGGTGGCACAGTCAGAAGTCAATCCTTCCTGCTGGGAGATGTAGCATTAGTACACGAGCATCTCCGTTAAAAAGACTCACCTGGGCCCGGTTGCTGTTGGGATGATAGCCGTGTGAGAGTGCTGCGTCTGACTCCCGTCCGACGCTCCTGACACGGACACTATCCTATGAATGCCCGCCATCATCGCTGCACCGCTTCCCGCCATCATCTTGTTGCCGGTGTTGACTGTGGTGTGGACCATGTTGGCCCTGTTCCCGCCCCGCAGGATGTTGGGCTTCTTGGAGGACAGCTCGGAGGCCTGCAGCAGCATGTCCGAGGGTGGCGTTACGCGCTCGTAGGACACGGTCTCAGAGTCCATCATGTCGTCGGGGGAGGGCAGGTCTGCCTTGTCATCGTCGATGATGACAATGTTTTTTGGCATGTCTTTGAACTGGTACACCAGCCGCTGGCCCTCCACCTTGGCCAGGATGCCGCGCTGGTAGTAATATCTGAGGGGGGAAGGAAGGTCGGGAGTTACAAGTCTGCATCCCAAAAACACAAATCTGAAGAAACAATTCTTACACTTTTACAAAGTCATATTAAAGTAATTTTTACCACTCTGGTAAACTACATATTTATTACGGCTGTCAATCAATTAGAATATTAAATCAAGATTCCCATGATTTCCATAGTTAATTAAAAATAAATAAGCTTAAAAAATATATTCAATTAAGATAAGATAAGATATACTATCGATCCCAATTTGGGAAATGTTTGCGTTGCGGCAGCATAAAAAGACAAGGCATTCTACACAGTCAAATTAAAAGACTATAAATTAAAACATCTAAATGTAAACATCTCAACAGAAATAAAATAGCATTAAAAAAGTATAAAATATACATGTTGGAATAAAAGTGTACAGTAAACTAAATATAAAGCAGCATATTATATATCTATGTTGTTTCTTTTAAACTTTACAATTCAAATGTCTGAATATTCCTTAAACTTAAAAGTTCATTGCTTTTGAAAAGGTGTACTTGCATTATTATGCCAATATAACATTATTTATTTGTATTACTACTATACTATATCAGTGACAAAACTGAACATTGATCTTTCAATTTGGCTGCCAGTCAGCTCATTGGGCTTTTATCAATTAAATGTATCTAAAGTAACGGGCAAAAGTAAGAAGAATCTTAGCACGTTACAGCTGTAGTTATTTACATATTTCTACACAGACTGACCTGAGTGCCCGCCCCATGGTCTCGTAGTTCATATCTGGCTTGTTCTTGTGTTTGCCCCACAGCTTGGACACAGCCTTGGAGTCAACCAGTTTGAAGATGCCCTTCTCCCTCTGGGTCCACTTGATGTAGCGGGGACAGGTGTTTTTGTCCTGGAGGAGGTCCAACAGGAACTCCCATAGGTAGGTGGTGCTTCCTGCTGGAAGTCAAGCTAATTTAACGCACCGCTAACCAAAATGTATCTGTGCTCTACAAATGAAAAAAATTCTGTCTATATTAGTGTTTATCACAGTAAGTGAAAAACAGTGTGTCTTCAAAAGTGCTAAGAACAGCATTTGTTGACTAAATATGTTGAGGCTTGAAAATATTAAATGGCCTGGGACATCTAAACAAGTTACTCTACTCTGAACTGCATTTAAAGAGGACATATTCTCATTTTTAAGGTTTATTGTTGTGTTTTTTGCAGGGATCTTTGCCTTTAGAGACCATTTATATTCACAAAAACCAATATACACACACTACAGGAAACCCCATCGAGCATAAAGGGGCCCCTTTAATTTATACCATTTTCAAAAATCACGTTTATCATAGCTTACCTTTTTCAGACCAATCTCAGGACCAATTAAGTTAATGTTATGGCTATAGTGTTTTTTTAGTTGTTTAGCTTGTAATCTTTCCAATTCTAGTAAAATATATTGTATTGTATTCTGTTTAGTGTCTGAACCCTTATTCTAAAGCTTTGGATAGTTTATCTGGGTGTCCCATTTTACACATGTCCATAATGTCTCATGATTGTACTTGTATTTTAAAGAAATGAATTGAAATGAAATGTAATTACCTTTGCCTTCTCTTGGTTTCTTCTTGATGCCGAGGTCCAGGGAGCCGTTGGATATAGCTGACTGATGTGTCTTTGGCTTCCGTCCAGCTGTTACAAGAAAACATTTCAAATAGGGCTTAATTATTTGCTTAAATTGAGTCCCTGATTAGTGAAAATAAACCCAATGCTGTACCACTAGATGGTGCCGTTAGATAAACTTAACTGTTATTAAACAGGGTAACTCAATGTTTGTGGTTGAGGATTGGGGACTAGCTTGTGACAAAGCGGCCTTACATTTGTATCATTATGCAAACACGAACTCTACATGGCTTACCCCTCCTCTTCCTGACAGGCTCGTGTCCTGGCTCTGGTTCTTCGAGCAGGGTGACCATCTCCTCGTCTTCATCCTCGCAGCACTCCTCAGTGGATATCTCCACCTCTGTCTCTGAAATCATGTCTGGACGCATGGCAGCGTGAAGGAAGTCTGGCGTGACGATGCAAGGCGCGACATAAGAGTCTGGATGGAGGATATAATGGAGAAAAAGTCAGAATTATGCATTGAAGTGACATTATGATTACATAAGGGGTCAATAAGTATTATGATTATTATTTCACTGGCAAAAAATGGCAATTACTTCAGAGACAATAATATTGTCCAACAAAAGCAGATACTGTGATAAGCCTCTTCGAAAACTCCTCAAAACTCTATTTTGGAAATTTTAAACAAATTTGAGCTAGAATACAACATTACTTTCTGCAAGTAGAAACTACAGAAAATATAACAAACACCAAAAATTAATTAAAACTTTTTTTTTTTTTTAAATCACAACCAATTATAAATATTTCTACTTGTTGGTTGTGAAGAGTTATGAGTTAGTGTGTGTTACCTGGGCTACGGTCTTCTCTGATGCTGGAAGGTGAATCCATGCGGAGCAGAGCCTCTGCAGCCTCAATGGTCTTGTCAGAGCAGTACACATGGTTGCCATGGACAGAAGCCTCCACTAAAACACAAACGTACATAATTAATTAGTAAATCATTTTGCAAAAAAAATAACCTTTGAGACCAGTGGAGCCCGTCTTAGCAAAATATATAAGTTACTCTTTAATATTCCCGACGGTAAAAACTTCTGTCTTGCTCAAGAACCCTACACTAACTTGCTTTCACATACCTAAGCCATAGTTTACAGATTAATGGTTTACATAATTTCCTAAAGGGCAAAAATACTGGAAGATTAATGTATACTCTATCCCAGTGATTAAACACTGCAGCATACAAAATGCAACTATATGGCGCCTCCTAGTGAAAAGAATAAAAGGCCAAAGATGATGGCAATTTTAGTTGACAACAAATACTGATCCAAGCATTGTATGCTTTAAAAGGTCAACTTTCACAGGGGGAAATGTCTTCAGAAATTTGTCCCCTTATTTCTGAAACTATCTGACAGTTTTTACATGGCACGTTAAATCTTTTTAGGATTCGGAACGCTGCCAGGATTGGTTCTGGATATTGAGTGACATTAGTTATATCATCCTTATTACTCTAAAAATATGGCATAAAAGAGTGTAGTTTACAATTAATACTGAAAGTAATGGTACGTGGCCTGGCCACGTAGGGTTCCTGAGAAGGAACCCTGGGCACCTGCTGTCGGTGTCAATCACGGGTGGGAAACACGAGATCGTGTTACACCCGGCCTTGTCCATGTTTGGCTATCTCACTGAGGCAACAGGCACAGCATAGGGGAGAAATGGGCTATCTTTAGATTTCAATTCCTTTCAGAAACAAACAGGACATGCTGGTGGCCATCACAGCAGAGACCCTATAGCATACTGAGCTCAGCTGCCCTTCAAAACAGGCAACCATACTTTTATAAGACCACTTAAAGGTGTGAGGTCAAAGAACTGCAGCTTGGCATGACCTAAACAACCAAAAATAGACACTTGGCCATTTGTTAGTCGACCCAAATCTTAGTATTTACATTTATCATTATTTATTTAATACACTTAAAATGTATAGACATGCATGTAATAAATGTGCATTTTATGTGGGTACAATATAGAAAAAGTAATATGTTCAAAAGTGTTTCTTTTTTAAATGGCTTTTATAAACCTATACCAAGAATAACAGCAAGTCCGACAAAAAATAGTGCGGCCTCTGATGACTTCCGTGTTTACAGTCTTCATCCTTTCCCTCCAGTTCTCTTCGAAGAAGCTCACAAATCCTCTTGTCACTCAACAACCTCCTTACCTACTATTGGCTTATTATTCGGTTGAGGTTCCGCCTCCGGTTAAATCTGATCGGACATGTGCTGACGTAATAAAGCAGCTTCCAGGCTATTGGACCAAAGGATAATCACTCAACAACACACCACGCCCTCTCCACACACAATGCTTCCGCCATCGAGATGGGACATAAATACTTTAAAATGTGTTAAAAACAGAGGTGGAAACAACACCATGTATTCACACTATATCGCTCATTACCAGGGACGGTTATAAAGCTATTGAAATCAAACGAACAAATAGATTTGCAAATGTGTATCATCGAAGGCTGAAGCCGCACCAGAAACAACGACAGGGAATAAAGCGAGTGAGGCAGGCCGTCCCACGCTTCAGTCAGCAGCTGCACACCACGATAACGGAAACACACAGCTATTTTTATATATATAAAAATAACCTCACATAAAAAAATGTCGAAAATAGACTCCCAACACATACAATTCACAATAATAAATTAGTATGGTGAAAACTTTTTCAGCTATGATGGACTTCTATGAAAGGGAAAATGCATGAGGACCGTTACAGCACACCATTCCCACAAACTTATGACAACCACAATTAAATGCATCAAAAAACGTCAGTCACAACACCAACATTGATATTTCACGGTGTGCACCACAGTTATGCTAGTAAAAATAAACCCACATGTCCTTCCGACTCAAGACAGCGTGGCAAAGACGTAGAAAGACAACATCTTTACACTTCCTGGTTGTGCAAAGCCGACCCGTAAACCGTTATTCAAGCTCACAGCGGTGGAAAAAATCTGCTCCTACATGCAAAATACACTTCGTGCAGACATCGTCCGGGTTGTGCAGACTGGCAAGCCCTGCAGAAGTTTTTCACCTGTTTTAAAGCGGGTTCGGTAAACCGTGTAGCAACGCCATGCAGGTTGCTAACCAAGGTGATCACTTCCTGATTGCCCTCCATTAATTTAGCACACTACTGAGTGGACTGAGGCGCTGCGGTCGAGCTTAAAAACATACCCCGCAAGTAAAAGTTAGCTCCCGGGTCGATTTTTTAAGTACATATAAATACGTTACCGGCTCTGATGAGCAGATCGAGCTGGTTGGCGTGCCCCTCATGCTGCGAAGTCGCCATGTTTTCCCCTTGCTGCAGATTCACATTGACTTCTCACTGAATTGTATAGGAAGCTACGAGCTCAGATCACTCCGCCGCTAATGGGAAATCTCCTCGAATTCAACGAGACACACTACAGCGGCAGTATGGTATCCCTCCGCGGCCGACACAGGAAATCCTTCCTTCGCCCTCCCTTACTTGCGTAGTGACTACGTCAAATAAAGCTGTACTGTGATTTAAATATCTCACTCAACAAAAATCGTATTATCAGAAAACAGGGTTGCCGTTTGCACAGGAATTGCCGGATAAGTGTAGTAAACTTCAACAAGACAGCCCATATAACCAACTTCAGCTCAAAACAATGATATGTGTATTAACTGATTTGGTTGAGATCTCCTGTTTGTTGCTGTCTTTGATCAGAGTTTCTCCACACTTAATTTGTGGTTTTAACATTTTTAAGAAGCATTTTGAACGAGTCAAATGCACTTACAACATTTCATGAAAATGTTCCAACCGGGTGATTATTAATTAGATAATTCAAATGGCTTCTTTTACAATTCTTAATTGTCTGAGGAATTATATACTATAAATGATGAAGAGCAAAGGTTTATTATGTGACTAAAAAAAATGTATATACATATATTATTGTCAACAATAACTAAACTGCTGCTGAGTGCAAAGTTTGTTTTTTTAACCAAAAATTATTAAGCAGACAATGTAACAATTTCCACAAAAAGACAACAGCATTTGTGGACACACTAGTTTCTTCTGCTATGAATCACTATCAGTGGTGGTAAATTCCAACTACTACATTTTTAGCTTTGCATTTAATCACTTCATCGATCTGCTTTAAACACAATTTCAGATTTGGAACCAGGCCCAGTAAACTTCAGTACATGTTCTCTGTATACTTTATGTACAGTATCAACTGAATATGTATTGATAACAAACATTTACTGGTAATGATGACAATATCTTCATCCTGCTATCAATCACTTTTACTTCAGAGTAGAGAAAATGGAGTTTTAAAATGTAATTTGGGACAGTGAATGAATGCAGCTTGTATTACTTACTATTACTAGTATACAGTGCAACAGAATGGACACTGGCTGCCATTAATAAGAGATAAAACGCATTTACTGGATACCCAAATAGTTCATGTAATAATTACTTTTTCCAAAAACACCCACAAGGTGGCAGTGAGTGAACATAGAGGCTTCACAGCCCACAAATATGTAAAGTTTCACAACAACAAAAATAAACACTTTGTAAACTTGAATTTATTTCAAACACGCTCATAGACAGTCTCAAACGCATGTAGGCGCCCTACTCGTCCTGACTCCAGAGAGTATTAAATAGCAATGTTTTATTGAAAATGCATCGGATTAATTGATAAAGAAATAGTCATTTTAGGGGTGAAGTATTCCTATAGAACATAATTGCTTTCTAAAACATGCAACCCAGAGTAAATGTGAACCGTGTCAAATATATCAGCACAAAATAGGTAGCTTATTGACCAAGGTTTGTTAGTGGGGCGTGTTGTGTTGTGCAGAAGAGGCTGTATGATAGTCATTAGATAAACCAACCAACAGCGCCAAAAGGAAATTAAACACAGGAATATTCCGTCTCACCTTCCACCACTTCTGTCTCCACCTCCTGCTCATCGCCCACGTCCTGCATCGGGTAGACCTCGTCATCGTACACCAAGACCTGGGCCGAGTAACCCTGCTCGCCAGCCATGCTGGCGCTGGGCATCTCCTCCACAATGACTGCTGGGAAGTCCTCAGCCTCGTCCCTGTCCTGTGCCTCTTCATAGGCCTCCTCAGCTTCACACTCGCCTTCTTCCTCTCCTTCACACTCCAGGTCCCCCTCACCCTCTCCCTCCTGCAGGGGAAAGGTATGAAAGACAGCGAGACATTTAAAAAACAAGAGAATACAAAAGATATAGAAAAGAAGACAGGATTCTGTTCTGCACTGCAGTTGTAGTGTAACTCTTGCTTATGTCTGATCCAGGGTTAATGTAGCTTTGAGTTTTATTTCATGAATATGTCTTTGAATTGTCATTTTAGTTCAGTTTTAGGAAGTATTCAGAGTGTCTGTTAATTTAGTTTCAGTCTTGCGGAAAGGTTTGCTTTTGATTCTTTGGCAGTTTTTGTTTGTTTTGGGATTGATTGTGAGGCAATTGCGTAGCACCATTTCCTGGAAGTCGTCTCAGTTTCTGTGGTTCAATAAGAAGGTAGTTGAAGGATATTCATGCCACCCCCTTTTCTCTACAGTGACCTATTATCGCTATATAAGTGTTTAAACCGGGCAATAAGGTTTAGGTTTTTCTAGAAGCATATTTATTATATTTAGATGAATACTTTATTCTGGTCAATTTGGACATTTCAGAGGTCTGTTCTTTCTCGATAACAGACTGCTGCTAAGGAGAACAGACATTAGTTCATCAGAAAACAGCATGGAATACTTTTTTAATTAAATGTTTTATATTTGTGGACAGCGCGTAACTCAGGATTGATTACGGCTAAACACATTATCCCTTACTTAATTCTAAGTTTACAACAATATTTTTTAGTTTAAGTAGCAGTTTTAGTTTTGAACATAACTCTGGTCTGATCTACCTGTTGGGAGTCCTCCTCTTCAGCGGTGACGTACTCCACCACCGTCCCACCATTGTCGACCAGCACCACTGAGGTCATGACTCATGCTCCTCGGGTGTCAGCGGTCACAGCACCCCCGACTGTCTGCTGGACTCCACCAGTTTGGCGAACAGAGGGCCCTGGAGACAGAAGACACACTTGGTAAACAAAACTTTTCCCAACACCATAAAGTTACTTTTTGTCACGCCTGTGTAGTGTTCATGATAATACAAAAAAAACACCCACCACAAGAGTTGTTAAGAAATACTAAAACATGCTTATTCACTTTCTTGCCATTATTACGTACGATTACAAAGGTACTGGTATATTGATGCTACCTTTGGAAGAGCCAGGATAGAAACATTTCCTCTGTTTCCAGTCTTTAATGCTAGGCTAAGCTAACAGCTGTAAATAAGTGAGAGTGCTATTATCACCTTATCTAGCTTTCGGCAAGAAAGCAAACAAAAATATTGCCTAAAACTGTCAAACTATTCCGTTAAACTAAGTATTGTGAATCCAGTTGCTTTACTGAAAGAAATTATGTAAAAGGTGCAAAACTTCACTGCTCTCGCTCAACAACCTGAACAATCCTTTACAACTCCCTCCATCTGTCCCAACTTCAGATGTTGTAAAAAGAGAAGGCTTCTCCTGTATCTCTTCCAGCTATTTCCGTCTGCTGTAACAGGAAGAAAGACAGGAAGTCAGTCCCTTGAACTCCCACGCAGTGTCCAGCGGAAGATCTGGGCGGGGCGGACTGGAGTCATGGTAACAGTTGCTATCAACCACTGGACCCTCGATCCCTGTTCTGTGCTACTCTGCAGGGTGACAGGATACGAGGCAAAGGCAAGCAGGAGCTTAATATACTCAAACTGCTTGATACTGATTAAAGGGGCCCATTGTTGTGCTCATTTTCAGGTTTATATTTGTATTTTGTGCCTCTAATGTGACATCTTTACATGTTTTATGTCTTAATTAGTCTTTTTTTTGGTCTCATACTGCACCTCTTTTCACCCTCTGTCTGAAGAGACAGCCCAGTCTGCTGATTGGTTACTCATATGTAGCCGTAAAGATATATTGTGCTTCCTGCAATTTGAATATTGCATTAGTCCATATTTTGCATTTGATAAAGTGTTATTTATATTAGCAGCCCTAGAAAAAAAAATGGCTTGTTCATGACTAGCACGTCCACTCAAGTCAGTAAGAGAACTTGAGTTGCTGTTGTTCAGGTCAGCAGAGGTGACAAAGGAGACACGGTTTGAAATTTGCACTACAATCTCTCTTACTTAACTTTTCTTGTGGAAAACCAAATGCCATGAATAAGAAGAACCTATAGGTTTCCACTTATCAAATTATTTGCATCTCTGCCCTCTTTCTAGACAGATTTTCATCAAAAATGTTTAGCATATTCCAAAATGATAATTATTCTCGTTTCTATCCTCTATTTAAGCGATTATGAGGAGCTGGTTCATTTTTTTCAATTTTTCTGAACAATTCTACTAAAGTGTTCTTTTGTTTTTGGACGAAGAATTAGCTTGACACTTTATTTTTAACATCAACAACCCTTTGATCAACCACAGCACATCTCCCCACTTTGGGCCTTAAAATAATCCCACACATATTCTTCTATACTCACAAGGATTAGCAATAACTTTCTCATCAAAAATACATTATTTGTAACGACACATTCGATAGTCACAACCCAATGTAGAATCCTTCATTGACGATCCAGAGCATTTTTTGCATTTCGCATAAACATACTGAGCATGAACGTCCTGCAGCACAGAGTGTATGATCCATGCTCTGTTACTCTCACTGCTGCATAATAGATGCGCCGTGCTGTGCTGGTGTTCCCTTGCTACAGAGACCAACAGGCTATCTGCCCGGATGCAAATCCTCTCTCTTTATTTATTCAACAGCGTGGAGCAGACACTCATCTACAGAGCTGTGTGTTGCTTTGGAGAGCTAGATTAATCTGGGTTTGCAGTACGAATGCAGGAGTGATGATTAATAAACATGTAAAACATCCACATTTTCCCCAGATGATGTGGTGAAATCAGGACAGAGTAATTATGTATTTTAGCAATTTTCCTCCATTTATTCTCAATGTGTGAGAATACTGGTTTCCCCTGTTGTTTAAAGCCTTTCGCTCTCTGGCACAGCAACAGTGTTGCGCTATGTGTCGTTGTATTGCTGTTTAACTGACAGAAGTTGTGATGTAAGCTCATGGAGGAGTTGGAGATTGTGACACACTTGACTTTTGTAATGTATCCAGAGCATTAAAGTAACTTCATTACAAAGCCATACAGAGATTTAGTGAAACACAGGCACAGAATGCTCAGACCTGTTGTGGTGTGTTGTTGTGTGTGTTATTTATCCGTCAGTAGGATAATTTGGCACTAAAGAAACAACACACATCAAATGGCAATAACGTCTGCATATGTTCTTTTTCTCTTTAATGCTATTCCAAGAATTGTGCCGTAATTATAGATTTTTGTAGGCCGAAACTGAAGTTAGCATCGCAAGGGCTCCCTAGATTAGTCAACAGAATTTTGGAAAATTGGAGAAAATAAGATCTGTGGCAAAAACACGTTTATGACAGACCTTTTGTTCAGCCTTCAGAAAGCTTCAGAAGTTCACCAGTGGGGTATGGACTGACGTATTTTATGTTGTAGAACAAAACGTGGAAATCTCGTATAACCACAATCCTTATTTCGGGGAATAAAACCACACACTCACACTAGCTTCTAGACGAGGGAGACCTATAATGCTAAAATGCTCAACTCAGTTTGAGGACTCATGATATCTTCACCAAGTAAGATATTAAAGAGGCCCTATTGTGCTTTTAAAGTTTTCCCTATCCTGTCTTGTCTTATTTAGGTTTCTGTGCATTTAAATAGTCTGTAAAGGCTAAAATCCCAAAGTTTCCTTCCCGCAATAACATAATGATATCACTACACAACAATTGTACTTGATAGGCTAAGTGGCTGGACATCTCTAAGCGATTGACGAATCACAAGAGAGCCGGCCAGCTAACCAATCAGAGCAGACTGGGCTCTGGTTTCAGACAGAAGGTGAAAAGAGGTGCTGCAGAAGGATTGAGTCTCTCCAGCAAGGTTGAATTGAATTGATTTGAAACAGGTACAACAGGATCTGCTGGACAACTGCTAACACGTGGCTGCCTTCTCCCTTCTGAGCTCAAACATTAATGAGTGCCACTGCAGCAAACCATGTAATCCAGAAACTAAAAGAAGATCACGGTACAAGGAAAGTAATGAATCCTTTAAAAGAAGTCAAAGTCAGTCACTGAGCTTTACACTAACCCAGTCATCGACTAGGCATGTTGGTATGCAAGAAATGGAAAGTATTTCTGCTGCAATGTAACGAATATTTGACATTCAGCTAAACGCATCTCATTAAAAACGTTCAAACCTAGGGTGGAAGAACACAATTAGCTTGTTCTAATCTTGTTTTGGTTCATGGTGAATCAGTAGCAGTCTCAAGACATTACACATTACAGCAGTGTCATCCTGACAGGCCCACTTTCCCACTATGAAATTGACATAAACACATCAAAACTAATAAGAGGAAAACAGTCCGAACTTGCCTTGCTGTGGAAAAGTTGAAGCTTGCATCTTTACTTGGCTGCCACTTAAAATCCACCAAGAGACACGAGGAGAGTGAAATAATTCCAGTGGTAGCGGTTGTAGGAAAAGCAACAGTGCTGTTTTCTGCACCTTTCTCTGTCTCTCCACCTGTGTTTGACCCTCGTCCAAACCTCCTCTCTGTCTGACATCCATCCATCTGGTCGTTCCCTCTCTGCCTGCATGCTTGCTGCCTGTCTGTGGAAGAATCCTCTCAGGGAGAGTCAGCACTTTAGACCCTGCCCCGAGCTCAGATCACATGACAAGGGTGGAACACTTTTTTCTCACACTCACACACACACACACAGTCACATGATCCTTCAACAACAGAGCTTTTGTTCCAAGTAACTGGGGCTGCTGGTAAAGATACAACGCCCTGCCTTGTGCCCAGCCAACACACACACACACACACACACACACACACACACACACACACACACACACACACACACACACACACACACACACACACACACACACACACACACACACACACACACACACACACACACACACACACACAAATGACACAATGTGCACATACATCTCAAGCATGACCTCAGAATTTACTTGACATCCACCCTACGTCACATAAGTGAGTTCCACTATAATTCATGATCGACATGGTATGGTCGGGATAAATTATCCTTTAGTGTTATAGTGTCTGGTGTCGGAATAAGCCTGGAACTGTCCTGGTTTCTTATAAAAAACACAATCGTCTTGCTTTATATCTCAGCATTGGCAAAGAAAGAAATGACAACAAATGATGTTAGATTTACTGTACACTAACAAACAAAAAGAAATGTGCTATATTAAGAATTTAATGGTGTGAACTTAGCGAATTGTAGCCATAGCAGACCATATACATGCACAAAATTCCTTTATAACACACTTACGCATTATAGGGCCTCTTTAATTTTTCCATGTTTTATGTAATTTAAAGGCTTACTTTGTTGAAACCCTCTGAACAAATTCAAAAGCAAATCAACAGGAGAAAGACCTGCATGTCCAAAGACACGAAACATGAACATGACAAAAATGTGTTGTGAAGATTTAAAGTGTATTCACGCTAAAATAACAATAAAGGGAAGTGTGTAAATGACCATTAGCCTGCCAATGATTACAGTGCATTCTACTACTATCTATCTATCTCAGAGGCACCGCTCCCTTTGCTCAGAGTCTGTATCTAGTCCTTTTTCGACAGGCCTCGTATGATTTAGCCTCATAGCAGAACATTCGGCACAGACCTTCAGACAGCAGCTTCATGTGTTGGTTTAGCCTGCAGGACATATAACTGGGCAAAACACAGACTGGTCAATCATTTACCAGCACTTCAGTACAGCTCACAAAACAAAATCAAAACTACCTCTAAGGCATAAAGAGCAGTAACTTAAAAAAGACTACCAGGCTATTACATAATGCTAATTTACAGTCATAAGGGGGGCTGAGGAAAGGATGAAGGTTTACGGTTTTTTCATTCAAACTCAGATTGTTTTTGCATTTTTGTATTTGGTTTGATCAGCTACTTTTGATATTTTTTTCACATTTTTGATGTATTTTTTTCCTATTCTATATTCATAATTGTTTTACATACTTTTAGTTTTTGGTTGTATTTCTTTCTTATTATCAGTGTATGTAGGCTATGCTCCAATATACAAAAAAACAAGCCAATTTGAAACCCACTTGGCAATTAATCAGATTTTGATTTAGAAAAAGTAATTAAATAATAATTATAAAAATAATACTAATACAAATGTTTCACTTTCTAAATACACTTAATATACATTTTTTAAAGTAGAATGAGGGGTGTGAATCTTTACATCAGTAATTATATATATTTAAATGTGTCAACAAGCCATTAGAATATTGTAAAAACTAAGAACAAGGTTGACAGCATGCCAGCATCGATGACCTACTTCCCACCACCTGATACTACATCACACAGCAGGGTTACAATAACATGCATTCATTTCGTCCTACAATGCCTATAGGTTCAGTGCGTTGACACCAAATTTGCCTGCTTACGCTAATCAATCCCACAAATAAAAAGCAGCAGTTAACTTGGATCCAAAACCAAAGAATTTGAACACCACACAGCTGGTTGGCCGCTCTTTTGCAATGCTTAAAAAGGAACAGAGATGAAAGACTATCATTTTGTCAGACAAACAGAGTCGCACTGTTGCAATGATACCTTTGCTCCTCACTAAGTGTATCAATGAATTATTAGCCAGCTCGTGCATTATTTACATAGTTGTATTCATTAAATACTGTGCCATAAGACGCATTTCACGAGCACGTCGCACTCGAAAAGCGTTAAGAAACTGGACATGAACGTTGACATGTACTTGGCTAATGTTAGCTATCTGAGTTAGCATTATGAGAACAACGAGCTGTCAGAAAAACAAACATAACAAACCATGTGGCTAATGCTGGCTAAAGTAAGGTCAGCTCACTTACCGTGCGGTTCTTCTTCACGCTCCGTGCTGGTAACCAACTTAGTTTAAATAGGGAAACTTGACGTTAGATGGCTGGCTAAACAGAGTTTGCAGTGTGTGTGACACCCAGTAACCTCTCCTCCTCCCGGGGCAGCTCTGCTCTGATCCCGCTGCTGCTGTTGTCGACTGTCGAGTCCCGCTGCTAACGGTAACGCAAGCTAACCAAACGTTGGCTGTTTGTTTACACTGTTAAGAGCCCGGAGCCTGCGGGCAGATGAGTGTATAGTTCTCGGTGCTGTAGTTGTTTCCATGTGGAGACAGTAGCGCAGCTGGTTGAGGACAGGCTGCTCCTCTGTTAATGGAGACAGACTCGGGTTGTCAGTTTACTCTGCTCGTTCAGGCGAATTAAACCCGTGACGTCACGCCGTACAATAAACAGTCCCAGTTCACCGGATCATGCATTTCAGTGTCATTTAATTATTTTAAAGTTGGCTTTTAAGTCCTTAATAATTCCCTGTCACATTCAGCTACATACAGGAATATTTCGTTTTATTAGGAATTAATTTCCTTGCTTTTTTTTCCCTTATGAAAACTAAATACATTTAGTGATTGTACTTCTCTTAAATATTTCCAATTGAGCTAGTTTTTACTTCTATTCCACTACATTTATACAAGGACATGATCAACTTTTAAAATCATCCTTTTCTAAAGATTAGTGGAAATACAGTTTGAATTTTAAAAAAGAAAGTCTTAAATATAAATAATTGTAGAACTTTGTTTGTCTTCATTTTTCAAATGCCACATTTTTGAATGTAGGACTTTTTACTTGTAATGAAATATTTGAATATTAAAGTGTTGGTACTTTCACTTACGTAAAGGATCTGAACATGTATTCCACAAATGATCTCATAGCAGTTATCTGTCTCCACCAAGTGGTTAATGTACTGACATATCATAGTGCATCACTATGTTAACATCAATTAACACTAGAAATAATTTTATGCACAGCAAAACTGAATACAATTGTTTGTAAATCACTTTATTTAAAGTGTATATGTGAACACATTATCATGACAACAGAACAACTCAATTAACTACATAGAAATCGCTATATTAAATTATTACTGTATTGTTATATAGTTATCATATTTGAACAATAGCATGGACAACTCTTAAGATTTCTAGACATTTTACTTTGAACACAATTAAGTGAAATGGTACAAAATCAATGTATATTGGTTCGGACCTTTATAATTAACTTTTTTTTTTGCTGTTGAAGGTTAAGATTTATACTAATATATTCAATATATACATTTCACATTTTCTCCTAGGAATGCATGACAATAAGTGTAATGGCCTTAAAAAACTTAAGATTGTTCAAGATAAATGTACACTATGACAAACGTGACAAAAATGCGTATCTTATGGCTATTATATCAGCTTGAAGAAAAAACATGGTTGTTTTGAATATCATGGTACAGTTTGTAGATATTGTTAGGTTGATTACATTACACTTACAATAACCCGCTTCCAATCCACCTTCTACAACAAAAACGTCTCAATTTAACTAGCATGAAAAGCTTTGCAACAGTGGCCTAGTGGCCATTAGGGGAATAACTCCACAAATGCTAATATGATCAGAAACAGATGGGAAACAAAATAAAAATACTTCTGATAACCTTTCATAAAGGACACATTAGCTAGTTAAACCAGCTGCTCCTGTTTCCATCAGTGATGCTGGCTTGAGTGTTGTGGAAGGCACGCTGTCTGTCTGTCATGACTGGGCTGCCACCACCAACATAGTCTCTGTGGCTGAAACACACAAGCACAACATCAGTTTGTATGGTACAAATGAGCGCATTCAGTGTAAGTCACTATGTCATTTAGCAGCATACATATCCTAGAGTTAAAGTTAGTAAAATGGACATGGGCAGCAGCATTCATTGGGCTTTTTTAACGTCATTTTTTACTTTCTAATAAAGGAGATACATATTTTATTTTTATTCTTCTAAAAATATGTACTTTCTTACCATTTTTCTCATTTTAAATTTGTATTAAAGTCTTGTTTTTTTAAATATAAATCTAGTTGCATTGTGTTTGAATAAAGTTCTATAAATTACATTTAAAATGTGGCTTTCTGAGAAAATAGCTATCCTGGAGATGTCCATTCTACTGACTGTAGCTCTACTCTTCTTATAGCTATGCTGCTTTTTACCTTCTTAACTGTACTATTACATCACTGAGCAGCTTTTTACAGTCCAGAAAGACCCCTTTGGCTCTGTGGATACAGGCAGAAATACATGTGGTCAGAGCCAAATACAGGGAGTTTAATAGTTTAAAATATATATATATTCATTTTTTTTGTGTCGTGTTAACGGGATTCTCAACAATTCGTCCCTTAGAGTACGTCCCTTACGTTTGCACCTCTGAGTAATGACATGCAATGTGTTAACACATGTAGACATTTCTTTTACATATTTGAATATGTTGCAAACTCAGTTTCTAATATTTATAATTTATTTTGATGAGGTCTTGTTCATAGACCGCTAATTAACTCCTCAGATTTCCGAATTACATCATTTTCTCAAAACAGGGTATGGACCGGTGTAACTGAAAACCATGTTAAAGATGGTTGAATCCTGTATGATCAAGCCATCTAAGTAAACCATCATTTGCAATACCAGGACCTGAAACATAAATATAGTTGATTCATTATTGGTATACGTTATACCTGTCTACTGAAGCACTCAAAGGCAATTTAGTAAATTCACCTGGCAAAACAAGCAAAATCATCAGTTTTAGCTATTTTTAAGCCTTACGGAAAGTACAGAAAACATATTAGATCACAGTTAAAAGATGGATCACCAGAAAAAATAGATGTACTTTTTAATGCTTTCTTGCTCAGTGCTTTCATGCTAGCAGTACGTCAGATCTATTGTGATGCCATTTAGTTTCCTTAAAATTGTAGTGTCCGCACAGTGATTTTTTATCTCAGACTAATATTCATCTATTTGGCAAAGATAAATGAAAGTCAGAATACGAACTCTTCTTCAACCATAGCCTACATACCATAGTCAATTATACAAGTATAATATGGATATATGTCTACATTTAAATGTTCTATGTGTTATTCAAGCCTTGGGGGAAGTAGGTTTCCAAAACAGTTAGTGAAAAAGTTGCAAAACTTGTGTTTGTTGTTGTAATGTTGATTTCAGCCACAAGGGGCTGAAGTGCACCACAATGTTCTTGTGGTATTAAATGTGGTGATATTCAAAGGTAGATACTCTCTGAGGACATAGGTTGTGTAAGAGGAATAGGAGAGGGAAAAACGACATCTGGCATACGTCAGGGGGCTCCTATGAATGGACCTATGTCACCTTAGGGGGGCACACATTGTTAATGATTACCTCAGGTGAGCACACATGCTTTGGATGTACACATATTTTCTTCTATAAATGGCATGCACAGAGATAGTTCTGGGGGGACTTCCACAATTGGCTCTGGGAACCTCGTATGGCCCATGTTGGTGTATGATACTATGCTGTTGTAATAAACCTTATTATATACAAGCTGGTGTCTCCGGAGACTTCTTCATCATCTTCACAAACATCGCTAAAAGATATACATCATTCTAAATAGGCTTTCAGGTTTACTAGCCAAAAGAAAGACACACAGTAATGCTGACACACAATTTATGTACCTCATGTCTGGACATTTAACGCCACCTGGATGAAAACATATATAATTTTTGTCCTATTTAGAGTAGAAAAATAAATACCTCAGGAAAATGTTCCTGCCCACAAAATGATTTCACCTTGAAAAACCCAACTATTTTAAGTTTTTTTACAAAAATAATTAGGATTTCAAAAGATCAGCCTGGAAAAATAACTGCATTTAAATATATTCTAAATTCTTTTCTTTTTTTTAAACGGAGAGAAAAGAAATGAGATCAGAGTTAGAATTGTTTTCACTCGCCTCAGGGCTTTCATGGAGAGGGTTTAATTCTATTCTATTTCCTTACTTCGACAATCATGCTGCATCATAGACAACACATAAGTAGGTATGTCGTGTTCAAAAACTTTTGACAAGCACTTCATACAGTATGTTCTTACCTTGTCCTTCCACCAGGGACACTTCTTCTTCCTTGACTTTATGTGTTACATCCACAGCTTCCTCAATGGCCAGCTGCTCTCCCCAAGCAGCAGGTGGCGCCGCCTCCACTGCTTCTGATGGAGCAGAGTGGCAGGAGTGGAAGTGCTCTGCCTCGTGCTCTGCAGCCTCTGATGTGATTGTAGACTCAGATTCAGCAGCAGGAAGGACTTCCAGGTCCGACCCGGAGGAAGCTGCTGCCAACTGACTCGTGTCCACAACTACTGCTGTGGTCTCCTCAGATTCCATCGTCTCCTCTGCTGCTGCCTCCTCCTCCACTGGTGTCTCAGCAGCAGGTGTTGTCTCCTCTTCTGGAGCAGCTTCTGCAGTGGTTGCCTCCTCAGTTAGTGCAGCTTCTTCCTCCGCTGGAGCAGCTTCTTCAGGTAAGGGTTCTGTGCAGGTGACACTCTCTTCTGCAGCAGCTTCTTCAGATTCAACTGCACTCGCTTCTTCCACAACCGCTGCTGAAGCTGCCGGTTCCTCAGCCACTTCCTCCTCCATTGTGGCAGAGGCTGCCGGATCCTCAGCCACCTCCTCCACTGTCGGGGCTGAAGCTGCTGGTTCCTCAGCCACCTCCTCTATCGTAGTTGCTGAAGCTGTAGGTTCCTCAGACAGAAACACCTCCTCGTCCTCTGGTGCTTCTACAGGAGCAGGCGTCTCCTCTTGGATCAGCTCCTCTGCAGCTGGAGCTTCAGCATCTTCTGCATCAGCTGCACCATCCTCTGCAGCCTTTAGCTCCTCCTTATTCTCCACAACCGATACCTCTTCAGATATTTCATCTGGGATTGTTTCCAGGACTTCTGGCTTCTCCTCCTCCAGTGTGACATCCAGACTTTTTATGTCCTCTATATTCTGAACAGCTTGCACCAGACTTGTCTCACCAACAGAAGCCGCTGCAATCTCCACTGTAGAGCTGGTCAAGACCTTCATAGCTGAGAGCAGGCCAGGGGAAGGCTCTGAGGGACAGGACGACAGAAAATACTGGCTGAGAGATATTTTAAATGTTCAAACATAACAGCTCTTAATATTTGAGGGTAAATGAACTTATTTGCAGTTAGGTTGCTCTATTATCAATGTATTATCCTTTATTGGAATCCTGATAATACACAGGTTGACTGTTGAATGATTTAAACTGAAATTTGATTGTGTATTTCGGTGCTGTACAATTTCAATTGTGAATGTCATCAATTTGATGACATCACACTGGGTTCTAATTCATCGTTTCAAAGTAATTGCCAGATAACCAGTAATAAAAAAGACTATGTTGCAGCCCTTGAATTAATGTAAACTGCACGAAGGCCATTGCAGCACTAATCCTGGTATATGCCAAGTGCTTGGCTGTGTTTTTTTTTTGTGAGTTCCACTTACCTTAGTCATGTTTCTATCACTGCAGGGTCTACAGTCACCACAGGTTCAGGGAATACTCTACAGGAGACTACTTGCCCAGTTGCTGGTGTAACCTTTTTTACACAAAAACAGCACTTCAAACGTTTAAATCTTAGATTGGGTATGTATTTAACACTTTTTTGGAAGAATTGGACTGAAATACCTCGATTTCAATACACAAGCCTTAATTGGACAGTTCACACCAAAATCCAATTAGACATTTTTCTTCTTACCTGTAGTGCTTTTTATTAATGTAGATTGTTGAGGTGTGAGTTGCCGAGTGTATATCGGCTGTAGAAATGTTTGCTTTTTCTAATAGGTCTAGATGAGCTTATGATGCTAAATGCCCCAAATGACATTAGAAAACTCCACAGCAATCTCTCAGAACAGAAATCCTGACCCAGTTACAATACCCAATCCCCAGATCTTGTTTTGAGGAGTTTCATGTAGGAACTTTTTTCTTTAAAAAAACTACACCGACAGAAACACTGCAAATAAGCGTACATCTACTGGAGCTCATGATCAAGCCATCATGATTAATGGCTTCCTCCTCGGCTGAGACACAACTTCAGCTAACTCAGGATAGCCAATGGTCCAGAGATGCAGTCCTCTGTCCGCACAGTGATTAGATACGAAGTAAATAGAACATTGATGAAACTCCTCAAAATGTTTCAGGATTTCTGGAAAAACACATTGCTGTGAGGTTTCAAATGTTTTTTTTCCAGCACTTAGAGCACCATTAGCCAATTGCTATCCAGTTACATTACATAACACCTAAGGCAGACATCTCTGCAACTGATACAAACACATCTAGATTGATACATAGCACAACTAATTACTTTTGATTTTGGGGTGAACCCTTATTGGGACACTTTTAAAAATATTTTCTGAAAGTATGTGTTGTTCGCTAGCAAACATCCCTGGACTGCCACTAATAACTTCCCATGATCCTTTCTGTTGTCAGCTACTATAGGACACCCTAAAACAACCTTAATAATCTAGGATTAGTCTTAACCTGTCTGCCAGGGATTACACTGCACAATTAAGACTGCAAACAAAAAGCCAAAGTGCTCGCACATCTTTTTTCCTCAACTTGTTAAGCACCTGCCACATCCATCTGACAGGCTCTTTAGCGAGCTCTGCATGCAGTTGCCTCGGGCCTTTGGCATGACAGCCTGAATACTTCAGATCAATGCATTACAGACTACCTGTAGGTAGATATTTCTGTACGTTGCCTTTAATACGTGCAGAAATCTCATTGTGATTTGCTATGGCTAGTTGTTAGGGCCTCATTATGCTTGTTTTCAGGTTCAATTTTGTATATTATGTGTCTGCTGTTACATGTTTTACTCTCAAAAAAGGTCTTTATTTTTCCTCTGACTTTGCCTCTTTTCATGCCTCATTTGCACCTCAGGGTTTCATCCCAAAATTCCTTCCAGAGGGAGCTTCTCACACACACCCCACCACCCAGTCTGCTCTGATTCTTTAGTTGGCCAGTTCTGTGGTGATTGGTCTAACGCTTAGAGATTTCCCGCTCCTTAGCCCATCATGTACAATGTCTTGGAGCGCCAGCCAATAGAAGTGAGAATGTAACACTGATGTCAACATGTTTGAAGCAAACAAAGGAGGCCAATGGATTTCTGGCCGGGGGGGGCGGGGACAGACAATGAGGCAGCTTTAAAACTCAATGTGATTAAACTATAAACTTGACTACAAGCTTGATCTTACAGGCACAGGGATCTCCAGGAAATCAAGCATTTCTACAGGAAGCTGGTGTTTCTACACATACAATAGTTACAGGATAAGAGAGATGCCCAAATACTTATTGTGAACCTATGTAACCAAGAGAATGTTAATAAGCGCAAAAAAACTCAATAGTTTCAACTATACATTTAAAAAATGCAATAGAGAGACACTTCATTCTCATCCAGTGATGTTTTATTCTTTGAATAACTCAACTGTATTAAATCACAACTTGCTCAAAAACAGGTGAAGGAATTTTCCGCAGTGTTCCCTGAAACGATTTCACATTACAAGAGCAAAGAAACAGGAGAAATGAGTTGGCTGGCAAATTATGTGTGGTTCAATGTGCAAGAAGAAAAACAAATTGAATAAGATCATTATGGATTAGAAATATGAGAAGAGATGTGCAAAAAAAAAGAAAACTAGGCAAGTGCTTCGGCCAGGAAAAGAGCAAACTGTTTTTGGTCAAACGTGACGGTTAAAACAAAATGTGCGTCAATTGTGTTTCTCCCGGTTTGCATGATAATCCTTTCATAAGCAAATAGGCATGAGGCATGGGACATAGCTATATGTGAATAATTTCTGAGCAGAGTAGACCAAGTGCAATTGATGTTGAATGAGACTTAGACAATATGTCAAATGGACTACATTCATTCACCATGCGGACATATTTAGTTAAGAAAGAGGCTGTCCTGTTTAAGGGCACTTTAGAACACAAATTCACATGAACATAACTCTTTTCTATCCCTTAAATCACCTGTTTCCACACTCCTATTAACTGTACATCTCCCAAACCATTATTTGCATTTGCTCTAGTTATTTTAAACAAATTCCTATGGGAAATGGGTATTTCCAAACTGAATCCCAACCGCCTAATGCCAAATGTTTTGGTTTGGGTGACGTAAGGGAAGGAAGGCACCTGAAAAACTGGACTGATGAACCCCTATGGTAATTTATTGAGCAACTGGAAGAGAAATGTAGTGGTTCATGAGTCCTTTTTTCCTGGGCCAGAGGCGGGACACAGCACAACTAATTCGGAGCCCGTACTTTCTGGGCAACTATGGCAACGTCACATTTTTACGCAGCCACCTCTGCAGCAGGGGCGGCCTCAGCCTCGGGGGCTGCACAGGCAGTCTCTGCCTCAGTGGTGGGGGCAGGAGGGGCTTCATCTACTGCTTCCATACCAGCGCTCTCTGCTGCGGGAGCTTCTTCTGTGGCTGGGACCTCTACTGCGGGAGCTTCTTCTGTGGCTGGGACCTCTACTGCGGGAGCTTCTGCGGCAGGGACTTCTTCTACGGGGGCTTCAGCAGCTGGGGCCTCTGCTGGCGTCTCCGCTGGTGTCTCCTCAGCAGCGGCAACTTCTACAGGAGCCGCCACGGCCTCTACAGGTGCCGCGGCTTCTTCTACAACTGCTGGCTCAGCTGCCACCTCAGCGACGGCCACCTCAGAGGCTGCAGTGGCAGACGCTTCTTCAGGTGCGGCCTCAACAGCAGGTTCCACGGCAGCTTCAGCAGCAGGTTCCGCTGCCAGTTCAACGGCAGGTTCCGCAGCAGTCTCCGCGACTGGTTCTGCAGGAGTAGGCTCAGCTACAACAGCTTCTGTGACAACTTCAGCGACCACCTCTGCAGCGGGTGCCACTACTTCTGCTGCTGACTCTGCAGATTAATAGGGTGAAAGCAAAAAAACTAACAGTCAACAGTCGTAACGTTAATGCACTTTCTACTACACTGTCCAAACTCCCATTTTCATATGTAAACTTTTGAGACAGAAATAGACTTCAGATTTTTGAACCACTGGAAACGCTATTGGATAAATCCATTTAAAAAGTGATGCGTCTCAGTAATCAGCTCTAGGCGACTAAGGTCAAATTCTTCCTCCAATCCCCTTAACTTCTTCAGATGACCTGACATCAACTTTCTTGATCCTGGAAATCCAACACATTAGGGACAAAATATTAACGTGTGGCCACATGCAGTCTTTAATATAATTGTGGGAAAAAGAAATAGTTGTAGGTCTCAAAATGTTTAGGTCTATAAGGTCTTAAAAAGCAAAGCTGTGTGTTGTAAGTGAAAGAGAAAGATAATCCTTAAGCGTAACAGGTCATCCTCTTAACAGAAATAAAACTGCTGACCTCACTGAAGGTGTTCTTTTTTTCTTCTTAGAAACTGTTCAATTTGAGCTCATACACATGTTAAGAGGTGGAAAATAGAATTAAGTGTTTATTTAGGGTACTGCTATGAAAATTTCAAGTCATTAAAAATATTGGAATTAAATGACTTGCACTGTAATGACACTCAGTGATGTGTACTCGGATTTACGTGTCAGCACAATTTGATCCTTGATTACAATCGCTTTAATCACCATTGAGAGGTTTGTGTGACTCCATTTCCAAGACATTCATTACATAACGTGATACAAACCCAGTTTAAAGCCATAGTAGTTCATTCTCTAGTGCTGGATGGAGCGGAGCTTTATACTTTGACCAAAAACAAACACACTTCCAGGCTGCATGAACACTACCGAACCAGAGGCAACTTTTCCACATTACCGGTTTGCTGCTCTAGGCGCTGAGCCAGTCTCTATCCAGACTCATACCGGCTGAATAGACAAATCAATCTCAGACAGAAATCAAAACAGACAGGCAAGATCAAGCTATTGAGAGTGATCATTCAACCATGTTTGATATTTGGACGGTGAAGCCAGAACCAATTCGGAAATGCAGCAATATCAGCTTTATTTTGCATTCCATATCTCAGAACAGCAGCTCAAGTACTTGTTAAATTGTACATTGAGCAAAATTAAACTGCCTTTATCACATTAGACTAATCAATAGAGGCCAAAGGTTTTCAGTCAATAACTCAAGGGTACACAGCAATTCCATCCACAGTTACTCAGTTGGTTATCTTAGCATTGTCTTTTTATTAAGTCCTTAGAATCAAGGGACAATGAAGATTGTCTTTCAGAATTGGACTAACTGGAGCATAAGGTCAAAAATGTAACCATTCTTTACAAGAGATCAAATACTTGCAAAACTAATGTAGTTTATGTTTAGTGCTCATTAGCTAGCATGCCAACAGATGAAACTTTTATGGGGAACGTCTTGGCCTAACATGATCATTTATTGTAGTGAACAATGTTGCTGTAGACTACTTGCAGACCCATTGGCTATTAGTTCAATGACAATACTTTGTGGATGAAGCCAGCAGATATCCGGCCAATATGCTCATTTCTGAACTAGTCATTGTTTACTGTCAGATAGCAACTTGAGATAGAACAATGTAGATGAAGTCTAAAACCCAATTGGTTATGATGCCAATTTTTACTCTAGATTAAGTTTTTCGGCTAATAAACAGCTAAATTGTTGCTTAAAAAAAAGACAGCCAAAGGGCTCAGAGATTGCATTTGGCAAAAAGGCTACGCCACTTTTGATCTAAAAGCGGGAGCGATTGAAGTGATTTTAGTCCAGTGCGGTAATCAGTTCAACATAAGCGCTGCCGATACTTTATTCATTCGGAGATATGTTTTTTGGAATAAATTGTAGACCTTTGTTAGAAATGTAATTATGTAGGTTACAAGAAATGCACATTTTTATACAATTTCTTGTAGCACTATTTAAAAATGCCACCTCAGGAGGTTCAGTAATTGATGTGGTGTGTGCACAACTGACCCTTTGCTGTGGAGTCAACGCTGGCAACTTTTTCCTCAACATCACCATTGACTGTTTTGTAGGCCTGATAGAAAGAGGGCAGATATGCAAGCATTACATTTCAACACAGCAAATGATTAAAGCAAAAATTAAAAAAATAGCTTACACTGACTTTTGTCTAACATGAACAGCTGGTATACAATTGTGTTTTTGCCAAGAGCCTGCTAGTCGCAGACTTGTTTACCGTGTGTAGAAAACACAAAGAATGTTCTATGTCCCTTCTATTGTCAGAGTTGTGGCGATGTCTGCTACACACAATCCAGTCTGAGGATGCATGTAACTGGCTACCCACATAACTATGGATTGTTGTATCATTGTTTCTTTTTTTACATCTTCTATTGTGGTTTGAACTAAGCTTGCAATGTTTGTGTTCAGAATGTGTGAAATGTAGTTTCAAGAATAACTTCAATTGAATAATTGAAAGTAATTCATTTTTATTACATCAATATGCAGCACCACTGAAATATACTGTATAGGGATACTCTAATTATCACACTACCATGTTGTACACTTTGTACACTTGCAGTGTATGACTTTGGTGTGGTCTCAAACTGCTGCTGTGCCCTGCTTGAATTGGCAATCCTTGCTGTTAACGTTGCTAGCCAATTAGCAAGCTATCACCTGCAGTAGCAAAGCATAAACGACTGCAACTTTTGTTGGCAAAGATGGCGGTTGAGTGTGGGATGTGCCAGTATTCCACACTCAGACTTTTGAATACACCATACGGGCGCCAAGGGTCACTTGGATGTTCCCCATGCTTGGCATCAGTCAATAATTGGTATTACCCTCTTGAAATCACTCAATATTCCTCCCTAACCTTTTGAATTACACTGCACTGATACTGAGAGGACAGGTTGAGTGAAATGGCACTTTAAGAAATCACAGCAGAACCACAAAAATGCAGAATAGGTAGTCACAGTGGAGGAATCTCACACAGATACTCACATAGACGACTGCAGCAGTGAGGCCTCCTCCACACAGGACAAAGTATGCCATGTTGCTGGAGCCACCGGGGACCCCAAAGGCCATGTGTCGCACTGGAGTTGCTGAGAGACACAAGAGGGCAGGTATAGGGTTAGCTTAGAAATATGATTGGAAGCAGAAAGCAAACACGTTTGTATTTTGGGAATTTATACATTAAAGAAATCAATCATAATATTTAATTGGATGGAGTGCATGCACTTAACTTAATCATAGGTTGAACAGATGCTTTTTGTCACTTGAGATACAAGATGAGCACCATAAGAAATTATAATGAAAGAGAAACTACAATAAACATGTGGCCGTTATTGAGGAAACTCTCCCATCAGAAGTTGGACTGGCACAAAGTCTACTGCCTTCCGACAGCGTCAACACGTCCCTTAATCCAGTTACACAATACAGCCCTGGTCATTAGAAGCAGAGGAGTTGGACAAATTTGGCCGCAGCCTGGTTAAACACCAAATTGTCCCTCAAGTTAATTCCACAACAATTCCTGTTTCACAAGCTAAGATCTGCATAAAAATAAATAAACTTTAAATTATTTAATGGGCTTCCAGTCATGTTATGTCCTTTCACACACACGTCAACAATTACTAAAGCTCAGTCAAATGCTTCTTAATAGGCTCATTGCGGTGGTGATTGTGGTTGGATGCAGCCTGTAAAAGATTTGCTTGTGTTTAAAGGATTGCCAGTGGTGCATGCAGAGAAGGCCGTTAATAAAGCCACCCTGCATCCCCAACACTGCCTCAGCCTAATCCCTTGCTACCTAGATCTATCACATAGACTAAAGAGTGTAAGTGCACACAGCTACAGTACATACGTTATCTCAAGCTAGATTCACGCCCTCTGTGTGTGCACATGTATGTGGTTTACTCGGCAACCTGAGTAGGCCATCTGAAGTGGTGAAAGAACACAATGTACAGCCCAGCACGCCCCTTTTCGTCCTTCCCATGTTTCATGTGTGTCAAATCATAACTCACCCTGTGACTTTTCCCAATGACACCAAACATCTATATACAGATAATTGCTCACCTGTTGAAGACACAATAGCCAGTCACAGATGTACAGATTGTTTAAATTGGTTTAAACAATTCAAGATTTAGAATTAAAGAAGACTTCCGACCTTAATTTAACTTAAATGTTAAATTCAACTTGAAAAAGTTAAGATATATAGAGATATTGCAAAAGGTTATTACCTTCTTCACGCATTACACAGTTCCCTTTAATAAAAAGGTCTTGGTAGCATAATGACCATGTGAAAACGATAGGGGAAGGAGTTGCTACTCAGAATTATTTAAAAGGAGTTGATATCCAAATCTGCAGCTCCCCCTTGGCTAACCGCTGTCATGGTATCACATATATTGGGGCTTTAGGCTATGTCAGGCCATCTAATGCAAAGAAAGCCAGGCTTTGTCAAACTTGCTTCCTTGTACACCCAAATGCCAAAGCCTGTAACCAGTTAGCTTAGCCTAGCATGAAGACTGAAAACCAGGGGGGAAACTAGCTAGCCTGGCCAAAGGTATTAAAACTGCACCTACCAGTAATAATTATGTTATACATTTACAAGAAAAAGAGTTTAACAGATGGTTATGGGACAACAGCTTCTTGGCCCAAAGCAGTGGCAGTTGAAAAAAACAGAACGGGATAACATGTATACATGTTTGTTAGCATTAGAAGTTCCCCTGGGCAGATATTGCTACCATTTACCCAAGTTCCAGTTTTCTTTGTGCCAAACTAGCGTAACTGGCCCAAGGTACTTATTCAAAGAAATAGGCTACCACTAAAGTTAAAAGTGACTATTGATGGAAATCAAGATTTTACTAGTAACAACCAGTTCAATTCCTTTTAATAGTAGACCTCAGTGACCGTTTATTACTCTCAAGACAATATCCACCAGTGTTTTACATAAAATGACATTTGCAAACTGTATTTGGTTTCATTTACGTTGGGCGCAATGGTTTTAAAAAACATGACGCCAACTTGATCAAGAATCAATAAAGAATCAGTAGACAAAAAAATCTACAAACAGACATATTAAAATAACTAGAACACCCAAAAAACAGAGCTGGACATTGTCCTGTTGTGGAAGCTGAGCCATTGTAACAGTAAGTCCTCTAATACCTATGACACAGCAGCGTCATGCAGGGACAAAGCCAAGTACAGGTTATTTATACAGGTAATCAGTTAATCCCTGCAGAGGTTCAATCCTGTAAAAAAAAAAAAAGGGACACGCTCATCAGGCAACAACACACAAGATGGCTGCTATGATGACATGTGTTGAGTCCACATGTATGTTGCCCTTCTGCTACCATCTGTCAGCTGACATGTGCTCAGACATGAGGGAGGGGATTGATTATGCAGACCTGTAGGACAACCAGGTCATAGTTTAGCCCTGTCAGCCATGAAGTTTAAGTTTAACTTTTGCAGAATTCAGTCATCAAGAAAAAAAGACAATGTTGCAGGTAGATTTTATTTTGTGTGCTCTTGCTTTGAGCAGAAATGTTGGGTTTTTTTAAAACAGGAAATTAAAGAAGCAGTGGTTTGACCTCTGGATGAGGGTGAATTCCACAAGCTCAGATCCCAATGATAAAAGATTATGTAGGGCAAGGAAAAAGAAACTTTAAGTTTCAAATCCTCTTCAATTAAACATACATTGGCTAAATAAATGTGCATGTTGAGTCAAGTTTTTTTTATGCAAAAGGTATATAGGCATTAAATTGTGTGTGTGTGTGTGTGTGGGGGGGGGGGGGTTGCGTTTTTTCCCCCTACTCGTATGCTTTTTAGGAGGGGACACACGTATGCATTGCATATTCTGAAATCCATGTGGCCAACTGAACAATTCCTAGGACAACATGTTACCACGACAAAGAAAAGCTAATAATTCGTTATTCCTTTGCAAACAATTCCCTAAATGCTTGACGATTGACTGCTTATTTAAAAAAAGCTTGTGCACTTGATGAAACTTGGTTATAAAACGTTAAATCACAAGTAATTCTTGTCGTGTGTGGTGCGCTCTTTTATAACCAGTGAGTGGAAGAACGGTGTGTTCCCAAAGCAGGACACACCTCCTCCTCCTACTGCTGCTGCTGCTGCTCTGCACAATGGAAACCCTAAGAATGAATAGACCTCTTTATCGGACTTTTACTAACATCTTTAAGATTTAAAAAGGAATACTTGCTGCAAAATTAATTTCATTTTTGTTTTAACTCAGTGCATGTACGTTTAACCACGCTTCCAACAGTTTGACTTGGGAGACCACCATTCAGAAAACGTTTAAATAAGTCCATTCATTTTAATTCAGAAGAGCTAGTAAACGCACAAGACAGGCATTTATATTCACTTCAACACATTTGATAGCAAATCCTGGAAACCCCTTTCAGAATTAACATTAATTGGCAATCTTTGAGCTACTTACCATTTCTGGATGTTGGTGCGAAAGCCCTCCGTGCCAACGGCCCAACTCTCTGTAATGCACGTCTGCAGAACATCTTTCCTCGGCTATGAGCAGCAGGTAAATGAATGCGTGTCGGTGGTTTCCAGCAGGTTTTAAAGAAGATTGAAGCGAGGAGGAGCACTCAGCTCAGCTGCTGTCCAATGCTGATTGCAGGACACCCCCCTCTCAAAAATCAGGACACTATCGCCCCCCTGCAGGCCAGATGGATGTATTACATCAATGGATTTGCTGTGGGTTTTTGCAAAAGCATTCTTTAACTACAGAGACCAAAGGGCCCAAAGTTTCATCGACACCCTTAGCTTTCACAAAATAACCAACAATAATACTTTAAATTACCACAAAGAAACTACAAACAGACCCAAAAACTACAGAGAGGTTCAAGACGTTTTTATTGTCATATGCAAAGTAGCTACAGTGTAGTTATGGCAATGAAAATCTTAGGGCTCCTCAGTGCAACATATTATATATAGGACAAAAAAACAGAAATGATAAAAGTGCAAAATAAAACAGAGTGGGACAAATTATAATACAATACAGCAGGTTATGTTTCTAGACCAGGCTACAGTGCAGATGAAGTTAACTATATACAAGTCAGAAGATTAAATAAATAAATAGAATAAGCCAAATTATGCACGGAATATTGAAAGTGACCAAGTTATGCATGATTATATGTACATGTAAATAGAATAAAAATATACAACAAAAAAATGTAAGGTAAATAGTGTACAGTGAAATCCAATTAAATACTGTGTGAGTAGTTGAGACTAAGTGATAACTATTAAGATAATAAATTAAATAAATGATGAGATGTAACCAGAGAGGCAAAACATCTGCGTAAAGACAATAAAAAAGGGTTTATTTAAGTACCAAGGCTCAACATGACAATAAAAAGGGTGAAATTATCACAAATAGGCACAAAACAAGTATAAATAGACTCAAAATTACAACAATCACAACTCAATAAGACCAAAAAACAACTACAAAGAAACATAAAATGATTACAGAAAGGGACGAAACACATAACAAAAAGCCAAACACAATTCAGCAAAAACACAAGGACCTAAAATGACTTCTAAGAACACAACACAAAGAGGCTAAACAAGTGGAAGTTCAGTTTATGTTGCTGCTGTGTAGCAAAGGAAGTGGTGCTTTTGCATGTCTGTCCAGGGGACACTCAACATTGTCTTGATTCATTGTGACAATATTACAGATTCCTCATCTAAAAAAAGTTTGGAGTATGAAGCACGTTGTATAACGTGAGGAAAATCATGTTGACTGTGCTCTGCAGGATCAGACATCCTCACGCTGGTTTGTTTCAAGTGGATTAAAGTCCCATGTGGTGGCACGGATAGAGACAGTGAACTTGTTCTAGTTGCATAACGCACCCTGTCCCAGAGCTATTGTTGGCCTGCACCAAGGCTGGCTCTAAATGGAAGAGCCCAAATAATACAGTGTAGTATTAAAATGGTCTGACCCATCAATATGTCAACACAGATCTCTATAAACCCTTACACTGTGGACTTTTAAGACACATTTCAAACTTTTTAAGAGGTAAGACTTGTCTAAGGTCTCCGAGTCTAACATTAAAGTGATTATTTGTTGCTCCATATTTATTGCTCTTTCACAATGTGGGACTCACAAAAGAATGGTCCATATTAAAGCAGCAGAGATTTCCTAAAAATGGCTGGGCCCTCCATTTCCCATAATTCAACTCTGAGGTGTCTTTTTTAAGTCTGTATGTGTGACATTGGTGAAATACCCCTTGAAAATAGCTTACTCCGTAGTATTGCTACAGTGACATTACTGTCAATTGATTCAACAGTGTACACTCAGCTGGAGGGTCCTTGTTGAAGGTCTGTGCTCAGTCTACACTACAGCAGATGTTTTTTTTGCGTACACATTTAGGGGCTACAGAGTTGAGCAGAAGTTCATGCTATTGTTTTACTTTGCAGTGTTGGAGAGTTTCATATGATTTGGTACCACTGCCAGGTATGGTAACTTGACAGTGCAGTTGAAGTCACATATCGCTCGCCTGGTACAGACTGCTATGAACATTATTGGGGTTAAAAAACATCCATCTCTCCAAAACATATATGAGCTGTCCATTATGAGACAGGCACAACAAATCGTGTCTGATCCCACCTACATTCTCAACCCAGAATTCCAGCTCCTACCTTCTGGGAGAAGATTCAGGGTTCCCAAGAGCAAGCTGAACCGCTATAACAAGTCATTCCTGCCTATAGTAGCTCACAAATGTGAGTACACCCCTCTCATTTTTGTAAATATTTTATTATATCTTTTCATGGAACAACACTGAAGATATGACACTTTGATACAATGTAGAGTAGTCAGTGTACAGCTTGTATAACGGTGTAAATTTGCTGTGCCCTCAAAATAGCTCAACACACAGCCATTAATGTCTGGCAACAACAATGAGTACACCCCCAAGTGAAAATGGCCAAATTGTGCCCAAAGTGTCAATATTTTGTGTGGCCACCATTATTTTCCAGAACTGCCTTATCTCTCTTGGCCATAGAGTTCACTAGAGCTTCACAGATTGCCACTGGAATCCTCTTCCACTCCTCCATGACAACATCACTGAGCAGGTGGATGTTAGAGACCTTGCGCTCCTCCACCTTCCATTTGAGGATGCCCCACAGATGCTCAATAGGGTTTAGGTCTGGAGACATGCTCGGCCAGTCCATCACCTTTACCCTCAGTTTCTTTAGCAAGGCAGTGGTCATCTTGGAGGTGTGTTTGGGGTCGTTATAATGTTGGAATACTGCCCTGCGGCTCAGCTTCCGAAGGGAGGGGATCATGCTCTGCTTCAGTATGTCACAGCACATGTTGGCATTCATGGTTCCCTCAATGAACTGTAGCTCCCCTCAGCCGGCAGCACTCATGCAGCCCGAAACCGTGACACTCCCACCTCCATGCTTGACTGTAGGCAAGACACACTTGTCTATGTACTCCTCACCTGGTCGCCGCCACAAACGCTTGACACCATCTGAACCAAATACGTTTATCTTGGTCTCATCAGACCACAGGACATGGTTCAGTAATCCATGTCCTTAGTCTGCTTGTGTTCAGCAAAGTGTTTGCAGGCTTTCTTGTGCATCATCTTCAGAAGAGACGTCTTTCTGGGACGACAGCCATGCAGACCAATTTGATACAGTGTGCGGCGTATGGTCTGAGCACTGACAGACTGACCCCCCACCCCTTTAACCTCTGCAGCAGTGTTGGCAGCAGTCATACGTCTATTTTCAAGAGACAACCTCTGGATATGACGCTGAGCACGTGCAACTTCTTTGGTCGACCATAGCGAGGCCTGTTCTGAGTGGAACCTGTCCTGTTAAACCGTTGTATGGTCTTGGCCACCGTGCTGCAGCTCAGTTTCAGGGTGTTGGCAATCTTCTTATAGCCTAGGTCATCTTTATGTAAACCATTCTTTTTTTCAGATCCTCAGAGAGTTCTTTGCCATGAGGTGCCATGTTGAACTTCCAGTGACCAGTGTGAGAGTGTGAGAGTGATAACACCAAATGTAACACATCTGCTCCCCATTTACACTTGAGACCATGTAACACTAACGAGTCACATGATACCGGGGAGGGAAAATGGCTAATTGGGCACAATTTGGTCATTTTCACTTCGGGGTGTACTCACTTTTGTTGCCAGCGGTTTAGACATTAATGGCTGTGTGTTGAGTTATTTTAAGGGCACAGCAAATTCAAAGCTGTACACTGACTACTTTACATTGTATCCAAGTGTCATATCTTCAGTGTTGTCCCACGAAAAGATATAATAAAATATTTACAAAAATGTGAGGGGTGTACTCACTTTTGTGAGATACTGTATGTCCATTAGGCTTCCTCAACCCTCATATAATGAGATATACATTTAAATGTTGGCCAGGAGGGTTATGAAATAGGTCGCCATTGTCATTAGGTGCGTCTGTGTATTGTGTACGAGTGATAATATGTAAATGTGATTTTCATGTATGTGGAACTGCAGGACGATAAAGTATATCATATTGTATACGGACTATGGTTTAAACATAAACTTCAGATATTACCCCTTCTGCATGCACCTTGGAAGTAGTAAATAGTGCTGGAAATTGAACTCTGTTTCTACAAACAGACAATCACAATGATGTTGGTGTTCAAAGTAAACGGTCAGCAAAATGGGAGATATTTTAACTGTTCCTTTTGTTTTTTCCTCTTCCACATAGCATTTATTCATTTGCGTAATGGCAAATAAGACCAAATATTCCTGCATATGTGTTCTTTCTTAAAGAGCACAAATTATGCAAATGGTCAGGTTCATATTCATTTATTTTTGTCGCTACTGTAACAAGTTTACATGCTTTAATGTTTAAAAAGCCTTTTCTGCTCTGATTGGTTAGCTGGTCGGCTCCGCAAGATGTCCCACCCCTTAGCCTATCACGTACAATGTGTTGGAACACTAGCCAAAAGAAGTGGTGTCACTATTTTATGTAAATAAAGGAGTCCAATTTAGGCATTTCAGGCAGGAGTGTGTGGAAGAGAAACTCCCTCTGGAGGGAAGTTTGGGATTTTAGCCTTTGCAGACCATTTACATGCACAAAAACCTATATAACACACTACAGGAAAGGGAAAACCTAAAAAGCACAATAGAACCTCTTCAATTGTAGTGAAAGACATCTACCAGATTGCTGCTGAATGTTGCACCAACGTGACATATGCATGTGCAAATAAACTCAGCTGCCCGTCCCTCTGGTGTGTTGCAGGATCTACAGTTGTCGTCATGTGACGTCCTGTGAATCATCTATTCGACACACAATCACAACACGTGATGCATTACACCCACACAGCAGCAGTCATGCAGCAGACCTGTCATGATATGTGTCCATCTGGACCCGGTGCTGCGGTGGGAAACTCTGAACAGCCACCCCACATCACCCCGCTGCACTGAAGTTCCTCAAAGCAACCCTCTACTAAATAATGTTTACATTCACAGTCTTTATTTCGCACCCATTGTAAACAATAAGATCAAAATATACATAGATTTCAAAGAAGGACATCTCACATTATTTAAGAGTATAAATATTAAAGTTGTGTGTGAGTAACAACATTTTTCAAAGAATAGTAAAAAAGTAGCATTTTTGTCTTTGATCAAAAATGTATATCATGCACAGTATGGTCATTGTGTCACACACACACACACACACACACACACACACACACACACACACACACACACACACACACACACACACACACACACACACACACACACACACACACACACACACACACACACACACACACACACACACACACACACACACACACACACACACACACACACACACACACACACACACACACACACACACACAGTAAAAACATTCGTCCATCTGAAAATGCCTCTGTGTCTCAGCAGCAGGTCCACATGTCTTTCTCTGGTCTTCTCTTGTTCGGGATTTTGAAGGACCCGTTCATGGGGGGGCTTGCAGATTTCTTCTGCCTCTTCAGTTTGGCAGCTACCGCAAAAACGATATCCTCCACCTTATCCTGATGATACGGCAATTCCTTGTCACTCGTTCGCCTGTTGCCGCATTTGTTTGGACAGTTCTTGGCGGACGTCTCGAAGAACATCATGCCCTGAGACTTGGCGAAGATCATCGCAAACTCTTGGCTCACCTGGTTGTCAGCACAGCTGGGGTCACGCAGATCACTCTTATTACCCACCAGGAACCTGGGAGCAGAAAAAGGAAAATGAAGGATGATATTAAAAGAAAGTCACTCAGAAAATAAAGAGTATAAAAACTCTTCAGGAAAGTCTGTTTTCAGAAATCATGACCCCCATACTCACGATAACCCGAATAATTTTTAGTGAGCATTTTCAAGTTGGAACTATTTTCTTTCACTAGCACTCTCGTCCATGAGTAGATACATGTTATGCGCAAGAGACCATTGGTGGATGTAGTTCAGTATCATTTTTATTTTTGATTTACACAAGCCATCTAATTTAGATATGTTGTATTGGAGAAAAGTTCAACATCTCAACGGTCAATCCATTTCCAGATATCATGACTTTGTTACAAAAGATAATGTACAGACAGTGTTTTTAGGAGTGTCACATAGGAATTATTTTCTTTCAACCAAACTACACCCACCAACGAGTGAGCACAAGCCTCTTAAGTCCAAGACTAGATGCTGCTTCTCCATGATGATGATAAAGTTAGTTGTCATGGTTCGGCAGAAAGGTTTTGAGCAGTTTCACCCAGGAACTTTTCTTTTCCAACTGAATTAAAACCAACAACCGTATCAGGAGGAAGCGGGTATCTTTTGCGAGAGGTTCTCCTGAGCTAGCTAATGCCAAGTTCACACTACAAGATTTTGAGCCCAATCGGCCGCTCCCAGAGGGATTTTGGAGCTCGGGGGCGATTAGAGGCAAATCGGCGTTAAATCGGCGCTCGGCAGTTGGCGTTTGGTCGTTATGTGTGAACTGTTCAAAGAGCGAGGTGAGAGACTCCCAGAGGCCTCACCTGTCGGCGAGTCCAAATCCTGTAGTGTGAATAGGGTTGTGCCTGGTGATGGGTGCGCCGAAAAGCTACAGCCAATGAGAGCGCAAGACACGGGGTGAGGAAAAGCCTTTCAACTTTCACAAAAGAAGAAGCGTTGTCCAACACAACAAGACGACACAGCTGTTTGAAACCTGATTTTGAACTGTAAAGTTGTAGCTAGGCTACACAATTCACTGAAGTTAACATTAGCTGATGTGCTAACAAGCTAAAGCAAAGTAACGTATTGACAGTTTCTAGGTAAAATAATAATATCGTTTGAAATCCGCGTCATTTCCCGTGACAAAACGTAGTTTGGAGACCAGACAGACTCCTCGGGGATTTCTCCTGGTGACAGACCGTGTAGTGTGTGACCCCCTGTCGCCGTTCAATCGCGTAGTGTGCACACCACAACGACTTCAAGACTCCTGAACGAGTTGTGTAGTGTGAACTGGCAAGCGATCTGACGACTTTTAAAGTTGTGTAGTCTGTGCAAGGCATAACATGTAACTTGTACCGTTAGCTACAGTACCTAGTGACAACGATAACTATTCACGGGTAAATGCCTACATTACATAAAACTCCTCAAAATGATCTGTGGATTGTCTTGAGTAAGCAAAAATGTTGGGAAAATGTTCCCTTAAGAATTGCACAAAAAAGAAATATGGTTGTAGGATGTAGAATTAGAAAAGTTGTAAATGAATATCAAAACAAATCCTCCTGTTTTTTGTGAGCAGCAGTACATTACCTGGGGATATCCTGCCCGAGGGAGTTTTGCCTGCACTCCTCTATCCACGCAGCCAGGCCGCTGAAGCTGGCAGGTCGGTTGACGTCGTACACGAAGAGCACAGCGTGAACGTTACGGTAGTAGTGGTGCACCATTGACTTACGGAAACGCTCCTGCCCTGCAGTGTCCCACAGCTGGAGCTGATGGGGAGGGGGGAGATAAAAAGGAGAAAGTGAAAATTAACATTTGGTCAATTCAGCCATATTGTGCAGAGATGGTAGAGGCAAACGTGCAAAAGAGGAAATGAATGAGAAGGAAGGCACGGAGAGGGAAGCTGTGTGTTGAAACATCCCAAACCAGACTGAGACACATGCAGTGAATCATCACTGACAGGTGACAAATCAAAACGAGTTAGTCAGTTGATCTAATCTTTAGAAAGTCTGATCTCTTCTTTGTTCTCTGAATTTGTTTCTGTCTTGCAATTGACACATAAACCTTTTTATTGGTTATTTTTAGCAGCAACTTCTGTATCCTCTTAACTGTCCGGAAGGAGCAACAACTGCTTCAGTAGCATGAGGCTCTTTCTAGCAATAAGCTAGCCTCAAACACCTTTGCGGAGTCTGATGCAGGCCACATTTTGGCCTATCGTTATATAGAAGAGTTTCCCCTCATTTGGACCTGGACCATCTGCATAGTAATTATACACCTGATATGTAATTACCCACTGAAGTAAGGCAGAATAAACGGGAAACAAATATGTGTTTTTGTTTGTTTTGTTGCTGCAATCTTGTATGTAAGGAAAAGGGATGGTCCTGACATGATCTGAACTCCACTCAGTGCTTTTTAAAAATCGGATTGTTTTAGCTTTGTCACACTCTACCTGAATAAGATAAAAGAGGTGCTAGATTTCTTTTCCACGGTGTGTCACTACCTCTAAAAAAAATGGATACAATTGAGACAACATGAGATATGTAAAACAAAATACAAATACATTAACAAAAAAATATTGGATCACTAAGTCTATGCTTTATAAAGACTTTGACTTGCAACTGACTTTGAATAAGCTTATAAAAGGACTTGTGTATTGCCATGAAAGTTGACTTGACACTTGATCTGATTGAAGATGCCTGTCATTGACTTGCCTCATTGTCGAATTAACAACCCTGGTAAAAAAAAAAGGTGACTTTGCATTAAAAAAAAAAAACAGGTTATCAACATTTTAGAAGATGTTTCTTTTACTACAAGCTCACTCTGAAAAGGAGCATACGACTTGTCCCATTCCATTATCAATACCATGTACTGGGAACAAAGCGTGAAATCTCTAAAAGTTATAAACAAATCCTCTGTCACCACTCACTGACACTTCCTCTGTCATGTGGTCAGTTCAAAACAGTCAGGAAGTAGCTCAACACCCACAGATTGAATATCATTGCACAAACAGTGTCACTAATGTGTTTACATGAGGGGATCGAATCACACTCGATGTAAAAGCTCACATACCACCAGAATCAAGTATGTGATCTTCACAGTGATTTACATGCTGGGTTATTTCTGCAAACAGCAGCAGCTCTGCTCATTTCCTTTCATCCAGGGGATTGTCTGGTGTTCAGTGTGGCACAAATAACTCAGCAGAGCCACACTGCAGGGAAATTCATTACTAAAGAGCCTAAGAGCGTTAACAAAGGAAATAAAGAAGCAGTAGAAAATATGATAAAGTCCCAGTTAAGGCAGTCTCAGATTAACTGCAGGAATAGATCCTCTTTTAGACAAAAGAGGGTTTTTTTGTTTTATTTGTCCAGTCCAAATAAAGAGGAACATAATAGACTACAAAAAGATGGTAAGGCTGCAAAGAGACGTCAAGAGACAACTATTATGTAAATGGGGCAAAACAACCTCAAAGACACACAAAATTACCTAAAAGAAACTAAATACACACAAGATGCTACAAAAAGAACATAAAACCACAAATAGATACAAAATGACACCAAAGAGACAAACTGACTACTAAGAGACACAAATAAACTATACAAATAATATACTATAACATTATAAAAAACAAAAACATTGAATAACATTCACAAAGTTACTAAAATAGCTACATAATATGAAAACAACTACAAAGAGAGGCTATAACAACTGTAAAATGTGCCTCTTACTCCCCAGTAGTAGAGGTGGTGGTGATTTCTGCACTTTGTGCCCAACTTAAAAGCCAACATGACGTTGATAACTAATCTGGTTTTTTTCGAGTTAAAACTAAAGAACCGGCGTACCATTTTGTTTGTCACATTCTTGTGCACTGTTATTCTTATGTCGGGTTCACAGTTAGTTTGTTTGTTGATGTAATCACAATTCCAGTTACCTTAATTCTCTCTCCGTTGATATCCAGCAGCCTCTCACGGAAGTCCACGCCGATGGTGGCCTCCACTCTGCTGGGGAAGTCTCCGGCGCAGAGTCGGTGTGTGAGGCAGGTCTTCCCCACCCCGGAGTCTCCTATCACCAGCACCTTAAAGGTCCGACAGCGGGTCAGCAGCGAGGACACACTGCCTAGAGAGCTGGAAAACTCCAGAGAGGACTCCATTTTGCCGAGGGAAATTCACTCAAAAACTCTCAAAAAGTTGTTTTAAAGCTGCAGCCGACAAATCACAGACAAACAAATAAAGTATAGCCTCAGGGGTTCAACACTTTCTTCAGGTAGTTTAGTGTATCCTTCCGCCAGGGAGTTACTTGGACACTGTTGGCGGAGCTGAGCAGTGAATGAGAGGAGCCTCATTTGACAGCATGGTGATGATGGGTGCAGACTGAGGGAGGAGAGTTCATCAGGTGACGAGTAGGCGCCAGGCTTTAGCTGGCATCCTGAGTGATAACCAGAGGTGGGAAGTAACTAAGTACATTTATAAGTAGTGTTGAGGTCAATCTTGTACTTTTACTCTGGCTACATTTATTTAGTTACTTTACAGATTCTAATTAATAATGTGGAATATAATCAACCCTTAAATCAGACTTTAATTTAATCTCGATTAAATTCGCAATCTACCCTGGCATGCAGTATACAACGTCTTTAAAACTAGCTGCACCTTTACCAGCTTTGATAAACACTTTAATGCATCAATAATTATAATGACAACAGATAATATATATTACTCTGAAATGGATTAATTTGCATAGTAAGTCCTTTTGCTTTTGGTACTTTAAGTATATTTAGATCATTTTTTTAAGTAACATTTTGATTGCAGGACATTCCATTTTAAACAGAGTATTCTTTCACTCTTGTACTTCTACTTTAACTTAACTAAAAGGTATGAGTACTTCTCCCACCACCTTTTGAAAACACTTTGAATACACATGGTTATGTTAGAAGTCCCAGCAGCTTTTAATTTGTTTAAAATAAAGCCATATAAAGAAAAGCCTCATAACATGTGGGCTACCTGTCTTTACATTTTTTTTTAAATGTTATTCCATTGATTAGTTGCTGGCTAGACACAGCAACACCTCAACCTACATGCTGAATTTAACCATTTGTTTCTTTAACTCCACTGCTGCTTCTCCCTCAGCCACTCACCTGCTGTTTCAGAGACATCGTGCTGCCCTCTACTGGTGGAATTAACGCATTGATATTTTTGTCTGAGAAATGGAGTTAGTAGATAAGGATAGCATGGTCGAGACATCATTAAAATGATCCAGGCCGAAATGTCAAAATATGATTGAGTAGGGAGAATTCAGGATGGTGGAAGAAATA
The DNA here is from genome assembly GCF_036324505.1 of Eleginops maclovinus. Taxonomy (NCBI): domain Eukaryota; kingdom Metazoa; phylum Chordata; class Actinopteri; order Perciformes; family Eleginopidae; genus Eleginops; species Eleginops maclovinus. The sequence continues at coordinate 19,815,903 of NC_086353.1, read as the reverse complement.
ATGGTGTCTTACGTAATGGAAAAAATCAAGATAAAAAAAGAGAGTTTCCTGGTGCCTAGTACCTGACATCATCTGATACTCCACTAATTAGATTATTACTGGGATGAAAGAGAAGTAGGCTACATACACACACAAACACACACAGACATATCAAAAAGCGAAACAACTGATAACAAATGTGTATAAATAGAAGCGTGAGCATTGTGAAATCACTCAATGGACCTGACTGATGTTGGCTGTACTTCGTTGAATCTTCAGTAAACTCTATTCTATTGGAACTCTCTTGTTTTTGTTTTGTTTTTTGTTTTAAAGTTAAATAAGTGTTAACATAGTGTTGTAAAGATCTGGAAGACATCCGGCCCAACTTCAGAGGTTTCTCCACGACATAATTGGCGAGCCAGCCAGGCGAGGCCCCGAGACCCGGGCGAGGCCACTGCAGCTCCGAATAGCGGGGTCCCCTAGTACTAAAGGTAAGCAGAGCCTTTTTATAAAATCTGTATTAGCTGTTGTTTTTTTTGTTTACCTTTGTGATTTGTGTGACTCTGTTGCTTTATTAAGACTTATATAACAGACGTGTAATAGCATTTTGGTAAATTGACCGTAGGACCCCTGGTGGTTCCCCTGGGGGCGCTGAAGTGAGGAGATACCCCTGGCTAGAAATTAGCATTAGTTTAACATTTTAGCATTCAAAATAAGGAAAGAGAATTGGGTACCTATGTCAAACATTTAACTACCATACACGTATATCTTCCAGCAGGTAAAGGGTGACGCTTGGGAGAAATAGTGACATCCCAGAGGAGCAGCAGCAGCTACAGCCTGGTTACTGGGTGTATAGAAGTTCAGACAAATCTGGAACGAGCCCAGAAGGGTCCGTATTCAGTGATCTTAGCAACGCCAACGCCAACCACACTCAAAGTTGAAGAAATCAACCATGGAAGAAGACCTGAACTTAGACTGGCTGTGGACCCCAAGCAAGGAGAAAGTAGATATTCCTCCTGAGTATATCGACAGGGACACCATCCTAGACGGTAAAGCTTGGGAAATGAAACCAGACACACACATGCATATCAAAAGAATTCCACACCCAGACAGAATCTATACCACTACATGTGTGATAGAGAAACAGAAAAATTTATGGGCACCACCATTTGAAACTTCCCCGTTGATATCCATAAAGCGAGTCCGATACAAATTGTGAAGGCTACTTTCAATATACTACAAGAATGAATGTCCAAATGAGGCATGGTGTAGTCCCATTGAGAAAAAAGGATGGATGACAAAAACCATACTCATAACTAAGATCTATGTGGGGGAAACATGATGTGGGCAAACATGCTCACATCAACTTTGGATCAAAGTGTTTGTCATTTTGTTTCAACAGAAACACAGTGATACCACCTCCGAAAGCCAACCACACACAAGCTAAAATTAAAACAATCGAAGGTCGAATGGATTTGGTTGACCTTATTCTGGCATATTGCAAAGACAAAGATCCTATGACCCCATTTACCACCCCTGAACAGGATTTCTTAACTGACGGATTAGGAGTATGGGTGAAAGGTCCGAATTAGGAATCATTTACGGGTAAGGCTAGACCCTGGGCTTTAGCGTCATATACTGGCTTGATGAGCTTCCATATTGAAACTTGTCCAGCCAAGGGACCAGACAGACTCCCCACTAGTATCGGATACAACCCCCAATCACACACCGTAGTTTCGGAATTTTAAAAATTCACAACAAACCTTTCAGTACTTCCCTCGTCCCCTGCCCACTGCAGGAGAAGATGATGTGCACCATTCCTAAATGGGACTACGAATTGGCATGTAGACCAACCTTCTTTACATTGCCCAACAACCCTTTTCCTGTTGAGCTGTGGCAGAAAGAGCAGATGTAATGTACCTCCTGAGCTCTAAGAACCTACTAACCAGACTCCTCGCATAAATCGTAGGTACTGCAACTACTGAAACTGGAACCATCCAAAGGGCTGTCCAGCAAAGCAGCCTAATCCCCTCATGCAACATGGAACCTCACCCTGGCATAACCATCGAAGTAGAACCACCACAGATCTCAATGCCGGGGGGCCCTCTTCGATACGTAAAGTATTCTGGGTCAAGAAGGCACTGGAAAACACAACTGGATACGACCGCCTTGATGCCAACAGCTAACACTGTTCTTGTATTTACAGCAAGCTCATTTTGCCCATAAACGACACCTGTGTTTTAGTTTGATAGCAGTGACAAGATCATGTACTGCTAGTCTTGAGTAGACATTTAACGTAAACACATTGTGTAATCATTTGCAGTTATCACTAGTGTGTATCACATAACACTGTATGAATGAAATGTATAATATTGTGCTGCTTGTAATTATTAGATGGGTCACAGGTTTTGAGAAACAGCGAGGGGTTTGCAACTCCAGGTCACAACGGATGATCTGTGAATGAAAAAAAAAAGGGAACGTGACCTGGTTTGTTAGTACATAGTTGATTGCATATTTTGTCACCGCTTGTCACTATTTTTGTTACCATGTCTTAGAATGTGAGGTTAGAGCTAGGGGATTTTTTCCTCACTACTGGTTTGGAGGTTTTTCCCTTCCAGTTCTAGCAAGGTACAGGTAGTTTGGCTTTTACTCACTCCCAGCCAAAGGGGAGGAGAGGTTTTCCAGACTGTCCCTCGTCACACGTAGATTGGATGTTTGATGAGCACTGCCCATTATATACTGTGAATCGCTGGGCCTCACTGGATGACAAGTTTGCTGTATAAGTATTTTAGCCTCTCACTTTCGTGTTTGCTGTACCCTGTTGAATCTTCAGTAAATTCTATTCTATTGGAACTCTTGACTCTGTTGATTTTTTGAAAGTTAAATAAGTGTTAACATAATGTGAGGATCTCACACACATCCGGCCCAGCTTCAGAGGTTTCTCCACAACAGCGACTAATACAGATGAAAAACAGTCGATTGTTTTCTTTCGTTTGGTTTTAATACAAAAATCCAGAGATATCATACATCGCCATCTCAGATTTCAATCTTTCACATTAGAACCCAAATTAGAGGAAAAAGGGGAAAAAAGAGATTATTGAGGGGGAAAATAATACAACAAATTCCAGATGCTCTTACATTTACTTGCCTTGTAACATGTTCATCTCTGTCACCTTAGGCAACGGGCCTGGATGCTGAATACTGACCTCCAGAGGAGCAATTTTATCCAGCAGAGTTCCCACTAAGTGTTAAGAGTCCCTGTGTGCATGCAGATAAAACCATTTCTAAGAGTGACAACAGCAACAACACAAGTGACTCGGCCAGGAGGCTCATTTGAACCACTTCAATCAGATCTACAAATGATTATCATCAATAATATGTTTATTTGATCCATTATGGACAGGAAGGTGTCTACGGTATTGCTTAGATCTGTCCAACTCTCAGAACTTGGTAAAAATGTTAGAACAGCAGTCTATTTGAAAAGGAGCACTCCACACAACCTTGACAGTTTTTTCTGTGCTACGATGTGCCCCAAATGAACACACAGAGAACAGAGTTTAACAAGGAGCAGTGACGGAAGCGCGGTCTGACCAAATGAACCAGAACAAAAACATGTGCGGTGACGTTCTTTGTGCCTGGCCTCTGCAGAGATCAGGCCTTCCTCACTCAACTGCACTGCCACTTGTGGAGCGTTACAGCAGATGCAGATTGGCATTTGATCACTGGATGTCCTCGGTGTGTACTTTTGTTCCTCAGTAACTCTTCCTGCTCAGCTTCCTACAGATCTGTGAGAGATCAGACCCACTCAGCTCAGTCTCACGTCCCAAAGTGACAGCTGTGTCCTTTTTGAATTTAAATAACTTTAAAATAAGGAGAACCGTTATTGATCAGCGAGGAAAACCGGAAGTCCGTGTCAGTTCGTCGCCTTTCTCCCGACAGTTTGCCAATAACTATAGTTTCTTTTCATAGTCACCTCGGTGGTTAGCTTTATTTAAAAAAAAGTAAAATGGCCATTCTGTAATCTTCCTCTTCCCCCCCTTTCCCACAAATATACACAACCGCACACATGCTCTCAACACACGCACACGCACACACACACAGTCCTGAATTTCACCAAGTGGGAGAGAGCCACGCCATGCCAAGACAGACCCAATTTAAGCGGAGCCAAAAGATCGAAACACCCATTTTTCGCTTCTAATGACTGGCTCTTAACAAAATGGCTGCCAGGCGTACCACAAGGCTCAGTGCTTGGCCCAATTCCTTTTCTCATCCACTGTTGTTCTGTAGCATCCTCACATCTCGTTGGCTAGCTCTTCTGTCTCTGTGGAGACGTCTCCGTTGGCGATCTTTGTGTTCTCCTCATAACCGGGAGGTGTGAAAGCTAACGTGTAGGGGTAAAGCTTGCGACACTCTGCGCGATATGACTCAGCGTGCTCCTTACAGTCGCCCAGCAGGCCGCCTCGGAGACAATCCAGGACCTCTGTGCAGATCTGAAGAGGGGAGCAAAGAGAAGAAGAATTATAAACACAGGAGTTCGAAACATTTAGAGAATTTAGCTCCTTAAAAGGTTGTTTTCTCTAAATGTATTTTTGGACCTGTACTGTTAGATGTTCACATGCTTTAATGTTCAAAAACAGACTTTATTTTCGTTTAAGAAATGTCCCCTCCCTTAGCCTTTCACGTCATACATTTATTAACATTCTGTGTTCGTAGAACCATTTAATATCAGTCTTATGCAAACACCTTCAAAGTAAAAGTGTTGACAAAAAATTCCATTGTGCAGCTTTTTAGGCCTTTCCAATCTGTCCCAAGTGATCAAATTCCAATAGTGAAATGATGCGTACCTGTATGGTTCTGTTGTTCAGCGACTCATCTAGTGCAGTGGCCAGCTCTGTCGCCTTTGTTTCCGTCGATGAGTCAAGATGCACCATCATCTTAGCAGCTGCAAGAGGGAGGAGTGCATGTTTGTTAACAAGGTTGGTCAAACCTTCCAAAGTCAAATTACGTGGAATGCAAATTTAAGACTATCAAATAACTTTTTTTTCAGCCATTGTGTATTTGTTCATTGGAATGACACAGGCTTCTGTAATATTTTTGAAATGTTTAAATACAGTGAACCTTATCTGCCTTCATATAGAATATTTAATGGGAACCCAACCTTTTATAACAGTTTGTATGTACGTGTGCGTGCATGCGAGTCCTACCAGCCAGTCGGTGTGGTATGGAGTTGGAGTGCTTAGTGAGGTAAGCCTGGTTAAAGCTTGTTGCGTTGCTGTCTCCGAACAGCCGGGTGATCTCCTGCTTCAGAACTGTCCTGACCGTCTCCGGCAGCTCCTTGCTGTCAGACACTGAAAAAACGGAGGAGGGAGAGCGATGTGAGCAATGGTGTGACGAATGTAGAAACAAACTGTGTAGTAAGTTAGAATACGCTAATTAACAAAGTGGAACCCTCTCGTACCTCCTTTAAAGAAGCGTACTAGACACTGGTGTAACCATGGGTGGTCTGGGTCAATGGCCACAGCCCTCTTCACGGATTGGAGCATCAACAGGTATTTTTCTGAAAAAAGAAGACAAAATGCAAGGTAAGACTTGAGTTACACCGTGGTAAGAACTAAAGAAAATACAGTGAATTTAAATGCTCTTGCCAACCTTTCCTGAAGTAGATCTCGAAGGCCAGTAGGTGCGTGTCGATTTTGTCCTTGACCAGGTGTTTGAGAGGCATCAGGAACTTGACAGCTTCCTCCAGTGGAGTTTCTACCTATAAACAGAAAGTGACAGCAGGGAAACACATTAAATCACTGATTGCTTGCTATTCTATGTGCACCAGTGCCACTGACAATTTAGGTCTTTTTCATGTTCTTCTTTCTAACCTTGACCAGCTTGTCAGGTATTAGCTCCTCCTTGGGCCCTCCAATCTCCTCGTCATCATCTTCCTTCTTCTTCTTCTGGTTCTTAAGCTGCTTCTCCTTTTCTGCATTCTTCTTCTCCTCCTCTAGCTGGGCCTTCTTCTGGGCTCTCCGCTGCTTGTTCCTCAGCTTCTTCAGCTCTTTGTCCGAGAGGTTAGCTAGAGAACAGAAAAGTTAACGTTAGGATGAAAGCACCCATTTCCTGTTTTCTTTTGGCCCAGGACAGCTTTTAAAATGTAAATAAAACTCAGTGCAGCACTTACCGGTGTCGGCCTGCAGCTCTTTGCTGTCGTCAGTCAGCGGATTGTCGTGGAGGCTCAGGTAGATCTGGATGGCACAGGTGGCGGCCTTGTAGTAGAAGGGATGCATCCGCAGCACGTCCTCCAGCTTCAGTAGGTCCACGTAGGAGCGTAGCGTCATCTTCCGCATGCAGTAGGTGTGGAAGTCAAACTGGTCGTCCGTGATCTCCACAAAATGCTGATGAGAGATGGGAGGAAAAGGACGAAGATGTTTAAAACAAGGATTTGACCTGTTCATGACATTTAACTTGGGCAGCTGAGTCTTATGCAAACATTGCTAGGAAAAATACACCAAGTACACTCCCTGATAATAAAGGGCTCACCCTTTCAATCTCGTGGCACTTCTTGAGGGCATCCCCAAACTTGTTCATGGACTTGTAGGCGAGTGCACACTCCGTCTGGAACCACATGCACTGCATCTCGTTCAGGTTCTCCACTGCTGACGCTCCCTCCTGGACACAGAAGCAAAAACATATGCATGAGATAAGTCAATGACAAAACAGGGGCGTGCTCTATTGTTACGTCAGGTCAACTGCTGCAAACAGATTTGGTGAGTCAGTATGTGTCACGGTGTACCACCCAGGGATGTTAGGTTTGGCCATGTTAGCAGGATTTCAGAAAAACTACAGCAACAACTTTTGTGAAATTTGGTGTAAGGCGGAAGCACAGCCAAAGAGACAACCAATAACATTTTGAAACAGATGCAAATCCTGGATACATGAAATATTGTTCAGTTTCGTTAACCTTGTGATACTTAAAGATTTATGCTTTGGAATAATCTGAAAAATGCATTTCCTAAGGAAAGTCATAGCAAACTTTGGGTGTTGTACTTCTTTGCAGAGTTCATGTCATTTTAATAACATTTTATTTGGACTTTTTCTGAACCTTCTGTCAGCTCGGTGTGTACTTTTCTCACCCGTGTGAACTTGGAGCACATTTCCTCGGCCTCTTTCACCATGCCGGCCTTCAGCATGTACTTGGCACACTTGGAGTTGATGAATCTGTCGGCGGTGTCCAGAGCCTGGGCCTCGTCCATCCACTGAGCAGCTTCTTTGATGTTCCCAGCATGCTGCGGGAGGATATGGTCAGTACAGCAGTCATGACACTAGCACAGCGACTCTGTAAACACTTGGACTAATGTGTGCCGTGCGTTACCTTATAAATCTTGGCTTTGATGAGGAAGAGCTCGATGAGTGTGGGCGTGCTGTCGATGGCAGCGTTGATGTAATCAAGAGCCAGAGTCTGTTGGCCAATCATATCGTAGTGCTGAGCCAGGAAGTACTGCACCCAGAGCAATGTGGTAGGAGGTTCCTCTTTACCGTCATCTGCCACAGTACAGGAGAGAGTGGGTAAGTTCACGTCTTAACGATTGTTAAGAAAAGACTACAAAACCTTGTAAGTTATGAATGCAAAGGAGACACCTTGGGAGTAATCCTGATTTTATAGAAGTCCATCCCGTTTTGTTGCAAATTTCCTCTTGTAATTATTTTCTTTACAGTGGTAAAATGTACCATTCCTGCAATGGATTCAAAATCCTGAAATTGCCTCTATTGGACTTTTTTTGCTTCCTTGACATAATGACATCACTATATAAGACTCCATTTCTATTAGCGTTTCAACACATTGTAAGTCTTAGGCTAAGGGGCGGGAAATCTCTAAGAGTTTGACCAATCACAATAGAGACGGCCAGCTGACAGGGTGAAAAGCGGTAGAGGCAGAATGTGAAAAAATAAAGAGCTTTTTGAACATAAATACAACACAAAATGAGCACAATATGTCCTCTTTAAAACAAATGATTAAAAAAATGTAAACGCTCTATCACGCTACACGGCACACACTGTTAGAAAGACATCCATTCATTATCACCCTGATTTATTCCTCACCATTCTGGTTGAACATTCGACAGCTCTTTAATGTGGTTTCATATCCGACCACCAACTCCTCTATTATTGCCACCTGCAAAGAGAAAGAGGACAGAGTACATTAGCTCACCTGCAGAAGCCTTGGGAATAACTTCAAATCTAGCACACTAGCATCTTTCCTTCAGATTGACCTCGCTTGCTTCAATGCATTATGTAAGCTGGTTCACAGGGAGGTGAGGATAAGAGTGTCTCTGTGATTTAGATCAGTTATCTGACATGTCTCGCAGCAGAGCAGTCACCTTTTCTTTGTTGATGTACAGCGATTTGAGGGTGGTGAAGACGGGAGGGCAGCCTTTACTGAAGTTCAGCCGCAGATACCTGTCCAGACACTCTCTGAACTTTTCACCTACAGAGAAACACGAGAGATGGAGAAAATCTGAAAACTCAACTTTGCAACAGACGGAAAGAAACTAAGGGAACAAATTGAAGTGGAATAAAAACTGGGAACACAAATAGAGTGGGGTAGTGATGACGTATTGTAGTGACCAACCCAGAAGGCTACCTTGACTAAAAGTGGGATTTTTGCATTTTGGCGCAATGCAGAAAAATAAGATCTTTGGCAAACATGTGTTTATTATACACACATGTTTACTTATATTACACTTATTAACAATACTTACTACTAAAAAAAGTAAAAAGCTAACGGTTATCTAAAAACCTACTACATAACGGTCACATAGCTGCAAATCACCACCTCTAAGCTAAAGGCGGCTAATGTTTAGTCGTCTTATTTAGCCATTAGCTAGTAACCGCCATTTTTATGAAACATTTACTAGATTACTGATGTATTACAAGTTGAACAAAACGTGAAAATCGCTTCACGTTGTTTTAACCACAGGCCTTATTTAACAAATCTAACCACACACAAATAAAATCAAAAACAAAGTCGCCTTTGAGACAAGGGAACCTGAAGTTCTAAAATGCTAACTTTTTTTTGTTTTAGAACTCATTCCCACACCACTCTATAACATGAACACAATCAAACAACGATAGCTGAAGTGAGCTGTTCGCTTATTCTTTTATTGCTCAGACATGGATTGGTTGAAAGGAGATTATTGGCCTTACCCAACAGGAAGTTGAGGGGGAGCCGGCGGGGAACCAGTCCTTTGGGGAACTTCTCCCAGGCGTCTTCATAGATTTTTTGTCTCTCTTCTATACTGCCTAGAGTTTAAGAAAAAAAGTAGTGTTGGCCATGCAGCTTGTACAATCAATGTGGACATTTTAATATTCAACTTATATGGTGTTTGTAACAGAAAGCGTAAAGTGTCCCACCTGGCTTCAGGGCACCTTCCAATCCGCGGTAATAGGCCCAGTTCTCTGGATTCCTCTCCTGAAGGCGGCGGTAGACTTGTGTAGCGTCATCGAGGCGCTCCAACTTCAACAGGATCTCTCCTATAGAAACATGACAGGAGGGTGTCAATGTACATAAAAAAGGGTTACAACATGGACAGCCTAACATTAGAGCTGGAGAAAGGGAATGTATGAAGTATGAATTGGAGTCTCTCAAAAAATGTAAAATAAATGCAATCTTCGTATCACTTCCAACAGGCAGCAGGTAGAAGTGACACCTGCTCTGTTGAGCATTAAGATATTTCATGTTATGAACAAGCATCCTTTTCTGTTTTCGTCCATGGGGGTTCCAGCTCAAGCTGCATATTGACAGTCTGAGTAACAGAATGCTTCACAAGGTTATCTTAACACATTGCCCATCATGTTTCATATTCTTTGCCAGAACAAAGGGCAGAGATTACTGAAGAACTTAATTTAATTTGCATATGGACTATTGTATTATAACATTATTATTATCTTTATTACATATCATGTTAATACTTAGCTGATGCTTTTATTCCACGCAACTTAAACACACTTCAATACCGTGGACACCTTTCGGAGCTATTAGGGGTTGCCCATGGACACTTCTACATGTAGACTGCAGGGGTTGGGATCAAACCACTGACCCTCTGATTGGTAGATCAGCACTTTGGACCCCTGAGCCATGACCGCCTCAGTAGCTGTACAACCAGCACCCAGAAGGTGCACCGGACATCGTAGTGGCAAAGCACTGGTACTACAACTTCTGTGTGAGTCGTCAGTACATGACGTGATTGGGCTGAAAAATACTTTTATGTAATTGATAACTCCAATGCTGTATCCAATTATCTTTATACATCCATGGTGTAAAATTGTAGCTTTGTATGGTAAATAGGCTCCCATTTTAAGTTTTTTTGGAATCTCAGCAACCAATCAAAGTACTTTGAAACACAACAAAAATGTAGGGTTTAGTATTTTGCAAAGTGACTTGATGACATATTGAGCAGGGGGGCCCCGTATCCAACTGGCGACCTTCTTTGTTAATAATCTTGATATGCATGTTGTCCTAACAAGAGATTCCCCAGGTGAGACCTCAGTGACCCACCTCGTGTCTCCTCCACAGCCAGTTTGTCACAGATCTGCTTCTCGTAGCTGGACAGATGCTCCAGGGCCTCCTTGTAGAGGCCGGCCTCCCTCAGCACCTGGTTCTGGTACAGCAGTAGCTCGCTGTACTCGTAGTCCACTTTGTCTGGAGACGTCTGGACAAACAAATGGGCGTCAAATCAATATTATTCTACAAGCAAAACCTACTGGAGCTGTGGGTTGGACTTATCCTCAGTCTTGGTGCGGTTGCCTAGTCACGCCAGCTTGTTGTGTAATATATAATGGCACAAACGCAGGAAGCAGAATGGTCTAATCCGGAGTGAGCCAGAGGGAGGGAGCTATATTTCAAACCTTTGAGAAGAAAGACTGCCAGGCTATGAAGCACATATTAAATCAATAAGCGAGTTTGATAGATCTGATGCGAAATGACAAGACATTTTGGTAATGCTTTGGGTGTTGGTGAGACAGAAAATAATTCTAACAGTTTCTAAGTCCGGCTCACCTTATATATGAAGACTGAGAAAAGACAGATATAATATAAGACAAATACTGAGCCAACTGTTTGTGGATTTTGGAATATTGCAGAAAATAAGATCTGTGGCAAACATGTTTATGATATTAACACAATTTGTTCAGCAGGATAACTTCCACATATTATCACCAACTTATGATTTTTGGAGCATTAAAGCAGTTGCCAGAAGTTAAAAGCTATCGTCTAAAAGATTTAAACTAACTTCTGCACGCTCACAGGCCTTCTCGTCAACACTGCTAAGCTAATAGCCAAATTGGCGTAATTACATTTAGTCTTATTTAGTCGCTTGTTAGCAACCACAGTTTTTGTCGACACATAAAAGCTTCAAGAGGTTCAAGAGTGGGGTATTTACTGACGTATTTAAACCGTAGATCAAAACGAGAAATCTCATAAGCTGACTCATTTCTGGGTTAAGGACTCATTATTGCACCCCTCCGTTGGGTGTTACCTGTTGTGTTTTCCGGAACTCCTCAATGATCTTTGCAGCCATCTCGTAGTCTTCCAGGAGGTGATAGGCGATCGCGTAGCCGATCCAAGAGGCCCGCTGTGCTGGACGTAGCTGCAGCAGCTGGTACCGCGTCTCCTTAAAAAAAAGGGAAGGAAAAATATATGTTTACCATCACAACTCGTTTTTAAAAAATAAGAAGTTTTGACCCTTGTGTGAAGAATCTCATGTGAGTGCCAAATAATTGATGTGTAGCTGGGGGGATTAGCGTGTTACTACACTGTGTTGTTTCTAGCTGGCTCAGGGAGAACCTTAAAAAAAAACACACCTAATACACTCGGACTATTTGTAAAACAGTCTTTGATCTTCATACCTCTTACTAATAAGGATTTAAATCCCAGGCTGTGTCCTGTGAGAGCTGTTCTACATTGTGAAGACTGCCTGCTGATGCTCTGTTCTCCTCTAAATCAGTGCCAAACCTGGTCCTGGATAAGGCATAGCGACAGATGGGAGTGTGTATTCCACGAAGTTATGTTATTCTCTCATTACAAAGTTTGGGATAATGTGAAACGAGGCGGTCATTAACTCATTTTTTAAGCCACTTTGTGACTTTTACAATCTCTCCAGCACAAGTGAGCCTGGTGTATGGGGTGTGTGTGTGTGTTCGTATCCTGAGGGAAACTGGGAAGGAGCCTGAGGAGAGCAAAAGTGACGAGCCTACACAAGTTTAAACATGTTGAATTTCAGAAATCCCAGCAATCTGAAATGTAATGTTCGAGCCATGTTCCCTATAAATTCAGATGAGGTCACTAGAATGATCTGAAAGCTCACCCTGTAGCCCTCCAGGTCTCTCATCTGGATCTGCAGCAGGGACAGGTCTCGGAGGATCTGCAGGTTGTCCTTGTCCCACTTCAGAGCGTTGCGGTAACACTTGATGGCCTCGTCGTACTTCTTGTCCGAGCGCTGCAGCAGTCCGTAAACGTGCCAGCCTGGGGCGCACGAGGAGTTAAGGAATAATCTCCATTCACTCCGATAACACACTATTATTAAACGGTTATAAACAAATGCACAGACACTTGTGATTACTGGGGTTACTGCTGTTTAACAAAGCTCTCATCTCATAAGTTTTACTTATCCATTTTAGCTTAACTTACACCGTATACTATATACAGATTTCTATTCCTTTTTAATCATTTACTGGACATTTTATCTCTTCTGATTTATAATTTTTTTAGTGATTTTTTATTTAATTGTAAAATTGAGCAACTGTCACAAAACCCAATTTCCACCGGGATAAATCAACTATTATTATCGTGATATCAATCACTTCATGAGGATTGTTTTAATTTTAAAAATTGTACGTGTTCTTAAGTGATACTATACCAACTAATTCAAAGTCACAGGTTTCTTTTTGTCTAAATAGGGCTTGAAATAATCGAAAAACAATTGTATTATTAAATGGTTGAATATTTTAGTCTATAAATAGGTCAGAAAAATGTCCATCACAATTGCCTAGGACCCATTGATCAAAATCTCTTCCAATTAATTTAAATGTTGATTTGCCATCTAGTCTCTGCTCTTTAAAACTTAATATATTTTTATATCAAAGTAAAACCTACAAAACAAGATGTGTTAACCAAAGGTTCTTAAGATAAAAATGACTGGTGAAGTTAAAAAGACAGCAGTGTGTTTTCTGCTCAGAGAAGTGTTGACTATGGGATTAGGCTGCTCAGCACTATCGGCTGGAAGAGTGAATAGATCTCCCTCCGGCCTGGGAGTCACAGGGAGAGACAGAAAGAGAGCAGCTAATAGAGGAAGTGCTGACTCTCCTCCACAAAGAACAGAGCTCCACAACGTGTGGCACCACAAGGTCCTTCATTTTACTAAAGACACACCAGCTCAAGGTCTTACCAACCTAACCTGGAGAATATCTCCTTCAAAAACACACAAAGGATGACGCGGTAAGGATACAGACGTGGCTCTTGAGGTCATTGCGCAGGCCTCTTCTCACCAGGTCATAGGCCTCCTCTTTCTTCCCCAGACAGTTCAGGGTCAGTCCCTTCATTGCCAGGGTCTCTGCAGGGGGACAAGGAAACAACACCCAGTGAGAAATACGGAACATATTGCCTGCTTTTTCATCCATCTTTCAATTCATAAGTCTGATGCTTACCTCCATGCTCTGCAAACTTGGGGTTGGACAGGATTTGTTTGCAGAACTTGAGCCCGTTTCTGTACTGCTTGTGTTCGTAACATCGCTGTCAAAGGAAGGAGAGATAAGTCATAATAATCCAAGAGAAGTGGAGGGACATTTCACAGAGGGTGTGCGACAAAACCCCCTCTGGAGGGATGTTTGGGATTTTAGCCTTTGGACCATTAACATGCACAAAGACCTACACAACACACTACAGCAAAGAGAAATACCCAAAAAAGCATAATAGGGCCCCTTTAAAAAGACACAGCAACAATATTATTAGATCAGCAGAAAATAATCAGACAATTTACTCCAGAATGATGCCATAAAACTCAGCATGGGAGCATTTATCATGCTTCTGCACACAGCCGAGCTTAAATGTTGAATCAGATTTTTACTCAGACACACACAGCATTACACCACTTTGAAGGAATTACCAGCGTTTTACCCTAGAGTTATATTTAGTATGCAGTTGCACAATCAGCACCTCTCTTTTAGAACTGATCTCCACGTGTGTGTGTGTGTGTGTGTGTGTGTGTGTGTGTGTGTGTGTGTGTGTGTGTGTGTGTGTGAGAGAGCGATAGGAAGAGTAGAGTTGGCAGAGAGCATTTCGGTGTCCCACTGCCCACTTCACTAATGGTGAAAAAATGATTACATTACTGAACAAGGTCTGTTTTGAAATTGTGAGTTATTCACTGTTGAAGAGTGTTGCGCCATCAGCAGAGACGTGAGGCTAGAAGAGAACAAACGGTGGCATCTGCAATGAGCTGCTGCTATATTCACAAACTGTGCTCTGAGTGAGCAGCATGAGAGAACAAGGTGACTAAAGTGTGCAAAACTGTTGCATAGTGGTGCAGAAATGAGTCCTAAAACCGGAAACAAGTCAGCATTTTGGCAATTCTCGGGGGCCTCATCTAGAAGTGCTTTTTGTTAAATTCCTGAAATAAGGATTGTGGCTAACACAAGTTGAAAGGATTATTATGTTTTGTGATTACCAAACCAATGAACATGTGAAGCTTTTAAAGATGGCGGTTGCTAATAAACGGCTAACTCAGACTAACAAAGGTCATCACGATGTCATGCCATGGGATTATCCCGTTGCTTTTCCTCAAGTGGACATGCATCGAGCTCCTCACAAAGATATAGCATAGGAAAAATTAAAGATCTTATGCAAGGAGGTAGAGAATCACACAATGTTGCAGATATATATATATTTGTTAGGGGGTAGTTATGACTACTCTTTTCTAAGATTGCGGAAGAAGAAGAAAAAGATATGTTGTATCGGACATGCAATACAAATATTGGTTGCTTAACAAATACTAGGTGAATTGGACCCAGTTCTAAGAATTTTAAGCATATTTTGAGGACTAGATTGCAAATCGGATTGATTTTAGCTAGAACATTTACGTTGTCCCAATGCTGCAGAAACTATACCAAACATTTACATGAAAATGTGTTAGTCAGTTCTGTACTGTCCAGATTTGTTTCTTTAACCAGCGTAATGACAGCAAGGCACAGAGTCTTAGCACTACCCCACTACTGCATTAAACATCCAACTACACGGTACAAATGTTTGTCGACAGCTTTAAAATCAAAACGGCTCTGCCAGCTGAAAATCTGCTCCAAGATTGTTGGTAAACCCTGTCAGAGACTATGAGTCAGCATACCATAATAACCTAGTGAGGCTGTCCAACAACATCATCTCTGAACCCAACCATGCTCTGAACAGACACTATGAATGGTTGCCATCTAATCAGAGATGCAGGGTCCCTTGTTTTAATAAAGCCAGACTGAAGCGCTCCTTTGTCCCAACAGTGAACACAGAGCTAAATCCCAGGTCATGCACACTAAAGGATCTTTGAGCATGTTTATCTCAGGGATTTTGATTGTTGTTTTTTCTTATATTGTGACCCAATTTGAAACAAAAAAGCAATGTCTACAACTAGTGCTAGTTCAGGAAGTCACACAAGCATTAGGCACAAATACAGAAGCTAGTATACACACATACTTTGATGTAAACATAGTAAGATAAACACTACTAGCTGGGCTTATTCAGCATGTTCTCTACCTCACCCAAAATAACTCCCCCCCCCCACCCCCCACCAGAGTTATGACAGATAGATCCTGCCAGAGTGCTGTCTGTAGGCTGCAGGGCTCACCGCGGCAGATTGAGGGAAAACATTTTCCAAAAGGTACTGCTACAATCCCATCATGTGGGAAGGATGTGCGTGGAAGAGGATAGTCTCTGGGTTACAACTCTTAGGAAGTGCATGGAAGTTAATGGAAGTGTTATCTAAATCGCAATATGTTCCAGTGAAATATCCAAACTTTATGGAGGCACAATATTTGTTAAATTAAGTATTGAGTTGCTGAAGAGATGTCCAGGTCTAAAAATCGTAAAGATGCCCAATGATGCCTATGTTCAGGTTTATATCTGTATTTAGTGCCTCTACTTTGACACGTTTACATGCTTTTATGTTCAATAAGTTTGTATTTGTATCTTACTGCCTGTGCTGCAGCACCTCTTTTCACCCTCTGTCTGAAACCAGAGCCCAGTCTTGGTGCTCTGATTTGTTAGCTTGCCAGCTCTGTTGTGATTGGTCAACTGCTTAGAGATGTCCCGCCACTTAGCCTATCATGTACAAAGTGTTGGAATGCTAGCTTATAGAAGCGCTAGTGTAACATATTGATGTTGCTATGTTCCGGAGTAAAGTTTAGTTGTGTGGGGAAAAAAGGGATTATAGACTCTGCAGACCATTGACATGCACAAAAACCTTTATAACAAAACTACAGGAAAGGGTAAAAAACAAAATCAAAGAACAGTATAGGGCCTCTTTAAAAAATGACCTCAAATATTAAACATGAAGACAAATTAGGCGTGGCTGATCAAACCTCATTGCCCAGCACAAAGCATGCATTTCAGAACAAGGCTGATGAAAAACATTTAATGAGGTTATTGGTGCAAAGGCCAACTTCAGGTTAAAGCTATCTGTAGGGAAAAGTGTTAACCCACAACAGAACAAAATGGAAACTCATCAAACTCCACTGCCATGCAGAAGTTAGAGACCTGCCAACTTCTAATAATGCATTTGGGCACTCAGTCTGGGAAAGCAAAAAATAAAATGGGGTGTGGTCCACTTCTGACTACAGCCAAAGAGAACCGGATTCAAATCTCATACTTCATTATCACATCCAGTAGTAACAGTACATTTATTCTGTATTTTTTAATTGACGTAACAATGTAACAAGACTAAATCCTCTTATGCTTCTTAACTACAAAGACAAGGTGTGTTACATACTTGGGTTGAACGTGTTAAGCTTTAAAAAAGTTTTGCAATCCCAACTTTTTGTACATACTCATGCAGAGATACAGAGCAACAGAAGAATGTGGAACCTGCAGTACCATACATTAAAAAAGTAGCAGTGCACAAATGAAAAGAACTAATAAAGGCTTTTCTTTCACTTTGTTAAATGTTTCCTGCATTAATGTTCAAAAAGTAGTTGTCGTACACCAAGTGACTTAAAAAAACAATCTGGGTTCCACAAGAAATGCACTATAATCAAAAATTGTATTAGGAAAATGCAAATGTCAGACTACACAACAGTGTGGTACAACAACTGTTTAAGGAAAAGCAAGGGAAAATGATCCCTCCGAGGTATGCAGCACATACAGACTAACTTTCTCAATATCATTTGCAGGTTACAGGTCTGTTTGAATGAAATAATGTCCTCTGCCAGTATGCTGATAAACAGCCACAGACTGCCAGCAGAGCCCTTGCCTTTCAAAACAATGAAGGTTATCTAAACTGGAAAGCGACGTTAAAGGGGTCGCTGCCACACTTTCTGGAAAGTATGTAGCTAGATATAGAGATGCTTAACATCATACAGCAAGATACGCACTGAAGAAGACTTGTTTATGGAGTTCCTAGAAAGTTCCCACACAGTCATATCCCATAGCAATAACGCTATGCTTACACCACACATGTTAAACGATCCCTCTGGCCCACATAAAGCTGTGAGCAGTACTTAGATTCAAACATGGTCGTGAGGGATGGTTGGGTGGGTAGCTAGCTGCCAGAGCACAGCAGGCCTGAGGCAGCTACAGATTTGCTGACACAGTCGCACCGGTCACTTCTTTGCTTCCATTCGTTTTCACACATGCTCTACCAGTCTGACCTTAGTCAAGCTAGATCGGTTAGGGTAAGGTGTGCAGAACGGGGTCCTACACTGACAGATTAAGAGTGACAATTAGCCTAAGCTACCTAAAGTCTGCTAAACCAAGGTATCCAACACTAGTTTGCTAGCATTAGCCGATTAGCTAACGTCAAATGGCCAGCCGGTGTGCTGAGCTCGCAAAGCTGGATAGCATGGCCATCAGACACAAGTAAAACATAGATATATATACACACAGGTAAAACACTTGCTATGCAATTATATAATAACAAATGTTCAGCCAAGCGGCTATAAGAGGTGGTTAGAAGAGCCAGCTTAAGAACAAACACGGCCGTTAAACTGGCTATCCTCTTAGCATCGTGGAGGCTAGCGTCAAGTTATGGGTTGTTGTGTGTGACAAGCGGTGAGGCCTCCTGCAACTAACTAGATACCCGGCTATTTAAATCAGTACCAATTAGTTTATGAGTGATTCTGCATTTAAAAAAAGATCAACATGTCTGACAAAATCACAACAAAGTCAAGAACAACCATTTTAGCTTCACGTTACGGTGACAGCGCATGTCAGGGCCAGGCTAGGTAGCCCATTCAATTATGCCATTTTGCTAACACACTGGAGCTAGCGCTAGCAGCCGGGGAGCTACACTGGTACACAGATTGCCGCCGATAAAGATTTTGACTCACCGGTTTTATGCATTAGTGACATATAACGTTATGCAACTCTTTAACAATCAACTCACCAAAATCCTCTTGAAGAGAGCGTTCTCTTTCGGCGGCAAAGTAACTGTCGGCATTGTTGCGGTTGAGATCAGTTTCTCCCTCGACCTCAGCACATGTAGCTAAAGTTAGCCCGGGTAGTCAAGACGAGTAGAGCTGAGTGATGGCTCGCCTGCTCGCTTCAGCCGCTCGATTGCTCCGTCTCCTCTCACTTCCTCCTCACGTGATGACGGAAGCTCCGACAGTTTTCAAAATGGCGGCGGGTGCCTTTAATGAGACAGACCCTGGCAGATTGTGATAACTAACGTCAAATTTTCCCTTCAAACATGTTTTTCAAACATATACAAATACTCTGCGTACATTAAAAAGTTGTGTCTGATATGTTTTTTCCCCACATCAAGTACAATTACCTGGTTAAAAAATGAAAATACAACCCTTACATTTAATTGTCCAGAATCAAGTTTATTGCAAAGTACAAACATATAGCCTACAAGGAATTTGCTTTGGTGTCTGTTGCTGCAAACATAAACAATCTAAGAAAGGAAGTTGCAATAGTATGAAATATAAAGAAAGATAATAAGACATAATTGAATAAACTATGCTAAGAAACTAAGTTTTGACACCAAATTTACCGTTTTGGCTCGATTCTCACCAGGCCCGAGACACTGGTCTGAGTGGGCTCCATGTCAGTGATGAATGGTTACATTTCCCTAAGTAAATTTTCAAATTCCATAACATCACAACGCTGCTATGCATGCGTAATTGGTTATCCCTTTGAGCCACTGCTTCACAGAAAAAAACACACACAATCAGTAGTAATGGTTCATCTGGGCAATAACAATCAAAACTAATTTAAGTTACAAAAAAGTTATAGGAATCGGCATAATAACTTGTAACCTGGGGTTGTCCAACATTTTTAATTTGACTTCTGGTAGCCGATGACATGACTATACAATATCAGGGTTATTTTTGTCAGACTTTAGGAGGCTCCAAGAGCAAGACATTCTACAACTAGTCTAGGTAGCACTTCTTGTGACAAATGAAGTTGATGTGAAATATTGAGTGCCCTGTAATTGGTCTAACATGTCTTAATTTCTCCACGTTAAGGCTGCTGTTATTATGTAAATTGGGAAAATAAATGTAGCATTACAGTGAACAGCAAATTGTTCCTTAGTTCCTGCCAGCATCAAGTAGAGGGCGCCAGATTGACAGAAAAGAAGTGAAACCACATCACTGCTTACGGGCACATAGCCTACTGTAGTTTGTTGTTTATCATTAGCTAACAAGCAAACTTTTAATTACTTTTAGGTTGAGAGAAAAAGGTACTCACTTCCCTAACCATATGTATATATGTGTGTATATGTTCTAAATATTAAATCTGCATTTGTCAGTTATCCTAAACATGTTGGGAAAAGCATGAAGAGCACTTATCCCACAGTCTGATACTGTAAGTTTATATAACTCAATGAAACAGAAAGCTAAAGGCTTCTGCAAGTAATTAGAAATCTGCAGGTGTGTGTGTGTGACCGTGTGTGTGATTTTCACGGTGTTTTATTCATAGTGTAAGACAACTTAGGCCTTGCTCTGCTGTTATCTGGTGGCCTCCTAGTCCTCCAGCACGACAATGGCTTGTGCAACCACATTTATCAACTTGACACACACACACACACACACACACACACACACACACACACACACACACACACACACACACACACACACACACACACACACACACACACACACACACACACACACCCTTTCTCCCTCTCACTCCGCACTATCCCATCCCCTGTTCCCTCTCTCTCCCCCTCCATATGTCTTTCCACTCCACATTTCTGCAGCTACATTTCTTCTCCTTATTACTCTCCAAGAGCCAGGGAGAGGAGAGTGAATGATTCTTTCAACTCATCTCCCACTCTTTGTGACACATCATTTGTCGTTGTGATTAGAGCCCATAACGGTGCCTCTGGGGTTTGTGCAAGGCTGGTGTGTGTGTGTAAGTGTTAAGCTTCAGGAGCAAACTGGCTGTCATTAACTTGGACTTTAACGTGTGACTGGTTTGTGCTGGTTTAGACCTCCAGAGAGCTGTCGAGCAATAGCGACATTGTGAGTGAGTTCATGAGGACGTTTTACCTGCTCCTGCAACGTGAAATAACCAATTACTCGTTTTTTTTCAACATAAAACATTCAGTAACGTTTTCTCTATAATTAAAAAAAAAAGACTTTAGCCAGGCTATTGACTGGGCGCCCAACCAACTTTGGTCTAGACTAAAACATCTCGACAATTAAGGGCTGGATTACCATACAGTTTGGCATCCATCTTTGACAGAGGATTAAGTCCTTTGACTGTGGAGATCCTCTAACTTTCTTGTAGTGCCACCATTTGGCCACTCTTTTTTACCTCAAAGAGGTTGTATTTTCATCATTGCAAGAACGTTGGTGGAAAGTTGAAGCATGGGGCCAAAAACTGCAATACAAAACATCTTCTTCATAGCGTTTATGTTGTTTCTAGAAACACCCAAAATAGGACCCTTTTAGAGTGCTATTCAAGTTTTTTTGTGTTTTTTACTTTATTTTTAAAATGTTTAAGGGGCCCTTTTTTGCTTTTTGGGTTATTCCTTTTCCTGTAGTATGTTATATACGTTTTTGTGCATATACATGGTCTGCAGAGGCTTAAATCCCAAAGTTCCCTCCAGAGGGAGCTTCTCCCCGACACACTCCCTTCCACCCCTGCCTGATTGGCCTCCATTGGAATCCTTTGCTTACTTCCGTGGCACTGTGACCTCACTATGTAACTCTCACACTTCTATTGGCTGGGACTCCAACACATTGTATGAGATAGGCTAAGGGGAGGGACATCTATAAGCGGTTGACCAATTCATTTCAGAGGGGGAAAAGAGGTGAAAAATAAAGATCATTTTGAACATGAAAGCAAAAAAAATGCTTGCTGGTTTTATCGTCTGAAATGTTCCCTTATTGTAGTAGATATAATGATAAATAAATAAATACATCAAGCTACTCTGGCCATGGCTTATTTACCAATGTGTCATGAAAATAAGGCCCTAATACATTGTTCATAGAAAGAAGCAGCAGTTTAAATGAAAAATAAAATAGTGGCTTCTTACAGCCCTTCTGAAAGGACTGTTGGAGATCCACGAGTTTAAATCTTCCAGGCTTCTGAATGCTTCTATCAACAGTTGCTCTACTTTTCCACACCAGTAATGAACACCTCACCATTGCGCTCTCTGGAGATGTTATAAGGTGTGTGCATGGGGGTGGATTGTAGCAAACAACCACAACTGCAGCCTCCTCCCTCCCGCCTCCCCCATCTTCCTCCTGTCCTGTCCTTCATCCTCCCTCTTCCTCTCGTTTTTCTCTGTCCTAGGTGGTGTCGCTACTGAACATGAGTAATGATGTTGTCATCTCTGCTAGTCTCCATTTATCAACGTCAAACGGGAAGCGGGAGTGTGGTGGATATGTATGTGTGGTGTGTGTGTGTGTGTGTGTGTGTGTGTGTGTGTGTGTGTGTGTGTGTGTGGTGCTGGTGGGTGGGGGGTAGAGAATCGAGGAGAAACAAGGTAAAGGGAAAAATAAAGGTGTAGCAGGCAATGTGGAGAGGAGAAGAGGAAGGTGGCCATGATGAAGAGCAGAGATGAAGAAAAGAGGCGTGACTTCCAGAGGATGGGGATGAGTGAGTGAGTTTGAAAGGGGCGGAGAAGATGAATCAGAACAAAAAGGTCTCCGCACCGCATGTGGTCTGTCGGCTGACACCAACAGGGAGCCCGTGATTCATCGTCGCTATTACTGCCAGACAGAATTAAAGCTCTGCTCTTTAGCATATGCAAGTCTAATTATGCAAATCTGGTCTGTTAGACAAAACATTACTACAGCAGTTAGTCAGTCTGGTTTTAGGCGCTAAATGAATGTGTTTGCATTTGTCTCCGTCAGTCTTGCGACCCTGAAACAAAACGAAATGACTTGATTGTCAGCATAATGGGATATTGATGTTGTTGTGTGTGCACAGACAAAGTGTTGTCGTGTTTGGAGCCCATGGACAATAACCACCAAGCAATTGACAAACAATATATTGAAACTGGGGTTATCCCTAAGTTCTCTAAGGGATTGGTAGCCTATTGTCACAGTTTACATGTCTAAATAAGTGTTTCAAATGTAGTTTGAATGGAAAAAATCTCTTTAACCGCAGTGGAGATATCAATGTCTAAAATAAAGAAAATGGGTTTGCCTGCAGGTACGAGACTATTGAGGACACAGTTGGCTATTAGCTGTGGCTGATTTAAAGGAACAGAGAAACAGCCTTGAGCTGTGGAACATAGCAACCTATAATGTTCCGTATGTATATGTATTAATAAGATTAGCATTTCTGTGCATGTCCAGAGAAGTGATAGTTCCAAGGTTTGTGTTTGTTTAGCATTACTATTGACTGGAAAGGACTATGTGGCAAGCTAGCTTGACCAAAATAACTTCTGCCATGAAACTACAGCCAGGGCGAGTATTGCTAATCATCCATTCACTGCCGTAGCACCCTTTTTCTTTCTTGAAAATTATATCAAGCATTTTAGCAATCAGGCTAACAAAGTAAGCTAGCTAGCATGACTATACAATTATCTTAATAGAGAAGTGAAGTCCCGCCCCGTTCCTGTGTCTCTCATGGGATCTTATTTTAGAGGAAATACTGTAGTCAATGGCAGGAGGAAAATCTTTTTCTGATACAGTTTGAATTGTGCCATGAAAAACACATAATATGTTTGTCAATTTTAAGTATATAATTCTAAAAGTAAAAATAGTCAGAAGGTAACAAGTAGTTTTGTGATAAATTGGTCAGTGAACTATATCTCTCGTGTCACACAATATACTTCACCAACACTTTTACCTTAGCTTGCTAGCTAGCGAGGAAACATAGCTTTATTTCACACACACAGGTGTACAATTATCTTTCCTTATGTGTTTAATTCAGCTAGCTGGAAAGCAGAAGGTCCTTTTCTCATGCGAGTACATCCCAGAGAAAGTTGGGAGTTGGGAGAGAAAGTTAATGCCACTGAAGAGAACCTTTCGAGGTGAAGTCAGTCAGTTTTTTCCACAGTCTTAATTCCAACTGTTTTGTGAAAAGCTGCATCTTTTTTCACTTCCACAATAACCTTTTAAATAGCCAAAAAGGATCATGATCAAAATCATTTTGAAAGTCAAAAAAGTCGCAATTTGTTGCTGAACCCACAATGCCTGTGTTTCGCATGCTAGCTGGTAAACACATCCAACAGGTGTTGGATAAATCACGTTAGGCAATACTATGTTATAATTTTTGTTTATATACAAGTATATTGTGCAAGAAGAATGTAGTTCCCTTTGGGGTTTCATGCAAAACTAAATAGTACTTTGACAAACTTCGACTTTCTTGACTTGAAAAAAAAGTATCTTTTAAATTAATCTGTATAATGGCACAATTCAAAAAGGTAAAAAACATTGTCTTTAGCAGATGACTTCCTCACAAATTTGTCCAAAATAAGTTTCCATGTGGGACCCATGAGAGGGGCGGGACTTTGCCTCTCTATAAAGATATGCGCTAACAAATGAACCCAATGAACAACAGAAACTTTAGTTTAATATGATCAGCGAGAACATTCTCTCTTTATTGTATCTTTTTGAAAAAACAAACGAAAAAAAAGGGTGTTTGTAATTCTCTTTTGTTAACATTTCAGAATTCTGTACAGGATAAAAAGAAATAAGCACTGCTTAAGAACAGAGTCAAATCTCAAACTGGAAACAAAACAAAAAAAACAAACAAATGAAAAATAATTCCAAAAAAAGAGGAGGTTTACAATACAAATTAGTAGTAAGACATTGTCTGAAGTGCAATGGCATAGCTCAGATGGGTTAAACGTGAAACCAAAAAACTTCAAAATAAAAATACTTCTCTATTTTCCAACAAACAGTAAATTCTTTACAGAGTAGAGACTGTATTATCTGATGTATTTAAACCTGTAAAAACATATTTACAAATAGCCATTATCTTTTATATACTTTTTCTCATAATCACATATATGTCAGCACCAGTAAAAAAACAAATAAAATAAAACAAAGAACATCAACAACAACAGTTTTTGTTAAAATGTTGTCTACAGACTTGGTCCCGATACATAATGATATTTGGAGGAAGCTTCCTTTCAAACCATCTCATGACCCCTTACTTTGAAGAAGACAAAAAAAAAAGGTCTCTATCTTAACACTGACCTAGAAGTGTCGCTCTATCTTCATGCCTAGAGTTTGGAGTGGTGAACTTCAGGTGTTATCCTACACATCTCCTCCACGTCTGACTTTGAGCAGCGGAGCCATTGAAGCCGTGAGCGCTGCACTGCATTTCCTGCACGAGGAAGGCTCAAACAACCCAAGAACTTAACTTTTATTTAATCTCCCCTAATGAACCTGGGGAGGGCTACAACCCCGACCCTTCAGACTCCACACAGTGACACGGAGGACTTCCGCTCCCCGAAAAACTGACAAAAACCGAACCTCATTTGTTGGGTGCTACAAAACGCAGCGACGCTAACAGGACGATGGCGGTTAAAAGTTTGTATTTAAAGGGTTTGGATTATACAACGTCAACAGCCATGAGAACAAACAGCGTCGATGGCGAGGAGCTAGTTTACAGAGAAGAAGGCTTTTTGGTTTGTTGATTACAGCGTCGTCCTCCAAACTTTCACTCTCGATGCGTTAACTACAAAGTAATGCAAGCACAAACACGCTCTCATTTCATTCTTTTTAACCAATACCACAGAACAGTTAGAGGAGTAAGGTGTTATCTGACGACTAAAAATCGGACACATATTTATTACTCAACCATTAGGGCAAAAGAGTGGAGAGCTTGTTGATGATGACGAATAAAGTTTACGTGGGTTAGCTCCGAGAAGGGGAGACCGCAGTGGAAGCACTGACTGATGGATGCTAACTGGCATTGTCACTCTTAAATCAGCTATTTCTCTACCGTTTACAAAACAAACTCAAGGCGTAGCAGTGGTTCATTCTCCTAGAAAAGCGCTGGAAGGGGACGACTTGTTTTTCTTCACAGTAGTGTTACAGTATAGCACAGTTACGTTCTAGTTTTGGAGCCAGGGCGTTTTATAGCTGCGGTACAAGAGAAGCCACGGTGGAAAGCAGGGCTACGGTGATTGACAACCAGCGGTGTCACAATGTAAGGGAAGGCTGTGCTGCGACGGAACAGATTTTTCAAAAGACAACACAAAATAAAGAACTTTTTTCCTTTTTTTTTTTGCACTTTTAAAATCGACAAAGACACATAACTAGCATCATTGTTAGAGATAAAACACGGCAACAAACGAAACATGTGGGTGGGCTTTTCAATTTTTTTTCTTTCTTAAAAAGAAGAAGTCACTTGTGGTGCTTGAATACATTCAGTGCCCAGCGATCGTTTTGCTTGTGATGTGGTTTGTGTCACACAGGCAGGGAGTTTAAAGGAATATTAGCTCCGTTAGCTGCCTCTCACACATCCGCTCATCCTCCCAGGCTGAAGCTTGTTTGTCGGTTTGTTTATTTGTGTGTGTGTGTGTGTGTGTGTGTGTGTGTGTGTGGTGTGTGTGTGTGTGTGCTTGCTTTAGCTGCCTTTTCTCTCTCTCCTCTGCCTTTTTGCTCTCTTTGTCCTTCTCTGCATGCATACCCGTCATCCACAGCCACGCGCAGGAAATGAAACCCCCTCAAAAAAAACGCCACCCGGGTTGGTTGCGTAGCAAAAGCACTAGAGGGCAGACTACGCTTGTGTGGCACAATAGAGGAACATCGTTTGTTCTGTTGTGACGTTCACAGCTTAGAGAGCGGGGAACGAGTCTCCGGAGAGAAGGTGGGAGACGGGAGGAGAGAGAAAGGCAGGATGAGAGAGAGATGAAGTGGAGAGAACAAAGTGGGAGAGTGCAAGGCGACAGATTTGTGTGTGTGCATGTGTGTGTATATAGGGGGCACAAATCTAAGGGAGGAAATGGGAGCGCTGAGAGTGCTTTCTACTCCCTTCAGCTCCTCACATAGTTGAGAGATCTGAAGCACAGAGCTGGGTGGCACAAACACACAAACACAAATAAATTGCTGTCTTGAGAACTAGTCTTGCTTCCCCTTCATCAGTCTGCGGTGTTCAGTCAACCCCGCTGAAGCTTGGGCTCAAAGCGCTGCTGTGTAAACGGGGCTCGCTTTCAAACACTGGAACATGAGAACAATTCATTTTGCGGAGAAAAAAGGGAAAGGAATGAAACACACCTCTTAATCTCTATTATGGTTTTTCATTAATATGCACAAGACTTAATGATCGCTCTCAATTTCTCTCACTCACACACACACACACACACACACACACACACACACACACACACACACACACACACACACACACACACACACACACACACACACACACACACACACACACACACACACAAAACATAACACGTGTATAACCTTGCTCATGTTTTACAAAACAATAACATGCCAGTCTGCATCATGTCTTCCTTTTTGTTTTACTTTCTCAGGTTTTTAACATTTGTCCGACTCTGACATTTAGTTCATCCAGTAAAAACTCTTCTCCAGGTTCCCCCTTGGCTATTGGTTTGGGAAAAACTCGTCCATCCAACCATCGCTTGAGTCCAGCTCCGCTCCTGAACCATCGCCCAATCCAAAGGCTCCTCCCCCTGAGGGCCCGCCCCCATATCCATAGGATGACATGTCCTGATTGGCTGTCCTCTGGTAGCCCGGTGGCTGACCTCCAACCCCGACTCCCCCTGGTCCATAGGGTCCACCTCCTCCTCCTCCTGCCCCTATCCCAGGCCCACCAGGGCCCGGGCCGAAACCCCCCATCCCAGTCATCCCCTGGCCCATCACCCCCTGGTTCATTCCCTGGTTCATGACCATGGGCCGGGGCTGGTTGGTCCTTGGCTGACCGCCCATGTGAGGGCCCATCATCGGGCCCCCCATACCTGCCGCTGGGTTGCCCACTCTGGGATCCATCCCCTGGCTCATGCCCTGGCCCGGACCCTGGAAGTGTTGCTTGGCCATGCGCTGGGGTTGACCCGGCTGCATCCCATAACCCTGGGCGGAGCTAAACCCCACCATGTCCCCTCCCCCCCCTCCTGTAGTCCTTCCGACTCCTCCCCCCAAGGCCTGCAGACCCTGTCCTTGCTGCTGGGGCCAGCCACCCGCCGCCATCCCCCCACCTCCACCTCCTGCTCCCAGCATGCTTTGCAGTCTCTGTGCTTGGGCTTTGGCATTGGGGGGTCCTTTGAGGGGTTGCTGTGTCATCGAGTTCATTAACATCCCCTGGCCTCCGTACCCTCCGGCTCCACCACCTCCAGGACCTCCTGGCATCCCTCCGACCCCGGGACCCGCACCTGCCTGCCGGGGTGGCCCTCCGGCGGGGTTGTGCTGCGGTGGAAGACCCATGGAGGCTTGGACACTTTGGCTCTGGTGCTGCTGCTGGTGGATCATTTGGCTCATGGAGGGGTTGAGCCCATACAAGGAACCCTGGCTGGACCCCTGGTTGCCGTAGGGTAGACCCATGTCAGTCTGGGGTCCCACGGAGCCCCCCTGACCCTGGACAGAACCCATCTGGACCAACTGCTGCTGGTTCTGCTGCTGCTGCTGCTGTAGGAGACGGGCGGCCCGGATGTTCTGGAGAGCCTGGCTTCTTGAGGCCAGATCCTGAGGAGGACCTAAGAGAGAAGTATCAGAAGAGTTAAAGATGAAGGGAAAAAAATGCAGTCGGGGAAGAATTCGAGAGGCATATGGAGACAGAATGAATCAAGGAGTTGGGCTGTTGTGAAAACAGATTTGCAGTCTGTATGCTTGATTCACTTAAATCACCAACTGGCACGTAAGACGTCAGAGCTGAGGCAAAGATTTATGTTCCGTGACAACCTGTTTACTCTGGAAAGGAACGCTTCTCTCCAAATTTAGTTCAAATCCGACCAGGCTAAAATAAAACTGAACACACTGAAGCACCGGCACCTCGCTTCTCCACTTTTTCCAATGAGAGCCTATGCAGTGCCAGAGCTGAGGAGGTCTGCCTGCTAGCGTGGAAATGGCTCCAAATCCTCTAATAAACCCACTGCTGACATCATTCCACTAATCCCTCACCTCCCAGCTCGGACTGTGTTTCTCGGAGTCGGAACGGAGAGGATCACACACTCCAGACTTGAGAGTAAGTAGGAAATGAGAAAAGTTTGAGGTAATATAACCAGACACAATAGCCACACGTATCCCATATACCTTTTCATGTATATAAAGCAGAAAACAGGACAATCTGATTGCAGGGGATAAGTGCTTTCAAATCACTGCTGCTCCACAGTAGCCGATACATTTCTAGGCCAGAGTTTCCTCTATATTATCTCCTAGACAGACTCTGATGGCTATAAATGGCATTTCAGCTTGACTCTCCTCCTCCTTTTCTGTATTTTCCTTCACTTCTCCTCTCTCTATTTCTTTTCCCAAACCTCTTCTTCTACCTACAAGACCATCTACCTATTCCTCTTGTTGCCAGCCCCCCTCCTCTTTCTCTCCCACTTCCCTCCTCTCATCCATCTCTCTGACTTCACCGGAACTCTGGGGGATCCAGGACAGACAAGTTGCCGTGGTAACAGGCAGAGCAGGAATATTCTGTAATTTTTTTATTCGGAGGGAGCGAGAGAAATGGGAGAGGAGGGAAAGAAGCTGAAGAGCATCTGAGCGCCAAATGATGCATCTGACAGACGGACAGAGGCAGGGTCTGGTCTCAGTCAGCGCTGCTGTTGGCATACATGTTTTACGTGTCTATCTGTCTCTGAATATGTCACAGAGTGAACTGTTAAAGCTGTGAAATGTCTTGGCTCTCCACCATGTATACCATACTTGTTGCAGACCAATTGTGCATGTGCGTCAGGATGCCCTGCAATGGACTAGAAACTGATTTACCAAAAATCCATTCACTAACGTGGTCATCAATAAAGTGCAGGTGAATTTAAGTCAAGTGTAAATCTGTTGAGGTGGTGCCATTTCTGGGTTTTTGCGCAAATTGTGTGCTTTGTTGGATGGTTGAAACGGGTGTTGGTGTGTCTCACCTTGGTACTGATTGACTTGGGGGTATGGATTCCTCTGGCCTTGGCCCATCTGTCTGGGGAGATGCTGCTGCTGCTGTTGGAGCTACACACATGCGCACACACACACACACACACACACACACACACACACACACACACACACACACACACACACACACACACACACACACACACACACACACACACACACACACACACACACACACACACACACACACACACACACACACACACACACACACACACACACACACACACACACACACACACAATTGTAAAGAAGGTAGGCTATTCCTATTCTATTCCATCAATCCAAGATGTTGTATCATTACGGGACACAATAGGGGTCACGCAGAAATAACAGTTAGACAGATTTTATGGACATTAAATATTATCTAAAGGAGACACGTTGTACTTATATATATACACTATACTACTATATATACATATATACTATACTACTATATATACTTATATATCTCTCTATATAGATATATATATAGAGAGAGATATATTATTAATAATATTATTATTTTCATTCAATTATAAATACAGGGACCAACCTAAAGTTTGAATTTTGATATTAAATTCCGCTGTGGTATAGCAGAAGAAAGACAGATGTTTGGTATAGCAGAAATATGACAGATGTTTGGTATAGCAGAAATAAACCAGATGTTTGGTCAAGTAGATGTGAGACAGACGTTTGGTAAAGTAGATGTGAGACAGATGTGTGCTTTTAGGATTATATTAGTGTACACTATCTTCAAGAAGCTGTCCTATAAACAAGTCCATATCGGATCAACGTTGGACCTGAAGCTCTACTGAAGTTGCAGCTATGGCTATTCAGTATTTTGGATGCTATCAGTGTAAGGAGCAGCTGATAATATGAGCCTGGAAAGCAGAAGATGTGTTGCTCATCTAAATGGACGAGGACCATTTAAGAACATCCACTAAACCACAGCAGGACGCACTTTCTCTCAGACACCTATATTTGTGAGTCTGTGTATGTTTTCGCAGATCCAATTAAAACCAACATAGTGGGTGGTGACTCCAGAGTTCAGAACTCTTTAACACTTGATTCCCTCACAGAGAGAGAAATGAAAAGAAAACACCACATTATCACAGCAGGTGGCATGTGGCAAAAATAAAACACACACGCACATACACACATGTTGCAGAGATGAAAAGGAAGGCATGAAGAGGGGGCTGGTTGAGGAGTAATTATACATACACCAGACAACAGTAAGGAAGAGGAGAGGATGAGCTGCTCACAGACACACAAACAGGACTGCATGAACAAAACCAATTAGATTTAATGCATGACAGATGATGAATCACTGAGGCCTCGTCTTTTTTAAAATTAAAAAAACATCATGCCACAAGCGATGTAAAGTCACTCACCTGCTCGGCCAGTAGTTGCTGCTGCTGCTGCTGCCTCTGCTCCCTGAAGAGCTGCTGCTTCTGCTGCTCCATCATGTGCATCTGGACCCTCTTCTCCTGCTCCATTGCCATCATCTGTTTCATCATGGCCGCCTGCTGCTGGTTGCCCACGTAGCTCGGAGGAGGCCCCGACCCCTGGTTGGGCCCCACCCCAGAAGCCACGCCCCCAGCAGGGTGAGGAGGCGGGATGGCGCCCGGCGGTCGTGACATTCCCACCACACCTTGTTCCTGCAAGCACAGAGAGGGGGCAGCTGGTCAGGTCGACTGTTTAGCCATCAAGAAAATAAAACTAATAGTTTAATACTTTGAGATTTGTCTGCTAATTTGATTTTACCAAGGGTGTTGAAGGTGAAAACTCATTTTTTTTTGGTTAAATACACGGCTACACCTAGCAGCGGGCAAGCTTAGCTTAGCATAGTGAATGGACAAAAGTAGGAAAGAGCTAGGTGCAAAGAATCAACTATTAGTTATAAGCTATTAAATGAATTGCAGTGTCCAATAATTGATGAATCGTTTTGATCATTTCCTTAAAAAAATGGGAAATTGTGCCATTACAGTTCGTCGTATGTGAATATTCTCGAGGTTTCCTTTAAGACAATATGCTAAATTATTGTGGAAAAAACAGGACATTTATGTGTCTTAAGCCTGATGTAACACAGATTGTAATTTTTCACTGCTTTCTAAAATGTAATAGACAAAGAAATGTATCAATTACTCCAAATAGTAATAAACAGATTATTGACAAATAAAAATAATCCCTCATTCCAGCGAATTGAACACATTTCCAACGCAAGTGCTTAGCTAACTGCTGTCCAGCAGTAACTTCATATTAACCATACAGATATTAGTGAGGTATTGGTTTTTTACAACTCAAAAATGCAAATAATTGTATATCCCTAGATGTTGAACTATTGCTTTAAAGTCTTATTTAATGTTTTTATAGCTAAAAGGGTACAAAAAAAGAGAACTGAATTAGCGTTACAACACCTAGCAAAGCCATTTTGAACTGACAAACTCTCTAGTGATGTGTCGTTCGCGGACGAAATGGCTGTTACAGCCGATGCTTTGTGGCAAACGAGAAGAGCCGACTCTCGTCGGGGACAGCCGACTCTTCAGCCACCCCTGCTCAGCTCGGCTGAGAATCCATGCAGGGACACCATGCAGCCAATCACATGGAGGACAGACTTGGATCATACCAGTAGGTGAAAGAAGGAAGGGGGGCAGACGCTGACAAACAAAAGACACCAAGTGTCAGTATGGTGGGACAGGCCAGGTACACCTATGCCCCTTTTCCACCAAACCAGATCCGTATTTTTTGCTTTTCTGGCGCTTTTCTGGTTCTAGCCTGTAGCACCGCTTGTGTTTCCACTGCTCAGAGGCCGAATGGAGCTCAAGTGGAGCTGCGTCATCGTTTGCGTCATGACGTAACAGTTTACGTGCCCTCTTATGACTGATTCATATTCACTGTCTTGACTGTCACACAAGCAGTTGCTGTTATGAAAGTGTCTCTAGCATTAGACAGGTGATGTTAGCATAGCAAGCGAGGCTACTCTGACTGTCTTCACTACTCTGCTTTCCTATTGTGGCATACGCCGTTTTCTACAGGCATATTTTACCAGCGTAGTTTTCGTTATGATTTTATGTCTGATGGCAACCTGTGTAGCCCATGTATTCATTCGGCCTGATAGCTGCAATAATACAAAACAACAGGAAAGCATCTGCCTGCTCCTCACAATGATCAATAACAGTGAACGGATGGAGATTAAGGTAAAAATAAACAGCATCAAACTAAGCCTGTTTATTGTGGCCTGATTTAATAAAGTGTGTGGTCGCGTTCTAGTGACTTTGCTCAGCGCTACTGCTTGTTACAACTTGTACTGGTCATGAACTGTTATTGCTCAGGTTAATCTCCCCCCTCCGAAGTAAGTGTGACGTATTGGTTCGTATTGAATCTTGCCGGGCAGCCGAGTGGGGCCAGAAAGATCCGTTTTTTAGGCGCCTTAAGCCGGCGCCGCTGCGGTGGAAACACGAAAAGCCAGATCTTCATAGGCTCCAGCTCCAGCTCCGGCTCCGGGTTGGTGGAAAAGCAGCATTAGAGACAGAGAGAACTGGTTTTAAAGGCAAGCGCTTCCAAAAGTATTCCAGTCAGTCCTCACAGTAATCGCATCAACCCATCCAAGCTGAAGCATCTAGTATTTCTTTATGCCAACCAGCACTCAATACTTTTATCTAAAAAGGGCTTTATTTGTTTGCTGTGGTTTTGTGTTGACTTGTTCATTTAAAGGTTTGATTAACATGTAAAATAAAGTAACTGTTTATGTTTTTTTGGACAAAAAATGCATCAAAATAAGGCTTTTATGAAACGACTGAATGAAAAATGCATACCGGCACAAAAACGATTTATTTTTGCTAAATTAGGCTAAAATAGAAGGCTTTGATGGGTACTAAATGGAG
Source organism: Eleginops maclovinus (assembly GCF_036324505.1). Taxonomy (NCBI): domain Eukaryota; kingdom Metazoa; phylum Chordata; class Actinopteri; order Perciformes; family Eleginopidae; genus Eleginops; species Eleginops maclovinus. The sequence goes on along the minus strand of NC_086353.1, from coordinate 19,782,328 downwards.
AGTCGTTTGGGAGCCGTAAGAGCTGGCTCTTCTAAGGAAGCCGATCCTAAAGAGCTGAATCTCTGAAAAGAGCCGAAATGCCCATCACTAAAACTCTGGTTCCGTCCTTCCTGCTTTTTGTCACAGGCACAAAAGGAAAGCACCTTCAGCACACTGCCAGCGCTGATTCCACAGACAGTGGCACATCTGTACAGTATGTTTAAGGCATGAAAGCACATTCATCCCGTGTGTTGTAGAAAGCTCACAAAGACACTGTCCAGCTGTTTGTGAATGGAGTGAAACAAAAGATAGCGACAGGACTGCCTCAAGATTCTACTCGTCAGGCCACCCCGAGTCCTCCCAATGGGGGCATTGGACGGTCCGCGCTGCATACATTATCTCAACATTAGCATATAAAGAGCACTTCCTCCGCCACTCAGCCGTATGCTAATCTCTAATAGGATGAAATGGCCTGCTCAGGCCAATAGGAGGGGAGCATTTATGAATCTATTAAAAGGTTAGGCAGCTGAACAAGAGTGGACACCGTTTAGGGCCCCGCCGACAGCCAGAGAGGGGAGAGGCTGAGAGGAGAAGAAAGAGCGATTCACGCCAGCAAACACATAAGAATGCAACAACACACAGCCACCCACAGGAACAGACAGTGTACAACAAATCACATTTAACTGCAGGGTGAGGATGAAACAGCAGAAGCAGGATTACAGTACAGCACATTGTAGCGCTGGCCAGAGTCTGTAACACATACTCAATATGTTTTGAAAGAGCCAAAGCCTCATAATCCGTACTGAGGCTCGGCTCTTCTTAGAAAGGAGTTAGGTGGAGATAAACCTCATATATTAGAGCACAAAAAACCCCGTGGAGCTAACAGAATGGGCTGCTCAAGACTGGTTCACCAGACAGCAAGAGCAGACTGATCGATGCTCAGAGCTACGTGTCTCATCTCCGGTCGGCGTGTTCTTACCGGACGGGCAGGGAGATGGTGTGAGAGGGAGCAAAGAGGGAGGAAGGGGAGGCGTAGTGTCAGAAAATGACCAACGGGTGGCAGTGGTGATCTTTAAGCATGCATGTGTGTGTGTGTGTGTGTGTGTGTGTGTGTGTGTGTGTGTGTGTGTCTGTTTGAGTCTCACTGGCCCACTCTCAGCAGATGGCTCAATCATGACGGTTCTGATCTACGACCCCCCCCCCCCCACTCACTCTACCTCTTTTCTTCCCTCTTCTCTTAAACACCCCACCATCAAACTCCTTTCTCCACTCTTCCTCCGGATCTCTCTCTTTCTCTCTGCAGACAGGGGGCCCTGAGTCATGTCCGCACAATTGCCAGGGAACGAAAGTACGGAAGAGAGATGCATTTTAAAGAAAATGAGGAGTGGGGGGGAGAGTATATAGGAGAAAAGAAGAGTTTGGTTTGTCGGAAGAGGTGCGTGTTGCAGGGGAAAGTGGCACATTAGCAGTATACGGTTAAAACGAGCAGAAAAAGAGAAGGATGAAAAAAAAGAGCTAATGAATTAACGGCAATATTTTAGTGTTATTAGTACTTCAATGAAGCGTTGCTAACGACACCAAATTAAATGTCATGCCAATAAAGCTTATTGAATAGAAAGCAGGTAACCTCAAATTAATTGAGGATGAGAAAGAACATGTGTGAGGAGAGAGGGGAGGCAGAAAAAATGGAGAACGTTTTTTGGAGAAATGACGACCCAAAAGAGGAGGAGTAAAAGGTGGGATCGAGGGGAGGAGAGGCGAGCAGGTACCCTGGCAACAGTTGCTGTGGCGAGGAGCAGATGGTGCTTGGAGGAGCGGATATGTCCGCTCCTGGTCACCCTCAACACACACTCGCATATATCCTACATGTTTTACTTTGGCTTTTCTTTCTGTTTACTAGTGCATCTTCCATTCTCTCTGAATGTGCCTGAATAATGTAACAAAGAGCCCCCACAGTCCGTGGCCCCTCAGACCGGCTCCTGCAAGTCCCTGAACTTGAAAAGAAATGGGTCATCAGCTGCTAATCAGACTCAATGGTTAGCTCCTAACTAACAGGAGGAGCGGCTTTTAGAAGCCCTGGCAATGAGAGTAAATAGTTTGTAGTAGGAGGGATCAGAGAGGATGGAATAAAAGCAGAGGTGAAATGTGTCAGGTTGTTCCGGAGGATGTGTGTGTTTGTTTCTGTGTGCGTGCGGTGGAGGCTGTCAGCGTTATTGAGTTAGGAAGCATGGAGAGCCCAGGTGATTACATTACACGTGAAGTGAGCGGAAGTGGGGGGGTGGGTCTCATGGAGCAGAAATATTAATCTACTGTATTCGATGTGTGTGTTTTTAACGGTGTATACACTAGTATGGTTATGAACTGGGGATTTGTTCCGACCACACAGTGCCCAGATTAACATATTATGCTCATTTACAGTTTGTTTTTGTATTTTGTGTGTTAAGACGCTTTAATGTTCAAAAAAGGTCTTTATTTTCCCCATACTAACTGTGCTTCAGCACCACCTTTTCATCCTCTGAATCGTTAGCTGGCCAGCTCATTTGTGATTGGACAACGGCTTAGAGATGTCCCGCTCTTGGCCCATCACATAAAATGTGTTGAAGCGCCAATAGAAGTGTGTTGCATATTGGTGGCACTATGTTACAGAAGTAATAAACGGAATCCAATAGAGGCATTCCATGCAGGTGGGGAGTGAGGGAATTTGGGGATTTTAGCCTTTGCGGACCATTTACATGCACTAAAACCTATATTACACACTACAGGAAAAGGAAACCCCAATTTTTTTACATTCAAAATAGTTTTTTTTTAATAAAGATAGATCATGATCTATGATATCGTCACCCTAACCTAACGAGTCTGAAACAATCCCATGAGCCACCACGGATATCTAAAACTACAGATAGTAGTATAATACTAACAGCATTAGTGAAGCCACGTGTCTGCAGAAACACTAACTTAAAACAGAGTCAACAGACATGCAAAAAGGCATTCAAATGAGTTGCCTCTAAAGTGAACATTATGGATTAAGCTTCAAATGTTTTGGTACAGCCCCACACGCGCGCACGCACACACACGCGCGCGCACACACACACACACACACACACACACACACACACACACACACACACACACACACCGAGCGCAACATATGCAACCATCATTCAAACGCCAAAGATAAACACAGATGGAAGGACTACTACAGCATGATACCTTACAGTTGATGCATAAAGATATTCTGTGTAACACAGTTGTACATCACACACACACACACACACACACACACACACACACACACACACACACACACACACACACACACACACACACACACACACACACACACACACACACACACACACACACACACACACACACACACACACACACACACACACACACACACACACACACACACACACACACACACACTCTATAAGAGCAACGGCGCCTGGCAGCAGAGTGCTGGGTGTCTGTGTGCTCTCCAGAGTGGCTCACATCTGTCACCCACTTGTGTAAGAGAAGGAAGGGAGGGAGTGTGAAGAGGAGGAGGGGAAGAAGAGAGAGGAAACAGAGAGAAAGGGCTGGATGGACGAGGAAATGCTTCATTAGACTCTTACACACTCTACGGCTGCAATCTTTCCTTTAAAAAAAAAAAAAAAGTATTCTGCATTGAGAGTAGCATGTTGCAGCAGCCTTGCGGTACAGATGCATGCAACGAGGTAAAGATTGAAGGTCAAAGGGTCACATCTCCTTCACAGCCAGCGTTTGTCTGAACGTCCTTGAGCTCCACACTGGCTGACCTTGCACTCTGACCCTGCTGGTGATGTCTCACGTGTGTAGAAATATGCAAATCATAATGCCGGAAAAGACACAACTGGTAACGGTACTTGACGCCTCACGGAGTGTCTATTCACATCCAGCCTGAATCAATGCCTTTGTAAATAGCATGTATTGATGTATATAGGGCGAATAGAAAGCCCAAGATCCCTGATCGCCACCTTGGTGAGAGGCAAGATCTACCTATTTAAGCGTTGAAAGAGAAAGACAGCCCAGATTGTACTTCCAACTTGTATTTGAATTACGTGAAATGCTTTGGTCCAACGTTCTGTAACTAGCATATCAAACTGCCCATAGCTTCACATCAACACATCAACTTCATTCCAACACATCAACTCCAATTCTAAGTTATTCAATTTCATTTTAACACAAAAAGAAAAAGGAATGTGGAATTTTCCACATATGAGGACAGTGTTTCGTTTATAGTAGACAAGCAGATCATATAAAGTGTTATGCTTATCCACGGAAGCTTCAAGTCACATTCATATCAGCATTTTAGAAAATAGAACTGTAATGCTAACAAAATTCTCAATGCAATTAGGCCAAGTACACCTTTATGTCCAACACAAAAAATAAAGGTGTGGCCTATTTCCTTTTGTATGAGGTAATCATTTTGTTCATAGAAGGCACACACACACACACAAAAACCACTAGCAGTGAGCAGATCACATGCAGTGTTATGCTTATCCACTCAAGCTCCATGCAAGTTACATAACATCGGCATTTTAGAAAATATATATAAATAAAATGTATTATTATTATTAAAATAGAACTGTAATTGTGTTTTAACAAAATTGTCAGTCGGTGTAAGCTCACTCAACCATCTCCATGTCAACCCTACTAGGCAGAGCAAATACCTGCTGAAATTTGGCAGCTACCTGTTCCACATCAATGGTCAGGAATGGGTTTAAGACGAATGCAGCAACTTCTTCCATGACGTCTAATTCACCAAAATGCCGACTGAACTCTGCTGCCACTTTGTCCAGGTGAACACAGTACTGCTCAGGGTGAAAAGCGTCCTTGTCACTGATGGCCTGTGACATTTTCTCCAGGTTGGGAAAGTGTGTCAGCCTCCCATTTTTCAGCTGTGTGTTCCAAACACCGAGCTTGTCCTTGAACGCATTCACTGCGCTTATCATGTGGGGCAGGTGTCGGTCTTTTCCCTGGATCTCGTTGTTCAGTGCGATCAGTTTAGCTGTCAGGTCTCTCAGAAACCCAAGGTCCAGCAGCCACTGATCATCTGACAGCTCCTCATGCTCCTCGTTCCTTGTCTCCAGAAAAGTCTTCATCTCGGGCAGCAAATCAACAAATCGCTGCAGCACTTTGCCGCGACTCAACCACCGGACATCAGCGTGGAGGAGTAGGTCTCCGTACGCGGCATCGAGTTCATCCAATAACGGTGTTGAAGCGCTTTTCCTCTAATCGAGTCTAATTCGGCGTTTTGGTGAATTAGACTTTTCTCAGTTTGACCACCAGAGTCATAACTTGAGAAAAGTTCACGACCTTCCCCGCCAAGGCCTGCTGGTGAAGGACACAGTGGTAATTCACAAAGTCAGGAAAATCATGGTCATTACGGCACACCACAATAAATTCAGCGCGCACACCGTGCATCGCTGGGGCTCCATCAGTGGTAATTGTCACCAGTTTGTGAATCGGGAGGTCATTATCGCGGACATATTTTTTAAACTCGTTGTAAATATCCTCGCCTCTCGTTCTCTCCTTTAAGTGCAAAAGAGTGAGAAGATCCTCTTTTACTGTAGAGTCCGGGAACGCCATCCTGACAAATACAACAAGCTGAGCTGTGTCCATTACATCCAGGGATTCATCAAACTGTAGTGAAAAATATTCACTGTGTGACAAATCTTTTAACACTTGTCGATCCACGTCCCCTGACATTTGCTCGACCCTCCTCGCCACTGTATTGAGGCCAAGCTGGACACTGCAGAGCGCGGTTTTCTATGTCGTCTTTGTTTTTGAAGCTGTTCAAACCGTCTGTGCAGTGGCCATTGCCTCCTTGAATAAATCGCCATCTGTAAAAGGCTTCTTGTGTTTAGCAAAAGGTGACTAATACGAAATGAAGCCTCAGCCTTATTTTGAGCAGCAGGTTTTGTGAAAAGCGACTGCTGGGCCTTCAACCCCGCTTTCAGCTCAGCAACTTTCTTAGCGCGGATTGCGCTCTTGGCGGGGAAACTTCTTTGAATTTGTCGTGGTTGGTGTTGTGGTGCCGCTCCAGATTTCCTCTTTTAGACAGCGCTAGAGTTTGGTGGCAAAGTATACAAACACACTTGTCTTTCACCATGGTGAAAATAAATTCATCTTCCCATTCATCTTGGAAATGATACGCTTTCGATTTCTTTCTCGGAGCCTCCGCCATGCCAGCTGACAACATTGCCGTCTATTAGCTATCACCTGCTAGTGCCGTATATTGTCATTTTGCAACAGTAAATGTGCCAGTATCCTTCTTTGATCTTATTAGTCAATTTAATGCCGCCTGTTACACTGAAAAAATACAAAAGTATTTACAAAATACAAAACTATTTTTCTATTATTTTCGGGATCTACAGGGAATGTTTCAAAGATCTATCTGTCGATCGCAATTGATGGGTTGGCGACCACTGCTCTAGATAATAACCATATAATATGTACACGTCAATCAGATTTTTTATAAACAGTTGAAGTTGTGTTCACAAAGGCTAATAACCATTAGCTCTTGCTAACTCATGTACATTACCTAGAGCATAAAATATGTAAACATGCATAAAAATATATTGTTATTCCGTAAGGAAATATTCCTACTGAGCTGTTTACATGGCTTATTTAACTGAGTATATTACTAAAAGTCTTCAAAAAGGTTTTCCATCAGAGACCAACCATAAGTATTTCATTCCTTTGGTCATACTCCTGAAAAGGTTGTTTGCGATATTTGTACCAAAATCTGTTAATATCCGAGTATTTTATGTCAATGTCAGCATGTTTCTCTCTATTTAAAACTGGTTGATTATTTTTTTGGGCCGACCAAGAATTTAGCAACGCAACAGTTCCCTCTATGAAAAGCAAAGGAATTTATCCATTGGTTTTAAAAATATCGCAGAAAATAAACTCTGTAGCCAAAACACCTTCATGATACTAACACCTTTAGTTCAGCAGGATACTCTCCACATATGAACACCACAGTAATTTTTGAAGCGTAAATGTAAAGGCCAGAAGTAAAAAGCTAATGTTCGGATATAAACAAACTACATCACGGTCACATAGCTGCGCGACACCACTGCTAGGCAAAAGGCGCTAATGTTTGGTGTGATGACGTTAAGTCGGCTAATTCAATCACTTGTTAGCAACCGCTAATGTCATTCTAAAGTTTACTGACATATTTTATGTCATAGAATAAAACATGAAATTAACTTGAACTTGTGTTACCACAGAACTTATTCCAGGCATCCAAGAACATGTAAAAAAAATGGTTGACTGAGATGAGGGGACCGGATCTGGCTAATGCTAACTCATTTCCAGGTTTAAGGAGTCATTCCTGCGCCATTGTATTTATAATGAAAAAAAACATCCTGTGGTGTTTAGAGAATTTAAGTATTACGCAGCACCTGACGCACAACCATAACAGAACATGTAGATGAAACGCAACACACAGACACAGACTAACCCCAAGCAGATGGTGTAGCCAGACCTCACAGTATCAGACTATCCCCAGAGTGCCAAAGGTAAAGAAGACATCGCTTTGACACACACACACACACACACACACACACACACACACACACACACACACACACACACACACACACACACACACACACACACACACACACACACACACACACACACACACACACACACACACACACACACACACACACACACACACACACACACACACACACACACACACACACACACACACACACACGCCCTAACCCCACCTCCTCAAACACACACACCCTTACTCAGTTTGTCCCTGAAGAGAGTTATATTTAAACTGCTGGAGAGGAGTCTTGCTCCCCACAGAGGTCTGTTTAATCTCTTAACATCTCTCTGCTCTAAACCCTAACTGGCCTATTTCTGAATCCTCAGAATGTGTGTGCGCGCACACACACACACACACACACACACACACACACACACACACACACACACACACACACACACACACACACACACACACACACACACACACACACACACACACACACACACACACACACACACACACACACACACACACACACACACACACACACACACACACACACACACACACAACATGTTTCCTTTAACCATAACCATCATCCTCTAACCATAACTGAACCAAAGTGTTGCCGTGCAGGGATGCTGTGAAATGCATGTAGGCACGCAGGAGTGGATCAATTTAAGTAAATGAATCCCTGCAGCATGAACGCTGTTTGGAGGCACTGTGCTTAACCAAGGTATTTCTCTGCACACACAGGAGGCCACCCACAGACGGCACAGAGCCTTGGATGTCAGTCAATGCTTGCTGCAATGATGTAGCATCACATTCTCTTAATTCAAAATGACCCAACAAAAACATTAATATGATCTCCGCCAAGGAGGTTTTGTTTCTGGTTTGGCTGGTTGATTAATCTGTCAAGAAGGATTACAAAGTGAACGACTGGCCCGATGTTCATGAGACTTGGTGGAAAGGTGTAGCATGGGTCGAGAAAGAGCCCATTCGAGTTTTGAGCAGAACCAAGTCATGGCACAGACATTTGCATTATTTCTCACTTCTAGCAGGAGGTTGCATCTTTCCAAGTGCCTCTGTAGTTATGTTACAAAAGAGTACGGACTCAAAATGTATTTTGTCGTCCCCTTGGTATCCCTCATTTAAAATTCTAATTTTCAACCACCTGCACAAATAATTCCCATGTTAATAGCAAATTATTACTTTAACTAAGAAAGTTAAAGGGGCCCTATTATGCTTTTTGGGGTTTCCCTTTCCTGTGGTGTGTTTTTGAGCATGTAAATGGTCTGCAAAGGCTAAAAAAAGTTCCCTCCAGAGTTTCTCTACCATACACCCGCCCCCCCTGTCACAAAGCCTCCATTGTAGACCATTATTTACTTCCTTAACATAGTGACATCGGTATGTAACAGTTATGCTCTACACATTGTGTAAGGGGCGGGACTAAAGGGCTAAACATGGTTGGAATAAAACATTCTAGCTCTGTTCTTGTGATAATGTTAGCATTCTCAAAGAACCACTGTGTCTACAGTCAAATAGCATGTTGTTCAGTTCTCTAGTTTGGTCTTTGCTATCTGAATTGTCAATTCATATCTTTTTTTTAACCGTAGTATTACCTGTTGCTCATTTGGACATCGTATGGACCCAGCTGTGAAGAGTTGTTTTTACTCTCAGCTCCAAAACCAGTTCCCTCTCATCAACGTTAGCACTGTGGTGGCTGGACGGTGGCAGAGAGCGGAATATGACGCGCAGTGAGAGGAGAGAAGACAGGAGTAAATCATGCTCATGTCAGCGAGCGATGAGGAGGAGGAAGAGGAGGAAGGAGAGTGAGCGGAGCGATGAGATCATTGGTGGCCGGGGAGCAATTGTGGTGATCAGACGAGTGTACCACCCTGAGAGGGACCAGGTGCTATAGTAAATCACCCTGGAAACGGTCGCCATGGAGACCGTAAAGACACACACGTGCGCACACTGGAAGAGAGAGTCCGTGTGAATGTGTGTTTTTTAAAACAAGTGTGTATGAGAGAGTGATGTGTTTTATATAATCTAATCGTGGCGGCTGAGAATGGTACGTCCGAGTGACAACACAGAGGTGGACTGCTCTTTGTTGTGTCCTGTGTGCTTTCATATCACAACCTTTATGACTGTCTGTATGTTCATATATATGTGTATCAAAGGTAATATACAAAGCTTGTAGCTAGAGGTAGCAATAAACTGTGTGTGTGTGTGTGTGTGTGTGTGTGTGTGTGTGTGTGTGTGTGTGTGTGTGTGTGTGTGTGTGTGTGTGTGTGTGTGTGTGTTTTCACATTTGGGCTCTTCCCAGAGAGAATTCCCAACTAGAGGGTTTGAATTATTCACAGCTGCGATCAGTGCTATAACACGGCTCTTTGCGGAGGTGAAGATACACTCCACACATCTCTCCATCTTCCCATCTCAGTTTACCTCCCTCCCTCCCGCCCACCGATCCACCCTCCCGCGTTATGACAGTAAACTACCTTTTTATCCATCCAGCCACCCCCCGTCTCCACCCTCCGTCTCTGTGAATAACCAATCCATCTCTCCTTTCCTTCCTCATCTCTTCCACTCATTCTTTCCACAAATCCCTCCCTCTTTTTTCGGACACCTCCATCTAGCCACTCCTCCCTTGCTCTCCGTCCACCCTTCCACTTCCATCCATCTTCCCTTTATTCCTCCCTTCTTTGTTCACCCCGAGGGTCGAACTCGCCTGCCTCATTTGCCCATTGGCGTCTCTCTGTCCTCCTCCCTCTGCTTTCATTTATTCCTCTACCTGTTCACGTTTGTTTTCCTCCCTCCATCCATCTTTATTGGTAATTGCTAATTTAATGTCCGGTATCCGTCCCTGCTCAGCAGCTATCACTCCGTTACCCCCCCTCCTCTCTTTTCACCATTATTTTCACTCTCTCCTCCTCATTTCCATGACTCCATCTTTACTGAACGGCTGTATAACCTCCACCTCTCTTTGTCCCCCCACCCCCTCCATCCGCCTCTCTAAATCTATCTCTGCCTCTGTCATGGCCCCCTCATTATGCCTTCTCCTCCCTCTCTCCCTCTCTCCAGAGAAGCCATTAGGTGCTGCTGTAAGGCTATCACTCTCTTGCTCTCTTTTTCCTCCTCTCTCTGCCGTAGTCTCGGGGCAATAGGCCCCCCCCTTCCCTCCCCTCCGTCCACCCCGCCATCCCTCCTCTCCATCTCTCTCTTCCTGCGTGTCTTCAGGCGATCTTGCCTCTCCTCCCTTTTTCCCTCCCCCCTCTCCCCGCATCTTCACATCATCATCCTCTTCCATCCTCTTCGCCCTACCTCCATCTTGATTTCTCCACCTCTCCAACTGCCCCCCCTACCCCACCTTTCCCTCCATCCTACCATATTCCAGTAAGATAGTCCAGTGTAGCGCTAGGTTTATATACCCTCCATACTGTATCTAAATATATGCCACAGATATAGATATTTCACCAACAAACTGTGTTTTTTTTAAAAAGGCCTTCAGGAAAACATCTGCCGCAGAAATCTGGCAGGGTTATCGGCTCTGCAGGAGGGATATAATGATGAAGAAATCCAATTTTCTTGCCCACTTATTGTATTAGAAGGGAAACATTCCCAAATCGTTCCGAGCACATGCACACCAGTGCTATCTACGGTGCACAATCTACCCCGACGCCTTTTGTCTTACACACTTAGCCGCCTTTCTACGCGCCGCACCTCCAGCTATCTCCATCGCCCCAGACTCTGCCCATCTTTGTACGCCATTAATCTCTCCTCCTTTACCTCCTCTGCCTCTCTAATGTGGGGGGGGGGGGGGGGGAGAGAGACAGAGTGGGAAATATGGAGAGAGAGTGACCATTATCGGAGGCAGCATCTGCAATAATTCCACAGCAGCCTATTATCCACAATAGAGCCAAAATGGCCTTTGGTAATATGATGAAATCTGCCGTAAAAAGTAGAAATGGGACTAAAAGCGTCGGAGTGTAGAAAAACCTCCATTCCTCAGCTGCTTTATCACATTATTGCATTCTACTCATCTCTCTCTCTGTCTGCCTCCCTCCCACATTCACTGCATTACTGTGTCTTCCTCCCAATTCTCTCCATTTCACTCTGTTTGTCCCTCTCTCTCTGCTTGTTTGGCGATAGCCCTCCCTGCATCAATCACACACTCTGTCCCTCTCTATTGCCCTCCTCTCGTTCTCTCCTCTATATGTGACTCTCCACGAGTGTGTGTCGATTGGATAAGTCCCGGTTCTCAAAAAAAGCTGAAAATGGAAATTCCATTAAACTAAGTGTCGGTCTCAGGCTCTTCCTAATGCAGCTCAAATCCAACACACACACTTGCAGATGGACAGGCATGAGTGAGCATGGATGCAAACACAAGAGCGAGAAAGGACCTTCCAATCAGTAGCGTACCACGAATAGCGCAGGAAAAAACAATTTGCTGTCATTGCTAACAGCTGCTGGTGGTGTTTGTGTGTGTGTGTGTGTGTGTGAGAAAGTGAATGTGCACCAGGCCCATCTCTCCCCCATTCCTTCTCTCCCCTCCTCCACTGCGCTGTCCCCAAGGGAGTTGGAGAGGTGATGTATGGACCCTCTCCTGATCGCACGACTCAGCAGAACAGATGGACAGAAAGAGAGAGCTGTACAGTTTTAGACCGAACAAAAGGGGCTACGCGGTGGTGTTTGTGTCTGTAAATGTGCGGGTGTGTGTAGCGTGAATGTAGATTGCAGATCCGGAGAGCTAATCAATATTGTTTTCAAAAATCTTTACAGCTGGAATCCAGTTTCCTGTTTTAAGTATGGGGATCTTTTAACACCATGTTAGCTTATTTTCTGTGGCTGGAGAGTCTTTCTGCAATCCGGTACTGTAAAATGTGGATCAGCTTGTCAAGTACTACCTGTTCCAGTAGCAATGAACTTTCCCGCAGCACTAAAATCAACATTAACCTACAAGTTAAACTGCTAGAATCATCTTAGAAGTTGTGCAAAGGTTACGTCAAGTTAGCTAGTTGAGAGCCTGTCCAAGGTTGGGAAAATTAGTCATGTGTAATCTACGCTTTCACCTAGTAATGCTGCTTGTTGGGTTGTCTGGAATTGTTTGTAGATTCCAGGAAGTTATAAGGTTGAAAGGAACTGCCTGTAAAGGCCTGCTGCAGAGGTCATGAAGGACTCAGTTAGCATTAGCCCAAGCTAATGCTAAGACTGACGTTTGCTTGTTCATTCAAAGTTGATTAAAACTAGTCCTATGACCATCCAAAACGTTCAGATTGCGCCGAGTTCTTGGCATTATGTATGGCTACATGCAGTTTTCTCGAGAACCTTACAACTTCACAATCAACAACTGCAATGACAAAGTTACCTCACCAAGATTTGGTCACAAAATGTTTCCCGTTAGCCTAGGTAGACAACTGGCTTCTGTCAATTAAAAGCGACCCAAATCGCTGTTGCTTAATGAGGCTAAATACATCAGTATGAACCTTTTTGGTTGCCTCTATTTCAGATCTTTCAATTGTTGGTAAGACAGATCTAGAGTGTTTATTTTACTCTGTGTTGGAATTCAGAAGACACTGGACTGGCTGCCAAACATGTAGATTTTTCCGGAGCTGTATGTTGGGCAGGTAGTGTACCATTTGTATAGTACGGTCTTTTTCTTTTTTTGGTACAGCTTCCTGCTACTTGAATAGTTCGATACGAGTTCTGAGAGTTAAACAAAACATTTTATTTTGGGCTACGCTAAACTCCTTGTGGAGGTAAGGCTAGGGTTAGGGTTATGAACTCATAAGTGTGGTGATACTGTCTGTCATAGCAACCCCATTACATTAAACATAAACACTTATAAACCCACATACTGAAAACTAAATGTTAAGTTACGAGAAGATGCCATATAACACACACAGTACACATTATGTGCGTCTGTGATGAATTCAGTGGCATGGTAAGAGCGAAGCACGTAGCAAGAGATGCAATTGCTCATCAAAGAGCATCCATCTGTTCATTTAAGCTAACATATAACCTCTTTGAAAGTCTACCTGCTGTGAAGATAATGGCAGACGTTCACTGGCTGAAACCGTGTTGCAAGGCTCTGGTTGTGAGGCTGCTAAGGCAGACTAAACCGGAGCGCTATCCACACAAAACTGAGCCGTAAAGAGTCAATTATCTCGGTGGTGACCAGAGACCCTTCTTTTCGCCGCCTTATCATTTCCACAAAACAAGAGCAATTGAGGAGTGGTTAAGAGGGAGGGAGGGAAGCGGGTGAGAGGTGGGTGGAGGAATGGCTCAAGGAGGGACGGAGGGGAAAGCTGTTGATAAAGGAAGGGAGCAAGCAGCCACCCTGAGGAGATGAAGAGAAGAAGGCAGGAGGCGGGAGGGAGGGGATGTATAGGGGAAATCATTTTTGAAGGAGTGGACTGTCGTGGGCCGACCTAGAGGGAGAAATAGATGTGTAAACAAACACCGGCTTAAGGGACAAACAAGAGTGAGCCGGAGAGAGAGACAGAAGAGGGAGGGGAAGATGGAAGCAGAGTGGGAGGAAGGCACGGAGTGAGAAAACAAGCTCGACCATGTGTTTAAGTCAACAGCAGCAAGAGAAACCTCAATAGAGAAAAAAGGTGTGGGCGGGAAAAAACACTCCACGGGGAGAGAGACAGATGTAGAAGGGGAGCAGGCACTGTGAGATGTAGAAAGAGACAGAGAGAGAGGGGAAGGGAACAGACGTATGGAGTGAAAGAAGTCGAGAGGGGAGATTTTTCAGAAAGGAACGCAGACAGTGACAGTATAGCTTGGTGACAGCGCTGACTGTTGACAGCAGAATAAACGAAGGCGAGGTGGGAGGGGAGGGATGGGGTGATGGGGAATTAAACGACAAGAAGAAGAACTAATTATTCTGTGATTCCGCTAATTAGCTCTGGCTTTACTGACAAGCTCTGCAAAGGCAACAGACGTTTACCAAAGGATTCACACTACCCTGATGGCCCGGGTGGGAGGGACCAAGGAAAGGGAGGGAAATAGAGAGGGAAGATGAGGTGGGACAGAGCGGCAGCTACAAATATGGGCGGGGAGGGGGGACGAGTCACAGCAAGACGGATGAACAGAGATGGACGAAAGGAAGGAGGGTGGGAGGGTTGAGGAGGTTGCAGTGATGTGGGTCTAGAGTTATCTGAAACCACCCTGTCAACAGAGGAAGAAGAAGAAGAAGAACGAGAGCGAACCCCGGGGGATGAACGTGTGACGTCTGTTTACCCATGCATTGAGCAGCTTTTACATCAACTAACAATTAAAAGGCCTTATTTAGACTCTTCACACTGCACATAATGCACACACACGCATGTCAATGATGGGAAGTCATCTTTAAACACTGACTGGAGTCTAATAATTGCTACTTATAAAAAAGGCCGATGCAGGGTGAGTGTGTGGTGCGGAGGAAGGGTTTCTCGTGGTTTTATAAAAAGTATTAATTGCCGAGAAGATCATTCTGTTCGAGTGGTTTCTTGCAATAAATTACACTTTTCTTCTACGTTTGAACTGTGTATAACAAAGCATTAAATAACATTTCTGACATGTGTTAAAGGTATTGTTGTGATATTTAATTAGTACAATTGACCGTTAACCGCTTTCCGTTCCAGCACGGCACAAACACAGTCTCGTGGCAGGTTTGCTAGTTAAACGAGTCCTTGATTATACAAAAGCAGACAAAAGCAGTTTTTTTTTTTTTAAGATATGAAACAATAAAGGAATATTCATCAAAAATATGTAGGCTAAAATAAATATTCAAAATGCTGGCTACATTTTAATGTTAAAAAAATCAATCTGGCGCTCTTTGGAAGTCAAATTAAGGCTAAATAATCAATTGTGTGTGCTCTATGGAACCTTTTTTTTCTACCCATTGGTTCTATAGGTATAAATGGCAATGACACAGCCAAAAAAGTACTCACAAAAAGCATCGTGAACACAAGTCCTTTTTTGAATAAATGTCTGCTGATTTTTATATGTTTTGATGAATTAATACCCAAAATATGTAGGCTACTTGTTTCAAAGATTTTCTAAAGTAAAAAGTGTACTTTAGGGTTTTCTCAATAACAATACTCGTCGTTCTAAACAATGTGTCAGTAGTTTGCAACTCATTTCCAACACGTCTCCAGCTACTAGCACGTGCAAAGCAATAACATTTCCCATACTTATGAGGCATCATTTATATCTTATGATAACTTTACAAGCAACTTCACTCAATTAATTTGATAGCGATATATTAAAGTTTTAACAGCAGGATTCTAATTTAAACGCAATGCTACTACTGATGCTAATGCTCCAAGAAGATTTTATTAGCTGTAGCTACCTAACGTTAGCTAAGTTAGCATAAAGTTAACACAGATGTTTCTCTAGTGGAATTCAGGGTAAGGATAAGTTAGGTAGGTGGATTTTTGGCAAACATTTCCAGAAACTCCTGTGACATGATTTATGACTGTAATTTAGATATGCCTTGGTTCTTCTGTGCCCACGAGAGAAAGGCAAAGACAAATGTAAAGAGGAAGTGTGTGTATGCTGCGAGCTCATTTGCAGTTCCTGCGCTTTACTCTGACTGAGTAACGCCACGTGCCAGGAACGTGGCACTCGACAAAGCATTAGTTTACTGATCACATACACACACATTCACACACACACAGACACGCTGCAGCTAATGGTTACCGGCAGATCCAAGCACGAGTGAAGGGGGCGAAATGAAAGAGAGGGGTTAAGTCGCTGAGTATGGAGGGATTTAGACCTCAAACAGTTAGAGGAAAGGAGAGAGAGAAAGAGAGAAGGAGAGAGACAAGGAGGGGAGGGGGGAGTAAAAGAGTGCACTGAATGACTCACTGAGCGTGTAAGTGTTTAACTGTGCCGTACTGGTGTTAGTGAGTGATAGGGAAATCTACAGGGACCAACGGTGAAGGCGATGCCACCAGTGCGGCAGTAACGTTGCTCCTTGGAGAGCTAAAGAGATAAAAAAGAACATGCCGTGGAAGAAAGAAGGGATACCCCTCGGTTTAATTTCTCTTCTCTGACTTCATATCCTTCTTCCCATCCCGGATGCGTCTTTAACAGATGAGATATCCCACCATTACTGACCCCGGCGTATTGATAGGTTCCACATTTCTCTGTGTGCATGCATGTGTGTGTTTGTCCTGGGAGACTAATGTTATGCCTCCAGTTTCTGCTGCAGAGAAATCAATGACAGCACAACCCTTCCACCTTAGAAAAAACAATGATGGGATGGTTAGCACACACGTGTGTTTGTCATGTGTGCACAGTGTGTATAAGGATGTCTATGCCAGGTTGTTAGCTGATATTTACACATCCTTTTCCAGGGGGAATTATAGATACAGCCGTAAAATGTGCTTGCCTATCTGCTAATCCTCACTAGTGACAATGTCTTTCAAACCTAGGAGGTGTTCATTAGCGCTGGCTAATGGCGGCCGAGGTGGGCTAATGCGTCAGGTCCTCTCAGAGAGGAGAGGGCCATTTGTGCCGGGCTGCTGAGATTGATTGGGGCTGGGCAAGAGCGGCATATTGTAGCGTCATTAGCCTTGCTCATTGACCATATGGAGATCAATACTTAGAGCGGCCCGAAGGCAGTCAGAAACACACACACACACACAAACACACACACACACACACACACACACATACCTCTATTGGAAACATGGAGGGAGAGAATGCACACACTCCATATCCACAAGCAGCCCGTTCTCTCAAAAATTGTAATGATTCGACTATTAAGAGTGAGGCATGAATCAGTGGTAATGGCTACAAGAGAGGGGCCGTATTGATAAATTGTTACTCATGTCCAAGCACGTACACACACGTACACATACACGTAAACGTATACACACACACACACACACACACACACACACACACACACACACACACACACACACACACACACACACACACACACACACACACACACACACACACACACACACACACACACACACACACACACACACACACACATATATGTAGCATATGGCAACACAAAATTAGAGCATCACATCTTATA
The DNA here is from genome assembly GCF_036324505.1 of Eleginops maclovinus. Taxonomy (NCBI): domain Eukaryota; kingdom Metazoa; phylum Chordata; class Actinopteri; order Perciformes; family Eleginopidae; genus Eleginops; species Eleginops maclovinus. The sequence goes on along the minus strand of NC_086353.1, from coordinate 19,764,764 downwards.
AGCAGAGAACATGTCCAAGGGATTGGAAGTAAACAAATAGGTTTCACATTGTGCCCTTCATACATTTATGATCAGAACCAATCAGGTTGCAGGTACAATAAAAGGCGGAAGAAAGTGCAATGTCACAAACAGTGGAAAGCTATCACAGCAATTATTTACCTTCCACCTTGAAAATCTGGAGTTTTACAGTAAAAGTTCACTTTTTGTGCTGTAACTTATTTGTCCCCATATTTGAATGGCGACCACAGGGCATTGCTAGAAAGGACAACCCTTTGTCTTTTTGCTGAAGCGGGGCATCACTTTTCAAATGATGTGTGGCCTTGGAGATTAATAAAAGGGCTGCGATTAACACAACAGGTTCGATGTCAGTGTGAACACACCATTGGAAGGATTTCTGTTGCCCTAACCAGAACGTGACTGTAACAAATTTGCAGGAGGTTGAGCGAAATGTCAATCAAAACTCAGTTATTGCTTTGCCGAGTATCAACAGGGCAGAAATTCACACTCTGCCAAAGCAATCTCACCTCAAGTCCATTAAGAGGTTATTCTGAAGCTCTCAATCATACAACATGATGCTCTAAAAATGCTCACAAATCCAATGGTTCCATGAAGCCTTAAAAAAAATTCCATCTGCCGATGAAGATCAGGGGATTTCACTGAAATCTTGAGGAAAATTACAAAATTGACCTTTTGAAGGCATTGTTCTCACAGTTTTTTCCGAGGTCAAGAATGAACATTAGCTCTACTGTTTGGCATAAAGAATGGAAGGAGAGGGAAATAGATCACTTGGCTCCGTGCAAAGTGGAACCATCGTAAGTCCCATTTGCAACTGACAACCAACAGTAATACTAATATTTTAACTCTTTTGACAAAAATTCAATCTTTCCTGCCCAAGACGCGCTCCAAACTTTCCAAAGTTTTCGGCATTGAGTCTAAAAGAGAGACCAAAAAGGTTACAAGTATAAAAAGACGTGACATTTTCACTGTTTACCATCTCCAGCTTGTTAGTGACATGAAATATGACACACCAAAACACAAAGGCAGTTTAGATGTAATGGAAAAGAAGTCTACTGACTATTTGAAGCAAGATTTTATCTTGTTTAAAAAAACAGCATATACACGCTTGTTTAGGTGGAAAATTGGTATTACTGACCAAATGACTCGCCAAAATTCTGACAGTCAATAAGAATATTAACATTTACACCAATGGGATATATTACTTCAATGGAAATGTTAAAATTGAAAGACCAGCAAACGTTTTAACTACTTTCCACACTTCTGCCGTGTATACAATGCAAAATACAAAGTAGAAAGTCTGTTAACTTTAGGCCATAATCACTCTTTGATTTGCACTCTCAGCCTACAAGCCAGTATGTTTGACCACCAAATATTAAGCCAGACTGGACTTAGTTTTGTGAATATTACAATACTGCAAGGTCAGTATCCATGCCCTGTTATGTGGAGAAGCGTTTAGGGCCCATATTTGCAGGTGAGTCTCAAGACACAACGCCGGCTATTTCAGTCTCATCTGCAAGGAGGGAGAAATGGAGGAGCAGGAGAGGAGGAGCGGGAGGGTCGGAGAAGGAAGAACGGAAACTAAGGCTCTAAATTTAGCCCGATGCGACATTCCAGAGAAGAATAATACTGCTTCCCCCTGCTGCTGCGAGTGGAGGAAGATGAGGGAGAGGGAGGCACCAGAGGTGGGACGTATGCAGAGACATGAGGATCCCTAAAACATGTGAAAAAAGGACTCAAATCTAAACTACCAATGAGAGTTTTACACTGTTTGGTGGCTAAAAAGAAACAATGCTGCGGTATGAAAAGTCTCCACTCATTGACGGTGATTGTGGAAGTTTTCTGCGCCTGACTGCTTAGGGAAACTATCATGTGATTCTCGTCCTCGTATCCCTGACCTTCTGCGGAGGGAGAGAAAAAAAGAGGAGGAGAGAGGTGAAGGAATTTTTGAAAGAGCAAGGGAGTGGAGAATAGAGGCAGAAGGAAGTGAAGGAAAGATGAGAGGGAGGGAGTGGAGGAGAGGATAAGGATTAAAAAAAAGTATGAAAACATAGCCCCACTCCCTATTGCACGCACACATGGGTGTAAACATACGCAAGAAACGAGTTAATGGGGTGGTTCCAGCAATGTTGTTGCTTTGTGTGATTAAGCGTGTGTGTTCGTGCTCTTCAGACTCACATGACCACACACACAGCTTGGGGTGCGTCGCCCACCAGGTAAGTGTGTGCCTGAATCAAAAGACCTGCTACGTGTGTTACAAGTGACCTTTATCTGTCACTGTGTTCCTGTGAATCAGCAAGCAGAGTGACCAATAAACAAGGGCAGCTGGCACCAAATAATCATTGAATATGCATCGGTCTATACCTCCTGATACAACAGTGTAAAGTATTTCAATTACTGTACAGTATATTTAAATAATTTCAATGTATTCCACATATGTATATATTTTACATCTTCATTGTTGTTATTGTAAATATTCTTCACTCTTTTTGCACTATTTTATTTATCTTATTTGCACCATGAGTTGTTGAAGGAGCATGGGATATAAGATTTTCATTGCCAACATATACAGTGGGGAGAACAAGTATTTGATACACTGCCAATTTTGCAGGTTTTCCCACTTACAAAGCATGTAGAAGTCTGTCATTTTTATCATAGGTACTCTTCAACTGTGAGAGACGGAATCTAAAACAAAAATCCAGAAAATCACATTGTATGATTTTTAAATAATTAATTTGCATTTTATTGCATGACATAAGTATTTGATACATCAGAAAAACAGAACTTAATATTTGGTACAGAAACCTTTGTTTGCAATTACAGAGATCAGATGTTTCGGGCTGTCACTGGGCAATACGGACTTTCAGCTCTCTCCAAAGATGTTCTATTGGGTTCAGGTCTGGAGACTGGCTAGGCCACTCCAGGACCTTGAGATGCCTCTTACGGAGCCACTCCTTAGATGCCCTGGCTGTGTGTTTTGGGTTGTTGTCATGCTGGAAGACCCAGCCACGAGCCATCTTCAATGCTCTTACTGAGGGAAGGAGGTTGTTGGCCAAGATCTCGCGATACATGGCCCCATCAATCCTCTCCTCAATACGGTGCAGTCGTCCTGTCCCCTTTGCAGAAAAGCATCCCCAAAGAATGATGTTTCCACCTCCATGCTTCACGGTTGGGATGGTGTTCTTGGGGTTGTACTCATCCTTGTTCTTCCTCCAAACACGGCGAGTGGAGTTTAGACCTAAAAGCTCTATTTTTGTCTCATCAGACCACATGACCTTCTCCCATTCCTCCTTTGGATCATCCAGATGGTCATTGGTAAACTTCAGATGGGCCAGGACATGCGCTGGCTTGAGCAGGGGGACCTTGCGTGCGCTGCAGGATTTTAATCCATGACGGCGTAGTGTGTTACTAATGGTTTTCTTTGAGACTGTGGTCCCAGCTCTCTTCAGGTCATTGACCAGGTCATGCCGTGTAGTTTTGGGCTGATCCCTCACCTTCCTCATGATCATTGATGCCCCACGAGGTGAGATCTTGCATGGAGCCCCAGACCGAGGGAGATTGGCAGTCATCTTGGACTTCTTCCATTTTCTAATAAATGCACCAACAGTTGTTGCCTTCTCACCGAGCTGCTTGCCTATTGTCCTGTAGCCCATCCCAGCCTTGTGCAGGTCTACAATTGTATCCTTGATGTCCTTACACAGCTCTCTGGCCATTGTGGAGGGGTTGCAGTCTGTTTGATTGAGTGTGTGGACAGGTGTCTTTTATACAGGTAACAAGTTCAAACAGGTGCAGTTAATACAAGTAATGAGTGGAGAACAGGAGGGCTTCTTAAAGAAACACTAACAGGTCTGTGAGAGCCGGAATTCTTACTGGTTGGTAGGTGATCAAATACGTATGTCATGCAATAAAATGCAAACTAATTATTTAAAAATCATACAATGTGATTTTCTGGATTTTTGTTTTAGATTCCGTCTCTCACAGTTGAAGTGTACCTATGATAAAAATGACAGACCTCTACATGCTTTGTAAGTGGGAAAACCTGCAAGATCGGCAGTGTATCAAATACTTGTTCTCCCCACTGTACATTGTATCTGCTGTGCATATGACAAATAAAACCTTTGAACCTTGAACCTTTGAATCAACCCTATAACTGTTTTCCTTTTTTTAAAATTACCCATATATATATACATTTCATTCATAGAAGGGTTTATTACCTGGTTCTGATTTGTTTTTGTGTAGTTCTGCCTATCCTTATGGGATAGGATGCAACCAGTCCCATATATCCATTGATATCCACTGATGTTGCGTTGCACACACATAGTGGCACAGACAGCCACACACATATAATCGTGTTAGCACAGAAACATGTTGTCCTTGGTGGAGGAAGTTCCTCAGACTGATTGAAGAAGACATAACCTTGGCATTTATTAACATCTGCAAATCTAACATTGAGGAACAAACTTAAAAACAAGGTTCTGACAGGAAGAAAGTCCAGTAAGATGGTGTAGTTTAGGAAACATGTAAAATATTTAATAGTCAATGTTTTTTCCATAAAAGATAAGTAAAAAAGTGTACTGTCAATTACACTTTTAAGAAAAACTATAAACTCAGCAGGTCAGTCAAAAAAATAGTCATGACGTGATAGCTGAGATCTGTCATGATTGTGGTCCAATAGTGCAAAAACAAGAAACAAAACAAGGCAGACCATCAGACTGGAGAGCCAACAGATTATCGAAACTAATAAAAAAAACAAAAAACAAATGAAAATAAAAATAAAAGCCCAAAATGTAAGTAACAACCCTTCACTGGACGGTGAGCATACACAGAACTAAGGCAAGGTCAAAATAGGAAATTGGTCTTTAAATGAAGACTGACACTTTGGCAAACCATTTTCTGTCTGTTTGCTATTTTCGAGATACATTTCACAAGCTTTGGTCTTTTATCTCAATTTATGACCAATCTCATCTAGCTCTTGGGAATGAAACAAATAAGGATATTCCTAAAAACATCAAACTACTCCTTTAAAAAAACTGTTGCTGTGTTCAAAGATCTCAATTAACTTGGTTCAATATTCAATATTATAAGAATAAGACCCAATTTGGAATAAAGGGGAATTATTGTTTCGGAGCCGTTCTTTAGTGACGGCACCTTAGCCGAGCTGGAGTGGTGGGCTGACCGAAAGATAAAGCAGACGGGTGTTAACTACAGCGCAGAGTGCATGTGTGTGAAAAAGTCAGGGGAGGAAAGAGAGAGTGATAGAAACAGAGGGAGAGTTGGAGTAGGAGTGGGAAAGGGGGTGGAGCGTTTGAGTAGTTTATGCAGGAACTGTTTGTGCCTTTCCAGAGCAGGGTGACATAGCGGTGGCAGACATTAACAAACAATCAGCGCCACCGGAACATCACGAATCAAAGTGGGTCTCAATTTAAGTGACTTCTCAGCCCACTCTATGCGACTCCTAAATGGTACAGACCCAGGGGAGATAATTGAGGGGTGCAGGAATGAGTTCTTTACAACTTGGAAATGAGTTAGCATTTGACCATTAACTGTTACCTCATCTTGAAGTCAATGTAATAACTAAATACAACAAAATACTTTTTTCTCTGTCATGAAATACGTTACTAAATACCACATTCTTAACTGTCCTGGAAATGAGTTAGCATTTTAACAATTCCGTTTCCCTTGTTTCGAAATTCAGCGTAAAAAAAAGAAAGAATGTTTTGTTTAGACGCCTAGCTTAAGGTCTTTGATCAACGCAACATAAGAGACTTTGTTTTGGTGACATAAAATACGTTAGGAAATACCACACCATCATAATTACCTATAGTTTATATCTTTATATATTTGGTCTATGGTTTATATGTGTCATAAAAACAGCGGCTGCTAACAAGTGACTAAATGAGACAACTAAACATAACTACGGAGAACATTAGCCGCCTTTAGCTTAGCGGTGGTGATGTGCAGCTGTGTGATTGCAATGTAGTTCTTTTATAGCCTAACATTTGCTTTTACTTTTGTTGATTGCATTTACGCTTCCAAAATGGTAAAGTGGTGATAATATGTGGAGATTATCCTGATGAACAATATGTGTAAGTATCATAAATGTTTGTTTGATTGCGATGCTAACGGATCGGTTTTTGTATCTGCAACCCTCTATGGAAGGTTTGGTGAAAGCATGACGGGGAATGTCATGATCAGTGACCTCTTGTTACATGTAGGCAAACAACCCCTCCCCTTCCATCTCCACCTCCCTCTCTCAGGGTTAGAACGATGGCGAGGCCTGCCCACAATGAGGTCAAAGACTGATTTACTTCCTTATCAATTGGACCAGGCAGCTGCCTTTCATAGGATAGCGAGACAGAAAGGAGGAGAGATGAACGATGGAAACGCAGGACAAGATTGAGGGTTACGATGGGCAAGGTCACGTTACTATGGAGATTTGACGGCAGCGTGACGTGGAAGGCGACTGTGCTGACTATCTGACACAGACGCACACATCAAGGTCTCCAGTCTGGAGAGTCAAACACGGGAAGCAGAAGAAATGGAGGGAGAGAGTGATAGATGGAAAACGAGACAGATCTGGTCTTTTGCTACGGCAGCAATGGAGAAAATAGAGAGCTCTGTATGTGTGTGTGTGTGTGTGTGTGTGTGTGTGTGTGTGTGTGTGTGTGTGTGTGTGTGTGTGTGTGTGTGTGTGGTGCTGCAGCCCTCCTCTGCCAGATTACAGAGTGACGTAGTGTTATCATTTCTCTGATAGGAGCTCTGCCACAAGAAGAGGAAGAGGAGGAGGCAGGGGATGGAAGGAGAGGACAGAAGGGGGGGAGGGGTGACGAGTCTCATTGCTGGAAAAATGGTCTGATAGCCAAGAAAAGGGTAGGGAGGGAGGGAGGCAAAAGGAAAAGTGAGGTTGAGATAGAGTCATAATGCCACACAAAGGAAAAGAGTACACAAAGAGAAAGAGAGAGGAAAAAGAGGGCAGAGGGAAGAGTTGAAAGTGAAAGAAGAGGGAAAAGGCTCGAAAAGAGAGTTCTTTGTGTGCGAGATCAAGCGAGGAGAAAAGTTGAAAAACAAGCGAGGGGGAAAAAAAGGGCAGGAGAAGAAGGGAAGCGTAGAGGTGACAGAGAGGTGAGAAGACAAGGGGAGAGAAAGAAAAAGACTGAAAGAATGGATAAGACAGTGAGCTGCCCCGAGCGACTGGTGGGTCACACAAATTGTGTGTGTGTGTGTGTGTGTGTGTGTGTTTGTGCGTCCACATGGCAGCGGCAAGCAACATTTACAAAGAGGCAGCTGTTCCATTAGCTACTGCCATTGTGTCTAATTACATCCTGGTCTCCTTAGACACACGCTCACATCGTTTACACACGCTCACACACACACACGCTCACACACACACACACACACACATGCTCACACACACACACACACACACACACACACACACACACAGCATATGCGCATACAAACACACAATCGCTGCCTCTCCAGCCAACCAAGAAATCCCTACCATGCACGCTAACAAGGAAAGGAACTTGGAGCGACAGAGCCCCAGCATGTGTGTGTATAAGTGTGTGTGTGTGTGTGTGTGTGTGTTAATCACAGTGTCATGCACACTCCCTTACAACCCCACCCCCCCAAACACAGGAATACAAGGCAGAGAAAAGATCCCTGAGTGTGTTAGCTAGCATCTTTTTTCTTGCACACACACACACACACACACACACACACACACACACACACACACACACACACACACACACACACACACACACACACACACACACACACACACACACACACACACACACACACACACACACACACACACACACACACACACACACACACACACACACACACACACACACACACACACACACACACACACACACACACACACACACACACCTCCCCCAGCCTTTGAGGAGAGGAGGATCTGAGGCTTTGTGAAATACCAAACATACCAGAGAAGCCACATGAGAGAGAAAAAGGCAGCTTTTGAGGAGCCTCAAAAGACACACACACACATGGCTTGCAGTTGTAACAGAAGTCAGGCTTTTTTACGCAAACACATACACGTATGCTAAGCTAACATGATGTAAAAGCAGATAAACACACACACACACACACACACACACACACACACACACACACACACACACACACACACACACACACACACACACACACACACACACACACACACACACACACACACACACACACACACACACACACACACACACACACACACACACACTTCATCCCTAATCAGCTCGGTGGTGTAGCATTTGGATAAGAAGCACTCCTAAGACTCCTTGACAATGGTGAGACAGGAGAGCTTACATTGTATTAAACCAGACAAACCGTACACAAGCATCCTTCAAGCTAAGCACTGCTTGCTAACCTGCAGTCTGAAATCACACCGGCACAGAAATAAAGGAGAAAGTCAACAGGGGTACGGACCAACGAAACACAAGTGTGGTTTTCACTTAAGTCGAGCCAAAAAAGATTTGACACTTTGTGATCCGCAGAAACTCAAGGACATGAAACAAAGATCAACTCTGAATGTCCCTGAAAGTTTGACTTCACGATAAGAGAGCTTAATGACGTTAGACTCTTCACCAGTATCAAAATACTAGCAGCACCTCTATTACATTTTTTCCATAGCAATAAAGGGGCCCTATTATGCAAATTTCCAGGTTCATATATTAGTGCCTCTACTGTGACATGTTTACATGCTTTAATGTTCAAAAAGCTCTTTTTTCCCCTCATACTGCCTTTGTTACAGCAGCTCTTTTTTTACCCTCTGTCTGAAATAAGAGCTTTGTATGCACTGATTGGTTAGCTGGCCGGCTCTGTTGTGATTGGTCAACCACTTTAAGATATCTCGCTTCTTTGTCAATCAAATACAATGTGTTGGCGGGCAAGCCAATAAAAGCGCAAGTGTTACATAGTGATGTCACTTGGTCGTGGAAGTAAACAAAGGAGTCCAACTGTTGTTAGAGGCAGGGGAGGATACCTTGGGACTTTTGCCTTTGCAGACTATTTACATGCAAAAAAGTCTATATAACACACTACAGGAAAGGGTAAACCTCAGAGAGCATAACAGGGCCCCTTTAAAAAAAGAAAAAAAAGTATTTTAAAAAATGATATGATGGCGTGAAACTTGAATAAATACAGTTGTTTGAATGAAGTGTTTAAACAACAATATTACAGATTTAAGAGGGAATTATGACCTGTTTAACTTACAAATAAAACAAATAGTTATACAAGGAGTGTATGTTGCAGTACACAGGATATCATGTTTTTTTTTACAGTGGTATTGAACTGGATTAAATCATGGAATATCACTGGCACTGGTATCGACCTCTACATTTTCCTGTATGGTGACATCACTGGTTTGGAGTAGAGTGGACACACACTGTTCTCTTTATACTGTATTGGGTGTCTGCATGGATGGACGTGTTAACACATGTTTTATCTAGTCTGGTTTTTATTTAGTTACATAGAGTTTTACGTCATTTACTGTCTGCACACCCCACACTGTGAAATTGCGTCTTTCTTTAAAATCGGCGACACAAAGTCAACAGGACGAGAGATAGTGAACGACAGAAAGAGAGGAGAGATGAAACAGGTAGGTCACCTCGTGGAGCTTGTCATCAGCAAAACCAGACATTGTTTCCTCACACATACACACACCGCAGGTTTCTCTCATCTCACACTGTGGGAGGAGTTTGCCTTATGAGTGACTGCATTACCATTGCTCTGAGGGCACATTGTCCATTACAGCTCATTAGTTTCCTAAATCGCTATTCATTTTCAACGGGGTGCCCCGTGGTCTAATCCCGGCGTGGGGAAGGAAATGGGAAGTCGTGCAGGAGAGGAACGAGAGAGAGAGATCGCTCATGTCATCAACAAAGAGGCTGACACTGTGTCGACGTCAAGCAAAAGCAAATACACATCTGAGGGAGATGCACAAGTCCCCCCCCCCCACACACTAACGACAGGTATGAGCTTGGTGAAAGAGTCGCACACACACATTCTCCATCTACATTTCCATCCCCCCTACCCTGATTTATGAGCTCAACCTGGGAGATTGCTTTCCATGAGAGAAGGAGAAACATATACCAGCCTGCCTTTCAAACAGAGAGACACACACACACACACACACACACACACACACACACACACACACACACACACACACACACACACACACACACACACACACACACACACACACACACACACACACACACACACACACACACACACACACACACACACACACACACACACACACACACACACACACACACACACACACACACAGTCATAAAGCCAGGCCTGCCATCCATGTCAAGGTGAAATGGAGTAGGAAAACAAATAGATGTTGCTAGTGGCAAACCACTGGTCCGGTGAGCAGCGACTCAGGGATAACTGCCGGACACACACAGACACACACACTTTTCGATGATTTTTTTTTTCTTCCCATCTACATCCAGCAATCAGGGGGACAATAAGGATGTAGAGGTGTAGAGATTGCAACTGACCTAAAGGAGTCAAACGTTCAGAATATTATTCCGCCTTGCTTTTTTAAATGCTAATGATTTTTTGGAGTCTCTTTCTATTCAAGGGTAAGATCTAAGGCCAACTACAGCTGAAAAAGTTCAGGCATTTTGGGGAAAATCCAGCTAAAAAAAGATGATTTAAGTCCCAGTGGCAGGCAGGTATGTTACCTAAACTGCTGCTTTTGAACACCCGCCCCCCCCCCCCAAAAAAAAACAAAAAACAAAACAACAACCTAACACTCCTGGTGGGGTGATTAATGGCCAAAATGGCTCATCCTATGGGGTCGGGGTAGGAGACATGGATGAACTTCCTTAGTTTAGCAATATACTGTGCTTACTGGTCCATTCACTAGAAGAGATGTGAAACTAAATGATGTTAAATCAAACTTTAGTGTCTGCTTTCAATGTCTGTGTATGTGCAAAATGTCTATTGCTCTAAGCATGGCATTGTGATTCATACACAGGAATTTATTTCTGTGAATTGACAAAAACGATCCCCAAATGCCCTTGTGTTTGTGTGACGCAAAATAGCCGTCAGCCAAAAGCCCCGGTGTCAAACTGTTACTGAAGACTGATGGTGGCTCATTTGTGTTTCTGTCTATAGGTGTGTATGTGTTGTTGTCTCTCCCAAAACAGAAACACATAACCTCTAATGTCCAGAAATAGTCTTCTGAATGATACTGTCAGCATGATCTGTGGTCTATTAGCGTCCAGCCAGCAGGCTCAGCTGTTGCTGCCGCCCAGCTCTGTAGCAGTAGACAGTGCTGCTGTGGATTAGCCTACATAACCGTACATGTGTTCAAGGATGTAATGCAGGTATTTAGCATCTCTGGATTTAGAGCTACATCCCGCTGTCAACCAGAGGGGGAGCACATTTTGCTTCCTTTAGGATTTTGAAATTAAATCTCGCTCAGCACAAACACACACAGATAAAGTGTAGATTTGACCATCCTGTCTCCTGAGAATTACCTTAAAAAGGAAAATAAATATTCAATTGTGTTTTCAGGAAAACATGTCTACTCAAGGTATTTCCTGCCAGAGAGATGTCCAGAGGGGGGATGACATTGCCGAAATACTTACACAGGCCGGAGTCAAACCTGAATACTTGGTGCCCTGGTGGAGCGCCAGCGCCGAAAACATATTTCCTCCAGAGTTTCCATCCCATTTTTATGTGGTTTAAGGGAATTCAAACAACATCTGGTTAGGTTCAGTAAAAGATTATGGTATGGGTAAAAAATAAGGGATGTAACTAAAATTACCAATTGTCAATGCCCTTCTGATGTGAAAACACCTCATTCAAACAACTGTATTTATTCAAGTTTCACACCATAACAATTCTAACCTTTTAATGTCTTTAAATACATTTTTTAAAGAGGCCCTATTAGGCTTTCGGAGGTTTCCCCTTTCCTGCAGTGTGTTATATAGACTTTTTTGCCTGAAACGCCTCCATTGGACTCCTTTGTTTACTTCCTTAGCATAGTGACATCATTACGTGTAACTTGCGCTTTTATTGGGTAGCGCTCCAAAACATTGCATGTGATAGGCTAAGGGGCAAGTTTTGAAAAAATTGTGGTTAACATTCATTTAAATTTGTTAGGTTTGGTAAAAGATTATGGTTTGGGTAAAAATGTGTATGTAACTGAAATTACCAACGTGAGTCAATCACAATTAATCAATCAATTCCTTAACCAACAAACAACTAACTAACAACATTTTGGTTTCTAACACGACACGAGCAGCAGATTTCTTGCTCAAAGGGCCCAGTTTGTTGATCCACTCATCCACCCTGACCTCATCCATCAACTTTCGCAGACTTTTAAAAGAAATATCTTTTTGATACCTCAAAAAAGAATCATGGACAAAACACACTTGTCCCATCACATAGCATGCTTTCACAGTTCAACTACGCAATCAAACAAAAAGAACCGGCAGACTTAAATACATTTATCTCAACAAAACGAAAAGTAAGGACACTATGGGAACAAAACTCAACTAGCGAGGCAGTAGAGCACAAAGTGTATTTTGTATTACTGTTTTTTTAATGTGATTTTATGTTTCAGCACAGGCTCAGGTTAATGTCTGAGGCCAGGCTGCAGTGATGTGACCACTTCACTGACCCCGAATAACAGGATGTTCAGCTGTGATAACGCTTCAATATTGTCAATAAATCTGCAGTTTATATAAGTGTCCCGCTCCTGTTCAGCTCAGGAGGATCATTAAAACAGTGTGTGTGTGGCTGCTGTCCGAGGTGCTGGTCGTGGGACCACCGGGGGTGTGTGAGCTGACGGGGGGTTTCTCGCTGTCGTCTATATGCTGACAGGCAGGATTCCCACTGCTAACAATGACAGAATGCAATCTCAACTGCAGGGGGGGTTGGTTGTCTGCACATTGATTATTATTTTAGGAAGCTTGGCATTATTCAGCTGGTTTTTGTCTATTGGGCTTTTTCGGGCCTTCAATCTTCCAGGTGCCATCGAGAAAATGGGAAGGTGTGCGTCTGGCAGGACCACAGCAAGAAGGGATTTAAAGCAGTCCTATTATACTTTTGGGGGATCTCTCACACACTCCCCCACTGCCTGAAACGCCTCCATTAGACTCCTTTATTTACTTCCGCAACATAATGACATCACTACTCAAGCTTCTATTTGCTAGCGCTACAACACATTGTACGTATAGGCTACGAGGTGGAACATCTCTGAGCATTTGACCAATCACAACAGATTTGGCTAGCTAGCCAATCAGAGCACACTGGGCTCTGGTTTCAGACAGAGGGTGAAAAGAGGTACAGGCAGTATGAGAAAAATACAGAGCTTTTGAATATTAAAGCATGGACACATGTCCCAGTAGAGACACAAAATACAAATATGAACTTAAAATTAACAGAATATGCCCTTTTTAATGCTGCCGAGCTAATTTGGCACTTGGCGATTAAACCATTGAGAACTCCTGTGTTGCAGCATGCTCTGGGGTTTGTTCATCACCGTCATTTAACAAATCTGATCTCCAATAAAAAGCAGTACGAGGTCTTGCTCCCACATGAAGGTGCAGTGCCACTAACACACAGACACACAGACACACAGACACACAGACACACACACACACACACACACACACACACACACACACACACACACACACACACACACAAAATTAAGCCACTGGAAGGAATATGCAAGCACATACAGTATATACACACGCACACATTTGCTGTTGATGGCGCAGGTAAAGCTTTCCCAAGCAATTTGAACTTTGTGTGAGACTGGCAAACATTCCTGTGTGTAGAGTAAGCAGATTTTCTGCCTTCTTGCGCAAAAACTACAATAAGGGAGAGTGGGATTGAGAGAGGGGGGAGGAGGGAAAGAGAGAGAAGGGAGGAAAAACATGGCAAAGGGAGAGAGAGAGGAGAGAGAGAGAGTGTGAGAGAGAGAGAGAGAGAGAGAGAGAGAGAGAGAGAGATACAGAGAATGACAATGTGTTTTAGTGCTTACCTTCAACAAAATGAAGGTAGACGGGGAAAGGTCAGAAAATATACAGGGAAGGTGAGATCTCACAGCGAGGGAATCATGTGACAGTATACCTGAACCAAATCTCAACACTGCTTCTACTCAACTCAACCTACTGAATTCGGAAGTAGTGGTAGTTTGAATTGGTTTTTATGTTTAAAATAGTCTCCAAGGATTTGAATGAAACCAAATGTAGACTGAAGTCATCTTAAAATGGGGATGTTTCAGCACACCGACCCACGGATTCCTAAAATATGATTACAGACACACATAAAATAACTTTGGGCTATTATTTTTTTATAGCTAATCCCAATACGCTTAACTATTTACTGACATTCATAGACCAGAAAAAAATTATCAATTGTGAAATAATTTGTTCCTACACTGTCCTAAATCAAGTGTTTAATGAAGGAATTCAATCCTGATGGTAACTGTATTTGAGGCAAAATGTGTGAAAATATCTGAATGAAGTATTGATGCTGCAGAGCAGTCCCGGCCAAACCATATTAAACCAACTTATTAAAAAACCCTTGTTAGGTTTAAAAAATATTATTTTAAGTATTTTTTGATGAAAATGTGTTTTTTTTCCACATCAAATAGTAATTCCCTCTAATACTGTAAAAAAGATCACTTATTGTATCAAACGTTAGTTCAACAGTTCTTATGAGAGCTTACATAAAGTTATTCCTTATTTTTCCCTTACGAAAAACTCACTTATTACTGATACCAAAAAGTGTCTACATTTTGAAACAAAACAAATAAAATTGTTTTGGTGGCCTCCTCTGCAAAAGTTTTAATCTGATAGATGTATAAGTCTTAGAACAGTCAATTAATGTATTTGTTCACAGCTTGGTTGAGTAACTGATTCTGATTGGTCAATTTGGTCATTTCAGAGGTTGCTAAGGAGGATTAAGGGATAATGTGCAGTCATATATTGTTTATCAAATAGATGTGTACTTCTTAGAACTGAGAACAGTGTTACTTGGTGGCACTGAACACGTATTAATGCTGCATATGGAATAAATCTGAAAAGCAAACTACTGCCGCCCCCGGTCCAACGCTGCTGCACCAAATTTATCTACTGGTACACTGCAGTGCCCAGTGACGAAGAGTACATACAGCCAGACGCACCGTATAGTCACAAATTTGAAACAAGCACGTTGGGACAAGTCAAAAATAGCAACTTCAACCACATTTTCAACACACACACAAACACACGCATTCACGGCAATTGGATTTTGCTGCACAGAGTGACATCGAGCATGTGAGACTGACGCTCAGTGTCGCCAAATTGAGGCTCTGTGTCTAAAGTGGATTATCTTTGGCTGGCTGGGGCTGCTGTGCGTGTCGTGTGTGTGTGTGTGTGTGTGTGTGTGTGTGTGTGTGTGTGTGTGTGTGTGTGTGTGTGTGTGTGTGTGTGTGTGTGTGTGTGTGTATCCCCCCCTGAAGTTCTAATGTGTGGGTGAGTATGAATGTGTCCCGGAATTAGCCTGACAACGCATCTTTCCTGGTAAGGGTGTGTGTTTGTTTATTTGTGCAATCTGACGGGTTGTTGGGAAGCTTGAGAAATAGTGATATAAGACTGAAAAAACAACAGACGGGAGGCGTGCTAATACACAGACAGACAGACAGACAGACAGACAGACAGACAGACAGACAGACAGACAGACAGACAGACAGACAGACAGACAGACAGACAG
Source organism: Eleginops maclovinus (assembly GCF_036324505.1). Classification (NCBI taxonomy): domain Eukaryota; kingdom Metazoa; phylum Chordata; class Actinopteri; order Perciformes; family Eleginopidae; genus Eleginops; species Eleginops maclovinus. The sequence goes on along the minus strand of NC_086353.1, from coordinate 19,748,978 downwards.
ACAGACAGACAGACAGACAGACAGACAGACAGACAGACAGTCAGACAGACAGACAGACAGACAGACACACACACACACACGGTTTAGTGTAAACAGTATTCCAGTTACGGGGGTATATGAATATATTGTACGGTCACGCAGTACATATTTTAACAGTATCATTATAAAGGGAGCTCAGTAAGCCTCACAATGACACCATTCACTGCAGATTGGATTGTGTTTTATTGTTAGAATTATTTAACAGGATTTATTTAACCAATGCTTCTAAAATAACAGCAAGATGTATCTTACCCTCTTGAACTGTGTGTGTCTTCAGGTGTGCATGTGTGTCAGACAGTGATGTTAAGTGACACATTAGCACCTTGTAAAAAAGAGCTCTCGCAATACTGTCATTCTGGTAGGCTCTGCTTTTCTAATTTCTTCATTAGGTAAAACAACAGATTAAATTCTGCGAATTAAGATTAAGCTTTTCTGTAAATCATGCCAAGTCACCAAACTACAATCAACCAATAACAAGGATAAAAGGTACAAGCTGTCCTGCTCTGAATGTGCACCGAGCTTTGAAAGGTACTAAAAAGTGAAAACAACTGAGTAGCTGTTGTTGTAGTGACACCACGTACACAAAAACAAGCAGTAGGTAGTCACAAACTTCGCTCTGCCCAGCTGTACATGTAACAGGGATGTGTTGTTAACCTTTCACTGTATTATATACATTTGAACTGATGAACACAATATATGTCAGAACATTGTAAATATAGCTTATTATCAATATGTTTTGGCGGATAAGAATTTTTTTAGACATAGTTGTAATATGTAAAAAATAAGTAAAGCCTGTTGAATACTAAAATAAATGGTTTCATCACAATCAACATTTTAAATACAGTGGTATGCAAAAGTTTGGGCACCCCTCTGAGATTTCATGACAATTTGCTTTTCCTTTATAATAGAAGATCACAGCAACAACATTTGTTTTCCTACAAAGATGTAGACGTTTTAGTGTTTTCCAGACCAAAATTCTTAGGGTAGCATTACATAGTTTTATTATAATAAAATAAAATGCAAAAAATGGGATGTGCAAAAGTTTGGGCACCCTTATAAATAGCATTCATTTCAACACCTGTACGGATTTATAGCTGACAGGTTGCTGCACAAAATTGCTTTGATTAGCTCATTAGACCTTCAATTACAAAGACAGGTGGAACCAATCATGAAAAAGGCTATTTAACATAGGTAATAGCTGGCTGTGCCTGGCCTAGGTTCTTTCTTAGGGAGTGGCAAGATGGGGACCTCAAAACAACTCTCCACTGACCTGAAAGCTAAGATAATCCAACATTATAAATTAGGAGAAGGGTACAAAAAATTATCTGACAGGTTTAAACTGTCTGTCTCCACAGTCAGAAACGTAGTTGTGAAATGGAAGGCCACAGGAACAGTCCGTGTGAAGGAAAGATGTGGTAGGCCGACAAAAATAGGGGAAAGGCACAGGCGAAGGATGGTGAAAATGGTCACAGAGAAGCCACAGACCACCTCCAGAGAACTACAACAACATCTGGCTGCTGATGGTGTAGTTGTTCACCGTTCCACAATCCAGCGTACTTTGCACCAGGAAGAGCTCATTGGAAGGGTGATGTGCAAAAAGCCTTTCCTGAGTGTTAATCACAAGAAGAGTCGCATGAGGTATGCAAAAGCACATCTGGACAAGCCAGAAGCATTTTGGAACAAAATACTGTGGTCAGATGAGACCAAGATTGAGTTATTTGGTCATAACATGAACAGGTATGCATGGCGAAAAAAACACACTGCATTCAATGAAAAGAACTTGTTGCCCACTGTAAAATTTGGTGGAGGATCTATCATGTTATGGGGCTGTGTGGCTAGCACAGGTACTGGAAAACTTGTTAAAGTTGAGGGCCACATGAATTCCTTACAGTACCAGGAGATTCTTGACAAGAATGTTCTAGAGTCAGTCACAAAGTTGAAGCTACGCCGGGGTTGGATTTTTCAGCAGGACAATGATCCTAAGCACCGATCAAAATCCACCAAGGAATTCATGCAGAAGCACAGGTACAATGTTCTGGAATGGCCATCCCAGTCCCCAGACCTTAACATCATTGAAAATGTATGGATTTATTTGAAGAAGGCTGTCCATGCACGGAGGCCAAGAAACCTGACTGAACTGGAGACGTTTTGTGTGGAAGAATGGGCCAAAATACCACCTGCCAGGCTTAAGGGACTTGTCTGTGGCTACAGGAGGCGTCTACAGGCCGTTATTGCAGCAAAAGGAGGCAATACTAAATATTAATGGAATTATTTCTTAGGGGTGCCCAAATTTATGCACATGCCTATTTTTGTTTGAATGCACATAAACATGTTTCTGTTTGACCAATAAAAGTTATTTCACTACTGAGATGTTTCTGTTACCATAAGGTATAACATATGTTAAAATGAAGTTGCTGCTTCAAAAGCTCAGCAAGTGACAAACTGATGCAGTGGTTTTCCTAAGGGGTGCCCAAACTTTTGCATACCACTGTATATACGTATTCATTCCAAGACATTGGGTTTTGTTTTTGTTCCATTTTAGAATAAAATGAAGTAATATATGAATAAAATAAAAATAGTTAAATAATAAAGTAAGAATATGTAATAAAAAGATACAAAAAGATTTTAAAAAGATGTTATAAAAACTAATTATTTTAAAGTTAATTGTACAAAGAACAATCCAATAAAATAATAATAATAATAATAATAATAATAATAAAATATGATATAAACTGAAGATGTTAAGTGCCAGCATTGCACTCTGAAGTAGGATTTCAAATTCCAAATTATATAGCAAAATTACTTATAAATGCCTAAATCTGTAAGAAATGTGAAATAATACATATAAACCCTTGTGCACATTCAAGTATCTTCCATCAATCTATTCTTATACTAAATTGCAGTTCGGTTTATTCCAATTAAACAGCTTTTAAACTACAAATACTGCAGCTCTGTTCGCTCGAGTAATACTATTTCCCCTTGTGGATACTTAAGGTTCATCTTATCTCACATGACCTATTGCGTGATCTTGAGATGCTTCTTACACGATAAAGATTGCAAATAAAATGCGGATCTACATCAATGCCTTTAAATAAGCCAAGATATTAAATAACAAACTCTATCGATCTGTCTGGAAAAATTACCCTTTTAAATATTATCTCAATGTGTTATAAAGTTGTTTATAGAGAAACAGCTAGAGGTCATGAACTAGTTGTAACTTAAAAGGTGGTATTTTTTATTCAAGTTTTTTTTTACCATTTCCTAAATCATCAATGTGTCCAGTTTTGTGTTTTACTGGTGATGATTTTATTAATTGGGTATTGAGTAAAAGAACACAGAGTTTAAGTGACAGAGTGACGAAGAGAATACCAAACAAAAAAAAGAGTATGTACTGTATGTGAAAACGTTTGCAGATTGTTACTTTAACCAAGTAAGCATTATTTGTTATCATCAGAAGCATCTACAATGATTGTGCATCTTATAGAAAACACTCCAACATATAAAAATGACTTACTTGAGCATATCTGTAACCTGCAGCCCCAAATAATTAATCAAACTACACAAACAGTGTGTGTCGGCTTCTGTGTGTGTATATATGTGTGTGTGAATGAGAGGGAGCCATAATACCGGTGGGAGAGGGGAGCGGGAAGGATGGTGGGAGGTAGGGAGGGAGTGTGGGAATAAAGACAGAGGAAAGATGGAGAGAGGGAGCTATGCGCAACCATCTATCACCTTCTTGGGGTTCAAGTTTATTTGGCTTCATTTTTTCTATTTTATTTTTTTGAAAAACACAGCACACAGAGAGGGAAAGGAGCCAGGGGGAGGGAGAGAAAGAAGGGAAGATGGAGGGTGAAAAAAGCAATGGGGGAGAGAGGAAGCGGGGAATGCAGGTGGAGAGGGGGGGACTACCTGAGAGTGAGGGGAAGAAGAAGAAGGCAGTAGGTGTGTTGCTATCCACTGGTTTTAATGCACATCTTCAATTGTAAGTAGCGGAGTAGTGGCTCAGGGGGCAAAAGGACATCTACCAATCAGAGGGTCAGTGGTTTGATTCCCATTCACAGCAGAAATTTAATTGGTCTAAATACCTAACCCCAAAATTATTTTGGTTGGGATGTCTACCGTATACATAAAAGTGTCAGCTAAATGACACGTAATGTAATGTAACATTCGAAGAGTCTTGAAATGCTTGGCTGAGGGAAAGTTTGTGTGACAATGAAAGTAAAACGTGGCAAAGTGCAAGGGAACCCAATCGAGCGAATAAATTATGACGTACATTACCCATGTGCCGTCAACGCCAATCGTAGTGACTAAAAATGTTCTCCACATCGCGTCACGCAAATCTGAGTAACCTTCCTTAGATCAAATATAGTAAATTGGGGGAAATGTGCGACACGCTTGGATGGAAACCTGGCTTTTGAATGATGAATGGGTAGAAAATAGGAATATAAAAGAGGGGGAGAAGACGCATGGAGGCCAGAAAGCGGGAGAATGCCTCTTCAAATATGTGCTAAATTGTGCACAGACATTTGTACAAGCATGAAAAACAAAATAACTATCTAAAAATCTGTAGAAAGAGAGAAAGAAGAGCTGTCATCGGCTCTTTATAATTATTTGTACTTTTGTATGTAAGTTACTCTCCCTTTCTATTTCTCCGTGTTGCTCTTTTCCCCAATCTATCATTGAGCATCATGTGATTCTTGTTGTGATCAGTTTCCATCTTTCTCTACCTCCTTTGCCCTGTAACAGAAAGCACAAGCCTCAATTCCCTGCGTTAGATAGTTCTCTCTTTCCAGGGCAGACCACTTCTCCATGCTTTGCTAACATATGACACACAAAGCCTCCTCGCCATTCAGCTCATTCATTCCTTCTCCTCTACAGTTTTATTATCATCACTCTCTCCTTTTTCTCTCTTTCCTTGTCACTATCTGTCCATCCTGGCTTTTAACCCATGCTAACAGTGCTTTTTACTCTGGGCACTGTGCGGTTTAAAGATATGATATACTATGACTGTCTTTTTTTAGCACTGTTGAACCCCATAACAGCTTTAAAAGGCAGAGTTTCTTTTCTTAGATGGACACAATTACACTATTTATCTAGGCCAAAAACTACAAAAAGAGGACTTATCTTCTTCTTCTTGTATACAGAATACATTTGTCACACTTAGCACGGCTTGCTAGTCTGTTCCATTAGCTTTCAAGCTAGAGTAGGTTCTCTTCATCACCAAGGCTCACCTATTTTGCTAGGACGCATGCTGAATTACTCTATATCCCTTACAGTAACCAGGTAAAGGAGAATGTTGGAGGTAATTTAAAGTATTTGCAAGTATAACCTCAATCTTGTTGTTTATATTAGCGCCAACAGAAGATTTGACTTATGTTCGGTAGTAATTATTACTAGCAAGCTTCTAAAAATAACAAGTGATTGCCTTGAATTCCATGTATCTGATTTACTGATTATATTTATCATCTCACATTGATGGACATGTTTCTGCTGTTTATTGTAGCAAATCTGTTTGTGATTGTTTTTACTTCTATCTGCTAAGGGACAAATATGCTTATTAGCTTGAAGCTAACTGGGGCTTATTTACTTTAATTGTCCCTGTTATGTAAACAAAAATTAAAAAAGAACAAGAAGAAAACAAAAATGAAGCAGCCTAAAGGAATACCACTGGAATGGCAGAGAAGAATGACATTTTGGAAAAAACGTTGTCGAGTTTAGCTGTCCATCTTGTGCAGTGTTCAAGATCAACATATAATCTGGCTATGCTTTGTCATTTAGCCGGAGTGAACACGGATAATTTGATTTAGTTTGGAGTATGAGGACAATTTAACACACAACACTCTCCCCACCCTCCCTCGTTTTTCTCTCCCGTCTTCCCTCTGCCACTCTCTTTTTCTCAGTATCAGGTACAAGACTGTTGGATTAGGTTCCTTTAAGAGCGGATTAGCTGTGTCGGAGCCGTTTGAGGTAAATTGCTCAGAGGAGTCAATCTACCCCCTCCACCACTACCATCACCACCAACGCCTCCTTTTTTCCTCAGTAAGACAGTCAAAATTCTCAAACCTAATCCTCAAAGAGCCTTACCACACCTCCCCCCCCCCCGTCTGCCTTCTCCATTTCCCTCCGCCATTCTCTCCTTCCTTCTTTGAGCCCACACAGTGGAGTGATGTAGAGTGATAGACGTAGGGATGGGTGGGGTGGGGGTTAAGAGGAAGGGCTGGAATATGAATGCAGAGCCTCCGACAGACGCATGTAGGTGAACCGTACGACTTTACAAGACTGGGTGCTTTGGTCATGTGTGTATGTGTGTGTATACTTACTGGAGCATGTCACTGAACAGTGGTGAGTGGTGTTAATGGTAAGTGGCTGTGTGTGTGTGTGTGTGTGTGTGTGTGTGTGTGTGTGTGTGTGTGTGTGTGTGTGTGTGTGTTAGCATCTGACTGAGCAGATGGGGAGGGTGGGGTGCATTTTGGGGACAAGGGCGGGGTCACATCTGTGTCGTCCCTCGACTTTGTCTGTGTGTGTGTGTGTGTGTGTGTGTGTGTGTGTGTGTGTGTCTCTTGGCTCGGTGGCAAAATGTACAGGCATCAACACAAACAAGGTGATGATTAGCAAGTTGGCACAAACAAACCATGGTCTGAATTAACCAACTGACCTCACACACTTTCTTTTAGCCAAATTACTTTCCTCCCATCCCTCTCCCAAAAAACGTAGGCTTATTTCCAACTCGTGCAACATTGATAGCGGTCTGTTAATGCAATCTGCAGCTGAGCCTTATGCCATAATTATCTCTAAACTATACACAAGAACAACCTGCTTACAGCCTGGAACAATTGGACAGAGACAGACTGTCGTGTGTGTGGACACACACACACACACACACACACACACACACACACACACACACACACACACACACACACACACACACACACACACACACACACACACACACACACACACACACACACACACACACACACACACACACACACACACACACACACACACACACACACACACACACACACACACTCCTGCCTACTCTCATCTTGAAGCTGCCATTGATTTGGGCTGCAAGGTGCTGTGGGCAATGGTTGCTATGGTAACCGGCAGCCGAGCAAGGCAGCCAAACTTTGAGCTGGCACGAGGGGAGTCTGTGTGTGTGTGTGTGTTTGTGAGTATGTATATAAGAGGTAGAGCAACCAAGCATGCATTTATGTTTCTGTGCGTGCATCTGTGTGTGTCTGGATGTGTGTGTGTGTGTGTGTGTGTGTGTGTGTGTGTGTGTGTGTGTGTGTGTGTGTGTGTGTGTGTGTGTGTGTGTGTGTGTGTGTGTGTGTGTGTGTGGTGCTGGCGGGGTGACAGCAGTCTATTTAGTATGCAGCCTTCTGACTGCATTTCCTCTCCATGCCTCCCTTTGGCCCAGACAAGGAATAAGAATGATATACTGTACCTCCACACACACACACACAGAGAGCCACATACACTCAGACGGCAGGTGCCTGCAGACATATTGTGTCTTGACTGGTTTCCTATACATTGAGGCCTGAAGGTCAATATTGCAGGTGCGGTTAATATAAGTGACACACACACACACACACACACACACACACACACACACACACACACACACACACACACACACACACACACACACACACACACACACACACACACACACACACACACACACACACACACACACACACACACACACACACACACACACATTACAGTGACATTCCTCTAAAACAGCAGCCTGTTGGTGGAGGTGAGTATTGATATTTCCTCTCCAACCCTGTACTCACACCCCCCGGGCATGTCGAATGGGTGGAGATGGTCTGCCTCAGTGTGTTTTCTCTGGTGCTGTCGGAGTAAACCAAACAGCTTTGGTGGTGTGTGTGTGTGTGTGTGTGTGCGTGTGTGTGTTGTGGGGTGTCTGGGGACCCTGGGAATTGTTTTCCCTCCTGCTGCTGTCGATGCTGCTCTTACACACACACAAGATACATAAACACACACTTATGTTCCCACTCTTATCTCCTACATTAGCATAATACACTCACTATCATGCACTGTATTATGAACACACACATGCATTAAATCCTACATAAGTTATCCACACAGTGCCATTAAAACCATGTGCACACTTTTGAGTAGTCTAGCATTACACCACGCGCACACACTTTTTAAAATATATATATATATATATATATATATATATGGTTAAGGAGGCAGAGGAAGAGGGAGGGAGAGTGAGGATGAATGAAAGAGATGGGAGAGGAAGGAAATATGAGGCAAGGAAATGAGACGAGGAGAGAAAACGAATGGGGAAAAGGAATCATTAATTTTTTTTTTACATAGAGCAAGGGAAAGGACATGTATGGAGATGAAAGGAGAAGAAAAAAGGAAAGAACATCTGGAAAGAGGAAAGGAGATAGAGAGAGGTGAGGAAATCTTTAAAAAAGGAAAGGATGTGAGGAGATGAAATGAGAGGATGGAAAGGAAAGATAATGTGAGGAAAGAAAAGGAGAGGAAAGTAACATTTTCAAAAGGAAAGAAAAGGATGCCAGGAGAGGAAACGACACAATATGCGAGAAGTAGAAATATTAGGAGAACAGGGTGAGGAAGGCAAGGAGAGAAGAGAAAGGAAATGTGACGAGAGGAGAGGAAAGGAGATGAGGAGAGAAGAAAGGAAACGTACAGCAGGAGCAGAGAGAGTGCTGTTTGTCTTGTGTTTGTCCTGACAAGAAGCATTTTAGAGGCTAGAGAGATATAGAAACAGAGAGAGCAAATACACAGCAGTCTCCACCCTGTCCCCCCCTCCACCTCCACCCGACACACCCCCTCCACAACCTGCCTCCCCCTCCCTCCCCATCTCCAGAGCCTCTCTACAGGATCTGAGAGCAGCTCAGCTCAAGCCCTGACACGTGTGAGAGAGATGGAGGAGTGAGAGAGTGAGCAGTATTCACTTGTGTGGTGTGTGGTGTGTGTGTGAGTGTGTGTGTGTGTGTTTGTGCGTGCAACTCAGACAGAGTGTGGGGGGTGACAGAGTGAGCAGGAGGTGAAAATGTGTGTACGTGAGGAGAGAGAGAGGGCGGGAAGGTAATATCTCCAGCTCATGGGAAAAGATGGAGGAAAGAGAGAGAAGGACAAGACTTGCTGTCCCCAGTTCTCTCCCCCCTTGTAGCCCTTCTGCTGCATCCTTCACATTGTGGTTGGGTAAAGTACAACGCAGATATCAGTGCTTGATATTTGGGAGTTTTAATAATTCTAAATGTGTCTTTCATAGGAACGTATAGCATGAAACACCCCCCCTTCCTGCCTGAAATGCCCTGCTAATCATCATTTGTATACGATAAACTGACATCACAACGGTACACTTGCGTTTCTATCGGCTTACCAGCCAACGCGTTGTATTTCATAGACTAAGACGTGGGACATCTTTTAGCGGTTGACCAATAACAACAGAGCCGGCAAGCTAACCAATCAGAGAAGGCTGGGCTCTGGTTTCAGACAGAGGGCAGAAAGAGGTGCTGCAGCACAGGCAGTATGAGAAAAATAAAGAGCTTTTTGAACATTAAAGCATGGAAACATGACCCAGGAGAGACACAAAATAAATATATGAACTGAAAATGAGCATAATAAGGCCCCTTTAAATGTTTTCTCCTTAGTAAAGCGCTTCATAACGATGTTTTCAAAGTGCATACAGCATAAATAGAGGTTATCATGTTTTACGTGATGATGTTTTTTTTTCTGTAATTTTTACTTAGTTCTGTTTCATGTGAAAGCACTTTGAATCTGTTTTGAAAGGTGATATATAAATATAGTGTATTATTATTATTCAAGTTTTTTATTATTGTTACTACTACTATAATAATTTATAATAATGATGTTAAAGTTTTAAAAACTAAAATCAGTCATTAATATCAGTCCAGAAAACATATTTTTCAGGTTCTAGTTCAGCACATGAGACGTTATATGACCAACTAGCTTTGTGTGTGTGTTTGCCACCCCTGATACCTTGTGGAGGTCAGAGTTCTCCTATGATGAAGAAAGGGATAAAAAAAAGGACAGAGGGGATGATGAGAGAGGCTTTACCTCTGGAGAGAGGGGTGGGGAAGGTGGAAAGCAGGAGGGGCTTTGTCAGAGTGTGCATGCCTGTGGGTGTTTTTCAAAGCCTGTTTATTGTGTGTGTGTGTGTGTGTGTGTGTGTGTGTGTGTGTGTGTGTGGGCTGATGCCGTGACTCACAGGGCTATTAGCACCGGCTCATTCGTGCACTGCTGTCTGTGTGCGACGCCCGGGTCTTCTACACGTACAAGCACACACGCATGCTCACTTCCACACACACGCAGGCACACACACACGCACATTCAATCAAACGTCCCACTCTAATTTATCAGGATGACACTAGAAGCCATCCTATGAGCCCAACACCTGTCAATCCATTTTCATCCAATCATCACTCAGATAACCCAAGAGACCCGCCCACGTGCTGCTAGCTGCACACAGCTGCACACACGCTTGTGCAACAAGCCACATCCGTCTCACAACTCTGTCACACACAGACATGCAGTGAGGCAACCGCAGCAGACAGGCAGTCACACAAACATCTTCCACAAACTCGTGCACGCGCCTTTTGCTTCCCGCCGATCGCTGCTTCCTCTGAGACATCCACCACCGTGGTGACGGTAACCGCGACAACGGGCATAAATTAGCGTCATGGCGATATGCAAAACGAGGGAGCAACAATTAAAGCTTGACTAACGAGCTTTTGAGGAGCGAGGCTGAAGTTTCCCTGAGCAGCTGCTAACTGGATTAGCCTACACACACACACACACACACACACACACACACACACACACACACACACACACACACACACACACACACACACACACACACACACACACACACACACACACACACACACACACACACACACACACAGTAAGCAAGCATGGAGCAGAGATGGTGATGTTTAAGCTCCACCTGTGAGACAAAACAACACACATAGCCAAAGCTTAATGTACACACTCTAATGGAAACAAAGGAACCTGAATCCAAACACAGCTAGCATCACCTGCCCAAACAAAAACAAATACTACCAAGGGAATCTGCAGATAAAAAACGAATTACTCTGCATCAAGAAATATACAGTACATACACAGACTACTAATTCAGCTTGGCTTTGACAGATATCAACAGACATAGGCCTATATAAGTTTACCTTTATGGTCCAACTAACTCTTTCTCTCTGAACTGAAACACATATTAATGATACGTAGAAATTAGAAAGTAATGCTAATACTGCCATTGGTTTATCATCTAATAGTATGGCTTTGCAGGGGAAAAACTGTTGGAGACATCTAAAAGCGAGGGATGGGTCGTCACCACCTTATTCAACGTTAGGTATCTATGGTACCAATCCAAACTGTCTTTTTCCCTCTCTTTAGCCACAACTTCACAAGTCTGAAAAGGGAAGCCAATGCAGAAGTGCCTTTAACAGGAATTTTCTCTAATATCCAGCAGGGGACATGGTTGCAAAAAGAAGTCTGATTGTATAGAAGTCTATGAGAAAATGACGCTGCTCCTTGCTTGAATTATTACCTTCATAAACACATGTTATATTCAGATGATGTTCTCAATCGTTATATATTCAATGTGGGAAAGAAAAGCATTAATATCACCTGAAGCAATTCTTTGTTGGTTTTTTAGCATTTGTCACTTTGCCATACTTAGGAATTGTGCAACTTTTAGTCCAATGCGACTACAGTTTAGGCACAGAAAGTTTGAAACCTTAATAAAAGAGAGCTAATTATCTATTTAAAGGATGACAAAAATTGCCAACTGCAATTAGTTAAATATGACCCAACGCTGTAACTGTGCTTGTAATTAAGTTACATCCTTGTTGAATTCCCTTTTTATTAAAAAATACAATGACATCATCAGTTATTATCTCAGACTCGACCAAGCATTAAAAGACTTTATAAAACTATTTTAATTCCTTGGTAGTATCCCTAGTGAAGTGATATTGATTTGTAAAAAGGTTCAGCTTCCCCTTTAAATGTTACCACTTGTTGTTCATATCCTTGCTAAAATTAAGTCGTCTGCACCCACCGTGCACTGAGAATATTTTGCATTTCAGACACTCCACTCTGCATTGCTCACTTATTTCCAGGCCCTTGACTTTCTTTTTATTATGCTCCATCCTCACTCTACATAAATCTCTCTCTTTCTGCATTCTCCTTTAAGTCTTTCTCTTTTTCTATTCCGCGCATCCCTCTCCTCTCCATTGCCGGTCTTCAATTCTACGTTGCTCACTCAGATAAATCTCCCCCCCCCCCCCAGAATCTATGACACACACAAACATGCGTGTGCACAGACTCGCGCTCGTTCGCTCACTTACACACACAAACACACAGCCCTTCAGGCAGCAGCCACAATGGCCCCATATTAATAAATCTGCTCATTTATTGGTGCTGAGTGTCTCTGGTAGGGGGAGAAAGAGGGGGAGGAGAGGGGGGCGGAGGAGCAGGATAGGAGACGCAGGGATCTCTAGAAGGGAGGAGAAGGAGGAGGAGGTGACTGACTGTAGCCATATCATGAACGCAAGGGAGGCAGAGTGAGAGAGACAGAGAGATAAAGGGAGACAACATTGACAAGTGAATCATCAACAAGAACGCACACACACTTTCTATTGACGATAGCACAATGGCCCTGAGATAGCAAGAAGGAGTGTGATCTTGCACTTGTGTGGCTGTTTATTTGTGAGGGTATAGTCCTCCTACACTTCCTTTACATCCTCCATCCGGCAGGTTATTAAAGACACCTGACACCTGGCCGGAGCACCAGAGCGTTGCAGCGGGCTGCGCTGGTCGCTGGTGCTCGGGAAACAAACTGCCCGAGGCTGGCTGTCGGTAATGACAGCAGCTAGCTTGGCTTAGCGGTCCAATCTCAGCCATCAGTCAGCTGTGACAGATTGGGGATATGAGCTAAGGAGCCGTTTAGCTTTGGTGTTTGCCGTTGTGTGTGAGTGCATGCGCTTGTGTGTCTGGGGGAGGAGGAGTGGGTGGGGGGGAGAGGCTATCAGTGCTGCTAGTGTTGCAGAGGCATCAATACACTGTCGACAGGCCATTTTCCTATGCCTATTCCCAGCCCTGGCTTGTTGCTGGGGAAACTAACGCCATTTTACCTTCTCTGGCTACACCTCTGGAAGGTTTTGTAAAACATCAACCCCTTTTCCATAATCTGCCCTGGTCAACTGTTCGAATGAGCTTGTCTGTATTTGAATCTGTGTGTTGCATCCGTTTTACCTATACATTTTATAGAAAGTCTCCAGTGGACAGTCAGTGTTTCCTGTTGCACATCAAAGATTGACAAGCAAACCCTGTCAAGTGTTTCGTTCTCCTCCCAAGGTCTTAGGTTGAGAGTTCTTTAACACCAGCACCCTTTACCATGGCATTCATCTCCAGCTTCCAACTCAGGAATCGGAGCTCGAGCTACAGACAGTTGAAGGAAACCTTCTGGTTCTGCGCAGAAGCAATGGTGTTGACTTCGCTTGATCTGAACCAATCCAATGCAAACAACTTTTCTTTACCCCATTGTATTGATTTACCAGAATGCCACTCAGAGAGCACTATCCTTGGTTTTTTGCACACCCTTATACCAAGTTTGATGAAGATCTTGCCAGTAGTCATACTGTAATCTTAATAAACAGTTCAACCCAGCAGCAACCGACAGAGGTGAAGAAAGCAACAGGTGCCTTACCTGTCCATGAGGCTGCATGGCGCTGTAGGGCATGTTCTGGTTCAACCCTTTCTGCTTCATCAGCAGCATCCTCTTCTGCTCCTCACTCAGGTGGGCCGTCTGTCCCGGGATTGGCCCCTGGGTCTGCCCCGGCCCCGCACCCTGGCCACCGCCTCCCCCGCCGCCCATGTAGGGAGGCATCATGGGGTTCTTGACCTGATTGTTCCCTCCCATGGGGGGAGTCATCCTCTGGCCCATGTGATCGACCCCGCTGCCACTGAAGTGACTCAGCGGTTTGGTGTTGTTGTATGACAACATGGCTGCCGTGTGCTGCTGCTGCTGCTGTTTGGTCATGGTGTTCTGGTTGATGCTGTTTGGCTGTTGCTGGCCCATCATGCCCATGTGGTTGTGAGGGAGGTAGTTGTTCATAGGGGCTTTGGGCCCATTGTTCGGGGTCATCCCAGCCACTAGAGGGCCCTGTGGAGCGTTAAAGGCTTGCGGTGGGTACATCATGGGGCTGTTGGGTTTGTCTTGGTTAAAGGGACCAGAGTTATAGGGACTGGTTGGAGCTCCTGCAGGGGACCAGTTAGCTGCTTGTTGCTGCTTCTGCTGCAGCAGTTTAGCACGCTGCTGGGCCATTGCTTTTAGCTGCTCTGCTGGAGAAAGTTCTGGCGTCACTGGCCCTACAGGCTGGCCTCCAGGTGCAACTCCGGCCGCTCCAGGTCCCGTGCCCGCTTGACTGACCCCCGGGCCTGGGTTCATCATGTATGCATTCCCTGGCCTAGAGACTGCTTGCGTCTGAGCCTGGGTTGGGGTCTGAGGGGAGCGAGCCACGCAGTTGTGCAATGGGGAACCTGATGCCATGGCAACGGCTGGAGACTGCTGCAAAGGTTGCTGAGGAGGAGTTCCATTGGCAGTGGTGGCAAACTGTGGGCCAGACGACGACGGTCGGACCTGAATGGTCCAAAAACAAAAAGAATACCATGAGACTCATGCACTCTTAAATGAATGGTGCAATACAAATCTGGAAGAAATGTACTTGGTTTAAAATAAAGACACAACAGGTTCCCTAGTTCTCTCCAAAGCTAAAAAAAAGTCAACCACCAACACCGCTAAAGCTTTCTAATTTACACATTGTCTCGTTTTTCAGTCTTTACACAAACAGCAAAGTAAAAACAATGATGTGTGGTTTTAGGGGGAGTTACTTGTCAGAAACTTGTTGTCAGAAGGTTTCGTACCTTTGAGCAGTGTATACTAAAGCCCCATTGTCAAGGAATCCCAATCCAGCTATTTGAGTCAGTATCGGCCCGAGATTGGTGCATCTCTAAGTAAATTGTTTCTTCATCAAGAAATAGCCATGAGATGCAAGCCTCTTATCATTTAGTTTTTACATTAACTTTGGAAAGAGCAAAGCTGACTGAATGTAACTGAAAGGAATGCCTCCTTGCATCAGCTCTGTACTTAACTCCCTGATAGCAGAGCTGTATTCATGTATTAACTGAAAACAACCTTTTTTTTTATATATAAAACTATCTTCATATAGTTTGTTTTAGGAATTAACTGTATTGGTTTACTAAGTATTAATTTGACTATCCATTTAGATTAAAAAGACCATCACACCTACACATGTCTAGGGAAATCTGAGTATTGCTGGAAGCCATCTGTCTTGGACCAAAATACCTCACAGCTAAATTATTAAACATTATTTTATCATCACAACACAATAACTAAACATTTCCTGTGTTTTTGTTTTGCATTCTGCAAATCTCACAATTTGTATTTATGTATAAAATAATTTAGAAAGTAAAATAACGGACACAACTGTGTAAACATATTCAAATGATCAGATTTCTTAAGTGGTTCAAAAATATGTAACAATAAAAGATATGAAATTGCTAAAAAAGCTGAAAACAACCGAGTTTCACTGTGCATGCAGATTATACATTGTTTATGAACTGTTGCTCTTGTGACATGTCTAACTTTCTGTTACATTTTGAAGTGAGTAAAATGCTATCCTTTATTGTACTCTTAACATAAGAAAAATATCGCATTGAGGCTGATTCACCTAAGATTGTAACAACTTAGCTAAGGGTTAAATGGGATAAAAATACTTCACCCAAAAGATCATAAAAGAAAAAAGACAATATCATTTATATATCAATTACTCAGCTGACGTAACCTTGAATTCTTGTAGAACACTTTGTTTTTCTTGCATGCCTTCACGGTGAACGAGGAATAGGAAAAACTAAGAGGTTTGGTGAATTGAATTAAATGGGGAGTTTTGCTGTTGTTAAACAAGGCCCCCAGTTAATTCAATTAATCAACAACTGTTCAGGTTTTTCTTTGTTCACCGTGGAGACATGCAAGAAGTTTTTCTATAATATAATTACTCTAATAATTAAATGAAAAAAAATATTATTTTTACTAGGAATGCACCGATTGCAAAAATGTCGGCTGATGCCGATGTTAAGAACTTTTTTTTTGCCGATGGCCGATGTTTTACTATTTAAACTGTAATAGTAGCCTGTCCCTTTAAGAGAGAGAGTGGGGGATAGTGTGTGCATGTGTAAGAGCGAGAGAGGTTGGGCGAGCTATAGTACGTTTCTGGAAGTTAACGGGAGTAGCAGCAAGTATAACAAAGTCACAAATATAAACGACGGCCTCCCAAGAACACTCGAGAATGGATTTAATTTACCGATCCTGCAGACACCCGGTACAAAGGGTGCGGCGCAGCTCCTCAAAGAGGAGAGGAGAGGAGAGGAGAGGAAAGGAGAGGAAAGGAGAGGAAAGTAGAGGAAAGTAGAGGAAAGGAGACGCCCCCCCCCCCCTCCCCTCTGAATGACTTTAAAGTTACGGCAGACCCACAGTCACTGATCTAAGCCTTCAAAATGATGCCCTGATTTAAGATTTGGTCCGTCAGATTTAAAAATAACGACGCTAATGCGACTTCTCCCGGTCACGTAGCAAAACATAAACATCGGCGACTGCCATCGGTGATGTCACCTTATTTTACCCATGTGCCGATTGTGGTAAATAGGGCTAACATCGGCCGATGCCGATGTCTCACCGATGTCTCACCGATGTCTCACCGATGTCTCACCGATGTCTCACCGATGTATCGGTGCATCCCTAATTTTTACAGATTCTCCTTTTGAGGACTTGTACATTTTGTTGACCCTCTGAGTACTGACCTGTGGAGAGCCCATGGGAACCTGGGGGCCTCCCTGTGGAGGCTGCGGAGGGGGAGGCAGGGCGGCTGCTGGCGGCGCCGTCGTGTTCCCAGCTGCTTCTTGTGGGCCTGGTGTATGATTGTTTGCCGGCCTGCCGAACTCCGCCTCCTTCTTAACCTCAAAGTCCTCATTGAAGAGGTCGTGCATATCGTCCTCCGGGACAGTGTTGGCCAGCTCGTCGATCAGCTCCTGCCACTCTTGGTCATTGAGGTTGATGTCGGAGAACAGTTTGTTCTGATTGGAAAGAGATTGGGGATCAGAGGACTCCATCCCACCTCCGTCGTCCAGTGGCTCCTGTTTTAAGTCTTTGAGGAGGCCGAAGCTGTCCTCAAGGTCCAACGAGCCGTTCAGCTTCATGTCCGAGAGATGGCTTCCACCATTCTTTCCAAGATCATCTGACCCCTGGCCTATGTGGTTGCCGTTGCTGTTTGTAGTGTTGTTTCCGGTGGAAGTGTTTGGCCCGCCAAGTAAGGGCTTAATGTCCATTTGGTGATGCAGTGGAGAGATGGGTGGTACGTTATTGTTGGAGAGACCCGTTAGTGAGTCCAAACTGCTGGGGCCCTCCTTCCGTACCCGTTTGGTAGTCGGCGAGTAGCTGCCTCCATCACAAATACCGTTCTGTTCTCCATTGAGCGGAGATCGTGCGCTGTCCAGTTTCCTCTTTACAGTCTCCTGGAGCTGTACCAAAGAAAAAAAGAGAATGGATTAGGGCTGGAGAAGAATAAGAGGTGGGACATGTTGGCAATATAAAAAACTTTTCTGTGGTTTTCTGGGTGCTAACAAGGGAAGCAACACGAGATATCAAATCAATAAGGCATTACACAGCTTTCTCTCTACACACATCCACAAGAGTCTATAGAATACAAGGGTTGTGATGAAAATCTAAATATCACCAAGACAAATTGTACATTCTGTACAAAAATGAAATAATGATCAGAGCAGTTCTCACACAGAGCACATGCATGCGTACATTTTTTTTATCAGCATAAAGTAAAACTAGGGGTAATGCAATGAGCAACCTCTTCGGAGCAGGCTGGACCTGAGGAGGAAAGATCAAAGAACGTTTCGTCTGTAGTACGCTCCCCATCATTAGCATCAGCCAACAGGAAGCCCAGTCTAAACACACACCCCAATCTTAGCCTCACTGTAGGCAGCTAGCGCACAGTTGGACAAACTTAACAGTCTCACTGCCTCTGTCAAGGCACAGACGAGATAACGACAGGGTGCTAACGAACGCCGGCTGGCAGTTAAGGTAATCACTATCATAGACCGGGGTTAAAGAGGAGAGGTGTAGGGGGACAGCAGACAGAAACTCAAGACAAAGCAAATGAGTAAGGGCAGAACATAGGGAAAGTTGTGTGCCACGCAAGAAATGTAAAATATCTCCTTTTATCAACACCATCAAAAATGTTTTTTCTTTTTTTGGATTACCAATTTGATAAAACAGGGGATTTACATTGGAGTGCCGATATGAAACAGGGTCTAGAAAACCAATGTATTAGTGGGATAGCTCTACCATTCGCTATATAGTGTACATTTGATGATACAGGGCTTATGGTTCAAAGCCCAGCTGAAACGATGAAGCATGTCAAAGGGAATATTGACTCCCCATTGGCAGAAAAATGTGTAACCATAAATCTGGGGTGTTAGAAAGGTCTGGAGGAGTTCTCTCCAAAAACAACTTTTCCATTGGAGTTTTGAACAACAAGAGCTGCACTTTCAAGCTTGGCGCAAAGGAAACTCTTTGTTGCAACAGATCGTAAATTCTGTATCAGACTGTGGGAATCAAATATGTTGAAAGACCACATCAAAAGAAAAACCAAAACGTGTCAAAACACTGTATTTAGTCATTTGATACCCAGTGTGCCAACTCATCTGGTGTCAAAGTTTACACTCTGGTGATGGGAGATTATTCATTGGAACATTGGCTAGTCAAGACAAAACACTATAGCGGGGTTTAAGATGACTTTTACAGCCCCGGAAAAAAATAAGAGACCACTTCAGCGTTATCATTTTCTCTTGTTTTATTATTTATAGATATGTCTTTGAGTTAATGATTTTTAAAAATTATTATTGTATTATATAAACTACTGACAATTTTTCTGGAATGACTGCCATACATTTGGAGATAAAGTAGTCTCTTCATTTTTTTCAGAGGTGTATATATCAAAAGTCGGCACACTGTGTATTCAGACTTATGCTGCAGTAAGGAGTTGGCAGCGCTGGAGGCTGAGGATAGCAATAGGAACCGCAAATGGCTAAACTGTAATAAATTGATAGGGAAAATGCATAAAAATGTTGGTTTCTATGCACTTTAATAAACTCTCAATCTCAATTTTACTCTTTACTCCTGTTAATTCCAAACCTTAATGAAGTTGGCAGAGGAATAATAAATGCTGTTAAAATGACGGATGGGAAGCAGGGACCTAATTTATGAAAAGCTCCCAGGGTGCGCGTTTTGTGCTCTGACCCAAATCCAAGTTTGGGATTCTTTCAAAAGATGAGCTATGTGGTAAAAGCAGGATCACCTTAACTTCATTGTACACAAAAATACTTGCTACAGTTCTTTTAGTATTAAAATATTATTTCATCTTTTTGTTTTATATATAACTATTCTTAAGAGCTGACAAAGAGCATTTGTCAGCAGTAGTTACTTAATTTAATTGTAATTGATCATTTAGTCAATATATTGTACATTGTTAGATGCTAATGCCTTTCTCAAGGAAATTAATTCAATATGGCTTTTTTTACAAAGAGCATGTAATGAAATACACACTGTAAACAAAAGGAGATAAAAATATGTGGAATGGTGTAATAAAAATGTGATTTTATTTAATTCCTCTCAGTCAATTTACACACACACACACACACACACACACACACACACACACACACACACACACACACACACACACACACACACACACACACACACACACACACACACACACACACACACACACACACACACACACACACACACACACACACACACACACACACACACACACACACACACGTATGTGCGGAAATGTACGCTTAGCTCTTTGTTATTCAGATGGAACAACAGACAAAATATATTCAGATTGTATTCTGACCCTGAGGTGGACCCACTCAAGCTAGCACACACACAGATAAGCACACACACGCACCACAAAAAGACACAAATCTTTTTCTTCTTTTTTTTACTTTCTTGGTTAACTGGTGTGTGTATGTGTGGGGTGGGGCTGTCAGGTTTCCCCCCTGTTCACCACTATGAGTGACAGTCAGCCTAATTATATTTATGGCATGATAAACATCATTAGTATTGACAGCCAAAACTACATTGTGTGTGTGTGTGTGTGTCTCGTGTAGCCATTAGGAGGAACAACTGAGGAAAACACACATCACCACTGTCACGACACGGCTCCATCAACTGTGTTTGTGTGTACGGTCCTGCAATCAATGGGTTTAAATTATTCAGGTCTCCTGTATGCGCCTTTGGTTTGGTGTGTGTGTAACAGTGTTTGTGCATGCATGCATGCATGTATGTGTGTATGTGTGTGTGTGTGTGTGTGTGTGTGTGTGTTACAGGCTTTCCCTAAATGCCAGTGACTCATGTTGATAATAACAGACTCGCCTTTCAAAGCCCACCTATAAAAACTCCCATAATTATGCAGGTGGTGTGAACTACAGCACCCTCCCACACACACACACACACACACACACACACACACACACACACACACACACACACACACACACACACACACACACACACACACACACACACACACACACACACACACACACACACACACACACACACACACACACACACACACAGGTTTAAGAATACACACCCACTTATAGAAAAAAGCATTAGCAGTTGAACCTTTTAGATTAAATCCTGACTATAGAGACAGAAATAAAGAAAAGACAGATAGAAAGAGATAGGCTGTTTGGGCATTATATTTTGTTATATCATTATGGTGTTATAAGACTATATAGTGTATTATGTTTTAGATATTGTGATATTATTTTTTCTGGTGTGAAAGGCTGCATTATAGTTAAATCACATGATATTTAACAAATTCTTCTATAGGTTCTAATTTCTGGCTTTATCCACTTAATCATTATTTTGGATATAATATGCTAATTTCCAGGTTCATATTTGTATTTTGTTCCTCTACGGTGACCTGTTGACATGCTTTAATGTTCAAAAAGTGTGCTCTGATTGGTAAGCTAGCCTGCAGACCCTTTATTTTTATTTTAATCTTCATTGCGTACATTTTTTTGTGGAAGGACCAACCTTACACTGTTGCCTCAGTATGGATACTGAGGTATTTAGTTAAAAAACATTGTGATATATATGATTTTTTTTTTTTTTTTTCACGTTGCCCAGCCCTACTATAAGTCATCATGTTCTAGCCTGAGGGAACATGCAAGAATAATAAAACTGTCAGACACTTTATATATAACTGCGCTGTTAATCATGTGTTTCTTTAAGCACAATTAGCAAGCCTAATTACGGCTCTAAAATCCAGCAATAATACCTGCCATGCTCTGACGATGTGTCTAATGTTTGATAATCACTGGAATAGGATTGAGAGGAAACGTTTGCATGTGTGAAAATGAGAACGAAGACACGGAAAGTCAGAGACAAAGAATTTTCAAGTAGTTTCCTCAAGTTCTTAGCGAGAGCACGCGGGAAAGAGCATCGGGAGAAAAAAGGACGTGAGGATGTTAAAAGAGCAGAGAAGAGAGTGGCGCTTGTTTTCTCCTCCTGTGTCTCCCTCTGTATTCTTTGACACAAACACCTGCTGACTGCGCCCCCCCCCCACAGACAGGGAGAGAATGACAAAGATACAGAGGGACAAAGGTAAGAGAGACACACACACACGCATGAGGAGGAAGACTCATTTGTCAGGCAGATGGTCTTTTTCCTTTGAGTGGAGGAGCAACCAGAACATGAAGATGAAGAGGAGGAGAGAGGGTGAGGCACGGAAGAGGTAGCGAGGGGAGAGAGGCAGGAGGGTGGGGGATAGGTGGCTTGATGGAAAGGCATAGCGCGCCAAATGACAGCGGGGAGCAAACGATGAGAGGGTGATCAGAGAGGGAGGGAGAGAGATGGAACCACTAAGGCGCTGTTGTTATAGCAACCTGCTGCTCTGCTGCTTTGTGCACTGCATCCTCCTTCCTCCTCCTCCTCCTTACTCAAGATCGCTCACTTACTCCCTCTCTTTAAAGGTTGAGCATCATATCCAATTCTCAACACTTAAAAAAACATGTTGAGACGCTTCCAAATTATGGGCTATTTTTTTTTACATGTTTACCAGAAGGTGGACAACTAGAAAAACATGTACTGACTGTAGTCCTGAGATTGATCACAGAAAGTTGTGAACCCAATCCAAAGTCGCACAGAAATTGCATCCTCTTGGAAAATGGCTTCAGCGCTTTTACTCAAAACCATCCCTCCCCCACTTCCATATTATCTCCCCCACTTTTTCTCTACTGCAGGGGACAGACCTGCCAATGCAACACACACACACAAACACACAGTGAGTGGCTAAAGAGTGGTGCAGAAATGAGTCCTAAATTGGTAATGAGTTAGCATTTTAGCCCGGCTTTAGTTTTCAAGTTTTTTTTCTTGACGAGTTTGTGGTGAAATGCCCAAAATATGCTCTGGGGTCATTTTAACGTTACGTATACCAAATAAAATACGTAAGTAAATATTGCATGGGTGAATGTGGGTTGAAAAAGGTGGTGGCTTACAAGGGATGAAAAGTCTTTAGTTTATCAGTGTTTACCTGAAGTTATTTACTTCTGGTGATTGCATTTACGCTTCAATAATTATAAAAGTGGCTCTAATATGATCATGCTTAAAAGGTCCCCTATTATGCAAAATGCACTTTCTGATGTCTTTTATACTTAGATATGTGTCTGTGTGTGCAAGGAGACCCACAAAGTGTCAGAAAATACAACCCTCTCTTTTTTCCTCGAGCTGATCCAGATTTGCTTTCCTTTACGTAATAAGGAATGTGGGATGTGGGCTGGTTTTACATTGAACTCCTGGCAACGTCCCGCCCACGTGACTCGTCCCAACCTATTATCCCCCATATACAGTCACAAGCTGAATCCCCTCCGGAGCACCTCTGTGTCTCTGTGCAGGATGTCTGCAGGAGGGACTTAGAGTTGTTGTATATATAATACATATAATGTCTCTGTTCTAGTGGTAAACACTGAAGAAATAACAAGCTATGTGCTGGATCAGAAACAATACACGACATGTTTGGAAGTAATATGGTCTGTGTTTACATTAGCAAGCATCGCTAACACTCAGAGCTAACGCTGTACTGGAGAAAGTATGTGTAGTATAAAAGGTACTGTCCTTGTGGTAAACCCCGCGGGAGAGAAACGTTTCAGAAATAATGCTTGATGTGGTTTGGAACATAATATGGGGTTTAATCACGGCAGCATTTAGCTGAGTATCTCCCTTAAAAACATCTCTCTTCAGACAGAGAGCTGTGTGACGCTCCAAAGGGGCGTGGCCAGCTTCAGGTCAGCTCAAACTTAAAGCGACAGTCACAGAATCAGCACTTCAGGAACAGGGCTGAAATAGAGGGGTATGAGGCATGCTAAAATGGGTGATCTGTTTGGTATTTTGAGCAAAACACTTCACAGACATGTTTTGTATAGATATTGCCCAACACTATATTGTTCAAATATAGCATAAAAGGAGACCTTTAAGAAAAGTGTAAGTATCACAAGGATGTGTTTGCCACGGATCTTATTTTTGGAAACATATATATGTATATTGTATGTTTATTTACTTGCACATCTTGCAACATTCTCTAGCACTATTTTATTTCTATTGTGTTATTTCTTTCCCTGTTTGTATTGGTTTTATGTTCTATATATTTTATATACAATAAAGCCTTTGAATGTAATCTTTGTATGGCCTTTTTATGCATTGCTTTTGTTGAAAAAAGGAGCTGGTTTTCAGCAAGCCTTGGATGGTTGGTCGGAAACAAATAATGTAAAAGCTTTTAGCTACAAGCAGCAGGCTCCTTTGAGATACATTTTGATCCCAGCTCAGAGCGGTGCACACAGAGCTTTAATGCTTGCAGTGAAAACTGACCTATCCACTATCCAAGGAAAGTGAAGGCATACTTCACCCACAAAATGATCATTACATCAATTACTCACCGAGACCCAACTGAAAAAACTTTAACCTGTTGCATGCCTCTGCAGTGAAAAAAAAAAGGAATTGAAGTAAATGGAGACCACATTTCAGAGCAGCCAGTCTATATTAAAACATCTTATTTGGATTATTCTGTCACTGTGGAGGCATGCAAATGAAACAAAGGTTCATATACGAATTGAAGGTAACACAGTGTAAATTCTGTGGTAGACAAAATGGTCAATATACAGATGGAGTCTTTCTTTAAGAGACCCGCTTTGCCGATACTGGTTATTCAAAATGTGGCCCCAAAGAGAACATATAACATTTATCCGTCAAAGAGAATGTATCATTATCTACATGTTTGAACATATACACGCGTTTGCTTGCTAGCATGACTAATGTGGAGTGGATAAAATCAGGTAGCAGAGGCACACAAATATGAGTCATAATTGTCGAAATTTCATTTGGTTTCCCTGGTGCAGGCCAATATGCACCTTGTGTGTGTGTGTGTGTGTGTGTGTGTGTGTGTGTGTGTGTGTGTGTGTGTGTGTGTGTGTGTGTATATGTGTGTGTTTGTTGCTGGACTGCCCACTAGACTGTGAAATGAGTCAATTAAATCAAAAAGGGCTTTAATAAGTAAATGTGTGTGCTGCTGTGTGTGTAAGTGATGTTTATGGGATTATGGCAAAAAAAATGCTGTGGCGTGTATCCAGATATTTTAAAGCACAAACCGCTTGCCAATGATGCGGTTAAGTTGCAGGAGTCTTTAACATGTGACCACAAGTCCGTCTTTACGAACTGACAACTTTCTAAGGCTGGCTTCGGGGGAATAACTGAAGGGGTGCAGCAAAAATAGTGCGGAAATCAAATTGAATGTTTTTTTTTTTAGGTGTTTTTGTACCCGGTAATCTAACAGAGAAGGCGTACACTGTTTTCTAAATTGCACTCTACTACTACAACTGGAAGGAACTGAGAACATCAAGAAAGAAAAACAGGCAGAATTCGTCCTTCATCCCAAGGGCACTGGTTCAAGCACACGTCAGCAAACACCCGTACTGCCGGAGTGTCCTTGAGCAAGTACATGAAAATCGCCAGGTTGTTTTTTTCTGTGACTGACCCTGACGTAAAGGATCTGTCACTTTGATATGTTATGTAACTCACTTAACTTACGCATGTACAGCCACAGAACAAATTAAGAGACTACTTCAGCATTATCATTCTCTCTGCTTTTATTTTTTATAGATATGTCTTTGAGTTAAAAACATTTTGATTTTATTTTATTGAATTCTTTAAACTACTGACAACTTTTCTCTGTGTTGGAATTCAACAGACACTGGAATGGCTGCCATACATGTAGAGATAAAGATTTAAGAAACATTTGGAGTGGTCTCTTCATTTCTTCCGGAGCTGTATATCTTAAACCACAATGTTTTACTAAACTTAACCAAGTAGTTTTGTTACCTTAACCTAAAAAAGGGACACCTAGGAGTTCCCAGTGCAATAAAAACGCCAATCGACACCCAGCGTCTGTATGTAAAGGGTTGGGAATGACAACAGGTTGAGCCAGCTGTTGTTAGCTTAGCTTAGCATAGCAAGAAAACAGGAAAAAATTCACCTCTGTCTTTTTCTCTTCTCCATAACGAAGTCGGTACGCTTGCTTTCTTACAAGGGCCACTTTGGCACTGACAATTTCATATTAATTCACTTTGATTATTGCAAAATTGTGGTTTGGTGTATATTATTTCTCAATGCTAGCCTTTTAACACACACCCACACACAGACAGTGACCACTTTTCCTGACCAAATCCCCGAACATTGGGCAATAGATGGACAGAACGTGAAAACAAAGTCTGTGGGAGTGAGGGACAGAAAGCAGCAAGTGACAAGAGGAAGGTACAAACAAAAGAGCTATTTGGCTGCCATCCCAGATAATGGTGTGTGTGTGTGTGTGTGTGTGTGTGTGTGTGTGTGTGTGTGTGTGTGTGTGTGTGTGTGTGTGTGTGTGTGTTTGAGAAAGCGCCTGCCAGTCTGCCTTCTGTACACAGGGGGCCTGTACACCGCTGATTTGAAAACACACGTCATTCTAATCTTCAAAACATAACTTGTTGACTTAAATTCAACCTTATTCCAAATTATGCAGATGAATCCAAGTTTCTTTTGCAGTTAGTTAGTCGGTTAGTAAGCAAGTTATGCGTCTTTATGGATAACCCAAAATATAATTATGAAACATTTAACAGTCTTTTTAAAATCTTGTTTAATTTCTACTGACTGGAGCTTGAACGCACCGTAATGCAACTCTATGACGCCTCCTTTCACAGGAATGGAAAAAAGCTAAAGCTAACTAGCTCTCCTCTACACAGAATAGGATTGTCTTACATTTTATCAAAGTACAGCCCTTTGTCATATATATCATATATAATGTGTGTGTGAATGTATGTCTGTGTGTATGTGTGTCTATAGTAAGACATAAAGTGTAGGTGTGCACATGTCCTCAGCAGTTTCAAACCTGCTGACCTGACATAAAATCGTAGTGGTCACAGAAAACCATCACTTTTCCCTCCCCATTTACCCCCATCCATCTCAGACCCCACCGAACTCAATGACAAATACCATGGTGTGTTTGTTTGTGTGTGTGTGAGAGAGAGCATAACATTACTAAAAAGGCAGTGGTCCAAGCAGCAGTGCATGCTAACAGACAGATTTACAAATCATTAGCATTAAACGCACAACTAATTATCATCAAAGTCAAGAACTGTGTGTGTGTGTGTATCTCTGAATGTGCATATGTTAGAGTGTGTTCCTGTTTATATTTTCCAGATAAAGTATAAGTAAGAAAAAGGGCAAGCAAAAAGCAGAGAGGCAACAAAAAGCAGAGAGAGAAAGAAAATGAGGGAACAAGAGGGGAAACTGTGAGTGTGTGTGTGTGTGTGTGTGTGTGTGTGTGTGTGTGTGTGTGTGTGTGTGTGTGTGTGTGTGTGTGTGTGTGTGTGTGTGTGTGTGTGTGTGTGGTTCCTGGCTGAGCAGCTCCTCTCTATTTATAGAGCTGCGGCTCCTTCCTGTTTCTGGAGCTGTACCATCACGCCAAGAGAGGGTGGGGGGTGAGAGAGAGAGAAAGACAGAGAGAGAGAAAGACAGAGAGAGAGAGAGAGAGACACACAGAGAGAGAGAGACAGAGAGAGAGAGAGAGAGAGAGAGAGAGAGAGAGAGAGAGAGAGAGAGAGAGGAAAAGGGAGAGCTGAGGAGAGGGAAGTGTGAGTGGGTGTGTGGGAGGGGAGACTGGTCATGTTTGAGTCTTTAGTAAATCAACAGTTCCACCCCCCTCTCTCTCTCTCTCTCTTTCTCTCTGTCTTTCTCCCCCTCCCTCCCCTCCCTCTCTTACTCAACAACATGGGCTCCTCCGGCAGCTTCAATACAACTACACAGCAGAGAGGGAGAAGGAGAAACAGGGGGGAGAAACAGACAGAACTGAACAGCGCTAAAGGATGATTTGTGCCATATTTCTGGATCTGATGGCGCTGCACAGCGGGACACTAATGTATAAATAATAAATGTTTGCTGACTTGAAATAACAGAGCAAACAGCAACAGCTCATGAGGTATTACGTTTACGAAAGTGTGTGGTATCTGTGTGATTGAAACCCTTTCATTTTTTCAGGTTTGTTTTATTCTCTGGAACTGAAGACACAAAAAGTTGATTTTCCCTTTCCTGTAGTGTGTTATATAGGTTTTTGTGGCTGTAAATGGTCTGCAAAAGCTAAAATCCCAAAGTTCCCTCCAGAGGGAGTTACTCTCTACCACACATTCCCACCCCCCCATGCCTGAAACGCCTCAATTGGACTCCTTTGTTTTCTTCTGTGACATAATGACATCAATACACTAAGGGGCGGGACATGTCTAAGTGGTTGACCAATCAAAACAAAGCTGGATGCAATTTGTTGTGCTCTCTTTTAAACAAATTTGTGTGAACTATTTCTTTCTAACAAAATAGCTCTAGTCTAAAAAAGCCTATTCACATGGATCGTGCAAAGCTAAGAGACACTGGGAAAGTCCAGCAGTTGACAAGAGACTGCTGAGTTGGATTGCTTGTCTACTTGTTTATAAGACCGAGCAGAAAATGTGGACTTTATAAGAAGTGTGACTAAGAGACTAGCAATGGGGGTTGACGGGAATGCTGCATGAACTACCACATTTAGAATACAGGGAAGTTTACTTGATACCTTTTTCTCCCGCTGTGCCTCTTTGGCTGCTGTGCTAACTTGCTAAACAAGAGTCGTTGTCATGGTCTTGCATAGCTCGACCACTCTCCGCAAAGCGATTCAGCTAAGCAGCTACTACTTGTTCTTTGGCGGGAGACTATTAACATAGCAAAACAAATTGCCCAAAATCTTCCAAAGATGCAATCAGCCATGTGCTATGCCAGTCCCCAATATAATTGTCAAAAAGTCAGTTTTGTCTTTCCTGTAGTGTTATATAGGTGTTTGTGCATGTAAATGGTCTGCAAAGGCTAAAATCCCAAAGTTCCCTCCAGAGGGAGTTTCTCTTCCACACACTCCAATTGTGTCCAATTGGCCAATGCCAATGGAAACGTGCATAATTCACATTTCTTTGTTGCTGTATTTGCTTGAAAGGATTATCAACTGAGCCACCTCCATGACAACTAATAAAACATCTGCTGGTGAAGACCATAGAAGGGCAGTTTAAGGCTCCAAAACCACTTCAGGTTAATATGTATAACAAATTTAGCTGCTCTTGACGCTAGAATAGCAAAAGTACAATTAAACCTTGGGAGTTTAATTGTATAAAATGAAGCAACAAGTGTCAAAGATTGTTTAAATTGGATGACAAAATAGTGTGAATACTCTTATCCAGTATAATATCCAGTCATTGATACATTTAAATGAAAACATCTCGAGACTGATTCTTGGTGTTGATGGAGGGGAACTTGTTGAGTTCATCTGATTTGGCTGCAGGGGAAATTCTTCACACAAAAAAGATACAAAAATGTAATTGGGACACCATATATACTAAATGAGATTGATTTAGGGCTTCAAATCTCGATAAGAACATTCTTCTGTTTTTTCCTTTTGCTGTTTCTGAGTTTCTCTGTTCTGTTGGGGACTTTGGAAGGAGTCCAGTAATTGTTCCTAAGCCCTATTAGTCTGTCAATATGACATTAAAGCAAGGAAATCTGTATTTTATTACCAACAGAGGCCAATGTTCCAACTGTAGATATGAAATAGAGACGAGTACAGCAAGAGAGGAAAAGAAAGAGTGAAGTGAGGACTCCTGGCTTCATGGCCAGATGGTCACCAGGAGGGGTCTGACAGCTGTGCGCATGTGTGTGTGTGTGTGTGTGTGTGTGTGTGTGTGTGAGTGGGTTTTTGTGGAAGTGAGAGAGCAAGATACAGAGAGAGATAGGGACAGATTGTGTCCAACACCTGTCCTCCCTGGACACAACAACAAAAGAGAAAGCAAAAAAAGGCCAGCTATAATCAACGTGGGCTTACATCAAACACACTCGAAACAAAAAGAGGGACGTGTGCAAAATGTAACAGTTAAAATATTAGGCGGAGAATTAACGGAAGGATTAACACCGCTGTGTCATCATATGGAGCCATTTCACATGTGGAGGATGGCTTCTGAAGCCAATAATGTGTGTGTGTGTGTGTGTGTGTGTGTGTGTGTGTGTGTGTGTGTGTGTGTGTGTGTGTTTGTGGAAGTGAGAGAGCAAGATACAGAGAGAGATAGGGACAGATTGTGTCCAACACCTGTCCTCCCTGGACACAACAACAAAAGAGAAAGCAAAAAAAGGCCAGCTATAATCAACGTGGGCTTACATCAAACACACTCGAAACAAAAAGAGGGACGTGTGCAAAATGTAACAGTTAAAATATTAGGCGGAGAATTAACGGAAGGATTAACACCGCTGTGTCATCATATGGAGCCATTTCACATGTGGAGGATGGCTTCTGAAGCCAATAATGTGTGTGTGTGTGTGTGTGTGTGTGTGTGTGTGTGTGTGTGTGTGTGTGTGTGTGTGTGTGTGTGTGTGTGTGTGTGTGTGTTAGTGAGTCTACTGTATGTGTTTCCCAGGGGCTCCTCTGATTGGCTAGGTTAGCAATGTGTCACAGAAGGCCACATACGATTGGCTGCAGTCGGCTCCCGCCTCTGCCCGAGCCTGTCGTGAGGACAGAGCGGTGCACATGCACACACACACTCGCAGATTTATGGATGCTCAGTAGCAGGAACGACAGTTTCTAACCCCCCCCCCCCCCCCCCCGCCTCCTTTTTTTCACCAGTTTTCCCTCTTTACACTTTTGCCTCTGAGCCGAGGGGGAGAAAGAGAGCTCCAGTGAGGGAGAGAGGCTGCTATGGTAACAGATCACTGTGGCAGCGAGTGCAGGGGCCCTGATGGCTACTTGGCAGCAACGGCATATTCTCGCTGGCTGCACACACGCGTCGGTGTGAATGAGTGTGTGGTAAATGTGTGTTGTTGACCGGGAGACATGCTGAAAGGGGAAGTGTGTGTTTGCATGTGTGTGTGTGAGCCTCTCTGGGAGGAATGAACCCATTGAGCTGGTGTGTGTGTGCTCCAGATGTCCTCAGTCGTGCAGATCGATGGCCACACGAGAGCACATCCCACTAAGTTGAGTCACGACACCCGTCTCCTTATCCCTCTCTCTGCCTCCGTTTCTTCCTCTATTAAAATATGTTTTAATAACCAAACACCTTCCCGGGGATTGACCAATCTAGCTTTATTATTTAGCAACGATGAGACAGCTGCAGGATGTTGTCGGAACAAAATAATGTTATTCCAGCTCTCCCTTCCCTGGCTGCCTTCACTCTCTCCTCCTCTCTCTCATTTTTTTCTGTGAGCATAACTAGGTCATGCAGTAGTAGACTGCTGTTGCCTCGCCACTGTGCAATTCTTTGAATGTGTGTGTTTACACAGCCTAAACACACATTTCAACTAGACCTGGAAAGAACAAAGTCCAATCGAGTGTGTGTGCATTCAGTGAACAAATGCAAAATGTGAGTACGCATACACGTTCACACACAGATAATATATGTCCCTAAAAGAGGACATATTATTCTCATATTCATATTTATATTTGGTGCCTCTCCTGTGACATGTCTCCATGCTTTAATGTTCAAAAAGCTATTTATTTTCCTCATATTGGCTGTTTGTCTTTTTCACCCTCTGTCTGAAACCAGAACCCAGTCTGCCGCTTAGAGATGTCCCGCCCCTTAGCAAATCATGTATGATGTGTTGGAGCTCAAGCCAAGAGAAGTGTGATTGTTCCATAGTGATATCACTATGTTACAGAAGTAAACAAAGGTCCAATTGAGGTGTTTCAGACAGGGGGGAGTGTGTGGGAGCGAATTTAGCCTTTGAAGACCATTTACATGCACTAAAACCTATATAACACACCACAGGAAAGAGAGACAAGTAAAAGCATAATAGGAGCCCTTTAATAATGAGGCAGCATCTGTATAAGGTGGTTTAGCTGTAAGACCGAGAGGGTGTGTTTGAGCTTACATTCATCAAGGGATATTTTATGTTTACTCCAATACTGCAAAGTCTGAAGTACCAACACGTCTGTTTTTGCTTGCCAGTAGTAAGAGCAGTCTAACCACCCAGAGCAGCCAAACATGACATCATCTTTTTGTTTTAGAGGTTAATACATTCACATTTTAAAGCTGCTACACATCCTTGGTGCTTCCACTGAGGGGATTTCACTTGAAGTTCAATCAGTCGAGTGTGCAGCCTGTGCCTGACTGAAATCCAACGGACTCCCTGTCACTTCAACACCAAAGATCAGTTTGGTAATTAATTAGGGCTGCACGATAATAAATAACTATCGCAATTTTTACAGATTACAGAAAATTGAAAATAAAATTCACGATATTGGATAGATTGGTCATTTTTGCATCATGACTATTATTATTAAACTGCTTTTAAATCTGTAATTTAATGTCGTGTTTTACAAATTTTAAGTGTGTTGTTTTGATGAATTTTACGAATGAATTTCGTAAAGTCTCTGACTTTTTAGAAAAGCACTCTATAAATAAAATGGATTATTATTATTATTATTATTATTATTATATTCAAATGATATATTTAAAATTATCAAGATGTGTTTTTATTATTATTATTATTTGGGTAATGATGTCATACAATAAGCAATAGACATTGAAAGCTCTGAAAACCTCGAAAGAGGATTTGTTAAATGCGCTTACAGTGAGCAGTGAATGCATATTTTGTTGCATCATCACTGACCGTCTGTTCATTTAAAAAAAAAAAATTTTGCACATGATTGCAAAAAGGATTGTCAACAGAAAGAAATGCCCATTGCTTACATGCTAGTTTCTTGTTACATTGTGGGGGTTTGTGATGGTTTTATATACATTAGACACCTAACTAAAATGGCAGTAAATGTAGTGATAACTACGAAGGGATTTAGGGCACAGCCTTAGTTACAGAACTTTAAAAAAAAATCCAACACTGTAAAGAACCACTGCTTTTGATAGTCACGTACATGTGCGGAAACAGCTTCTGCACAGTTCATATGCAGTCTATTATTTAGGTTAAGAAATATTTCAATGCCTTTAATTGGCCATTATGGTATTTCTGCTGTGTGTGTTTGTTCACCGCTCTGCCTCTGGGTAGAAATCACAAGGGGAGCCAGAAGATAGAAAGACTAATCTATCAAGACGTCTACAATACGCCTCCCTATCCATCTCTGCCTCTCCATCTCTCTCCATCCCTCTCATCCCATCTCATGGCAGAGTGATCTTCATTTAATGCAACAGCCCCTCTCTGCTGTGGTGTTTCTGTGTTCCTGTGTGTGTGGCCATTCAACCCCCATCTTTTATACCACACACTCCCTTCTCAAACTTCATTTCTTTAAATCTTTCCTCACCTTCCCTTTATCTCCCCCTACCTGTTTCCCTCCCTGCCTCCCCCTCTGTCTCTCCCTTCCTGCATCATCTCTCTGATCCTTGAAGAGCAGGCAGACCCATCATTACCCAGCATGCAAGTATTGATCCGCTGCCCCAGTGTGCATGTGTTATTTTAAGATGCTCAGACCTGTAATCAGCGTGTTAATGATAGTTATCGCCAAAGCGACAAGCTCTGTGCGGTTATTCCAGGCCCGTGGATACCAGCGAGAGGCTGGCAGCCTGAACACACACACATATAGGGATGTGTTTTGGGGGTGTGTGGAGGCATGCTGGTGTTTCTAATGAGGGCGAGTGCTGCTCTGGGGCTCATTGGGTCAAATCTGCAGTGAGGATGCTTCCTGCTGTCTGTCCATCATAAAAAACGAGCTCACAGCAGAGCTGCTGCAGGTGAGTGTGTGTATTTGTATACACGGTGGCTACCGTATCCACCAACATACCGTATCCTCATATAAAGGTTTGTAGATTATGCTATTAAAAGTTGTTTTGTTGTTGTTTATGCTGCTGCAATGCAAAAATGTCCCAGTTTAGGATTAACAAAGTACCTCTTATCTTATTGGCTAGCTCTCCAACACATTGTACATGATAGGCTAATGGGCTGGACATGTCTTAGCATTTCAACAACCACAACAGAGCAGCTAACCAATCAGCGCAGACTGGGCTCTGGTTTCAGACAGAGGGTGAAAAGAGGTTCTGCAGCACAGGCAGTATGAGGAAAATAAAGACCTTTTTTTTTACTTTAAGGCATGGAGACATTTTATAATATTAAACAGTCTGATATTAGATATTTAAGGATTGCTCCCAGCCTGTTTAGATCATCTTTTTTTAACTGAACTGACTTAAATAACAGCAGTGTGTGTATGTGTGTGTGTGTGTGTGTGTGTGTGTGTGTGTGTGTGTGTGTGTGTGTGTGTGTGTGTGTGTGTGTAGTAAGGCCCTGTGTGTGTTTGTGTGCTCACTGCTGCACTTCAGCGAAAGGGAAGTGAGGCTGTTTAGTTGCAGGCTTTGTC
This sequence comes from Eleginops maclovinus, assembly GCF_036324505.1. NCBI lineage: Eukaryota > Metazoa > Chordata > Actinopteri > Perciformes > Eleginopidae > Eleginops > Eleginops maclovinus. The sequence goes on along the minus strand of NC_086353.1, from coordinate 19,714,824 downwards.
TCGCTCTGGACAAATGACTTCTGCATTTCCCCAAAACATGGCAATTTCAAATTCCCATCAACATACGGTAACCTAACCGCTGCACACACACACACACACACACACACACACACACACACACACACACACACACACACACACACACACACACACACACACACACACACACACACACACACACACACACACACACACACACACACACACACACACACACACACACACACACACACACACACACACACACACACACACAATTCATGTTGATATATTACAGGATGCAGGTGCTGCACCCCCACCATACTATCCTCTCCAGAAGCAAATCCATATTTTCGCACACACAGAAATGTGCCACACACACATTGCTTTGCCAGTATGGATAAGCCCTATTTGGCAGTGTTGAGGAAGATGCATTTCAGAGGTAAATGACATCATTACCATATAAATGACTTTCAGCCAAACACATCTGCTAATGTTGCCACACACACACACACACACACACACACACACACACACACACACACACACACACACACACACACACACACACACACACACACACACACACACACACACACACACACACACACACACACACACACACACACACACACACACACACACACACACACACACACACACACACACACACACACACACACACACAGCAGATTTCACACAGTGCACCACAACCATGCAAATCACACACACCGCACAATAAAAAAATGACGGGGTTTGGAGCCCGCAGGAAGGAGGCCAAGCCAGAGCTATTGGAGTAACAGCTATGCAGCACATGGCATGCAGCATGCTAGCGGATTGAAATCCAGTTCCTCTTTATGACCACTTCAAATAATGAGTGTTTCTTTAACGCTCACTTGTGTGTAAACCACTTTACAATAAGACTACCTTATAAAGGATTCATAAAGGGTCTATAATTAGGTTATTGATTAGGTTGTAAACACTTTATTAATAATTAAGAACCATTTATAAACCAGTTCTTACATAGTTTTCATACATAACACAGGCTCACTACGTGGCAAGATGACTAAGCCTTATATTGCTACCTAGCTTACTTTGTCTCCTTCAGCAGCCAGCATCCTATCCTTGGTATGTGTTGTTCACTGAGTTTATTCTCCCCCCATCCATCTTGATGTTTCTTGGCATCTCTTTATATAAGGCCTAGCAGTACAGATACATGTGGGCTCACTATTTGGCAAGAAACCGGTCACAGTTGCCCTGTTTATCTCTTGTCTTATAAAGCTTATTAATGATTTATAAAGTGTTCAAAACCTTATTAATAAATGAATTACAAACTATTCGTAAACCCTTTATAAAGATAGTCTTATTGTAAAGTGTTACCGTAGAAAGCTTCATTTGCGCTGAGAGGGCTGAGTGTAAATATTCTTTGGCACCTTAGCATTCAGATGTATTTTAAAACAGATTCACACCTTTTGAGTTTCCCGGGATAACACGTAGATTTATTACCGTCCACGACTTATCTTTGAGCTGGTATTAGCTGCTTTATTTGTGAATTTTTGACAATGGAGATTGTTATTCCTGCTTGTCTTTTCTCTGTTATTCAGCTGTAGTACAAATTGGGCTGTAACCACTGTATGAATTACATCAATGCTTAAATCTTTGCTCAATATTGTCTGCCAAATTACATCAGTCTCCACATATAGGAGGTTTTCTTTACATGTCTTTTTAGCGAGGCTTTAATAAGGACAAGCACTGTAGAATAACAAAGTACATTACAGAAAATGGTACAATTAGGGCTAGTGGAAAAATTTCCACAACAGATTTTTAAAAAATATTCTGTCAAAAGATCAAACTTCTTGGTAAGATACTAACCACCAATCACATCCCAGAATCAAAGCTGTATCTTAACAATCATATGGCCTTCCTTTAGAAGTAATAGACAACGTACTTCCCAAAGTAGGCGTACAAGGGTTGGTTGAGTTAACTTTTAAGCTGCATTTACATAAAACTCGGTACAGCATCTCTGTTGCTGTTGTTGTCGCTCAAAGTTCAAATTATTTCAACTTTGAATTTGTTTACCACTGAGCTTTCAACGCACAATCAAGCAGAGGTTGTATGTTGTATGTAGCTCCTTAAGCTAGAATGGAGGTAGCCATAGAAACAAAACGTAACTATCGGTTTTCCACGCAAGGCTCTGCGCCCAACCTCGCATTGAGCAATTAGCAAATCGCATATCATGAGAATGCAGCTTAAGGGTTCAAATAGTTTCCATTTTTTTAAGTAGGTTGTATGATTTACTTATACAGAGTCGTGACTTAGAATCGGAGGGTGAAACCCTCTTTATTAGTCACATACATGCACACAGCAGAGCACACACAGTGAAATTTGTCCTCTGCATTTAACCCATCCTAGTACTAGGAGCAGTGGGCAGCTATCGTGCAGCGCCCGGGGAGCAATGGGGAGGGGGGATTGGAGGTGTCCGGTGCCTTGCTCAAGGGCACCACAGCAGGGCCTAGGAGGTGAAAAGGCAGCAACAGTCCTTTCTTTGGCCATGGTTGATTTGGCAAATAAACACAGCTAAAATATGTGGTCCATTTGTAATTTGTATTCCCAGTCCAAGCCCCTACTGACTGAGCCACTGCTGGACTTGCTGGTTTAGTGTTGCTGAATCCCAATCAAGCCGCCAAGTCACGACAATCAAACCGATGGAGGAAGTGGTAGACCAGCAACAATAAAGAGACCCATTAGACCCATCCTCACCCTTTCAGCTTCTTAACATGTAATGACATTCTGATTGATTTATTATTGTTGAGTACAGTTACTTTAGTACTGTACTTAAGAATAATTTCGACATTGTTGTAATTCATTTCAAGAAAATGTAATTACTTAATATGAAAATAATCAACGAATTAATTTAAATACGTTACCATTTGAATACCTACAGTTTTTAAAACTCTTCACCAGCTGCAAAATTAAAAAGAAAATGATAGTAAAACAATATTGAATTAAATACAATTAAGAAATTCTGCACAAGAATACGTATTACTTTAGCTATATTCTTATGCTAATACTTTTGTTCTTTTATTTGATCAGGATTTTGAATGCAGGACTTATTACTTGCAATAAAAATGACAAATCAAAGACTCTTCTTCTGTGGTGTCCTTATTTTCCCAGCTATGCTGCCTCTAGCGGTGAATAAAAAGGAGCTCATCTCTCCAGTACGGCACAGTGTTGGGTGGACAGAATGTTTTTCCCATGCAGTAGTTCAAACAAAGAGCTGTGCAACCTTCCCCCAGATACAGTACCTAGCAATGTGTAAGAGGAACCTATGTGACGGGTACAAAAAAGGAGCAGAGGGGGTTTTGGTGTGACACGGGACAACGCTGTGATAGAAGCCAGCTACAGAAGCTTTGCAGGCGGCGGCTGGCTGGGCGCTAACATTAAGCTGGCACCGGAGACACTTTCTCATGCAGCAAAAAGACAAGAGGAGGCAGGTAGGCGACGCTGACTGCAGCAAAGCCGTGATGGCCGTTATTGTCCTCAAGACTAGGACGGCTTTTATCTGCTCTCCAGGCTCACAAAGAGGGAGAGAGAAAGAGAGGAGGGGAGGGGAAGGGAAGGGAAGGGTGGGGGGTAAAGCGAGAGAGCACACAGACTGCCTGCGGCTCGCTTTCAACATCTCAATGACTACACACACACACCCTCTCTCTTTCTCTTTTTCACCATGTTCTCCTCACTGGTCCTCCCCTCCCTCCCTATCTGTAATTCTGCCTTTTTCCTCCTCCTACCCGCTCTCTATCCCCTCATGCCCCCAGGCCATAAACATCCGCATGTCACACACATGCCATGAAACACACACACACACACACACACACACACACACACACACACACACACACACACACACACACACACACACACACATTAGGCTTTGTTCCACAGTGCTGGTTCCGGGGTCCTGAGGAAGCGTTCATGCAAAGAAATCAAGTGTGTGTGTGTGTGTGTGTCTGCGTGCACATACACACTCTTACCCCCCCCCACCGCTGCCCAACCGCCCTCCCACCCAGACTGTCGCTTCTTAACACCATCACTTATTCATGTGAGTGAACATTAGAACGGGACTCTCCCTCTCTCTGGATCTGCATCTCTCCACAGTGTGTTTGTTTATCAGAGAGGGGGGTGCTTAATAACATGGGTTGTGTGTGTGTGTGTGTGTGTGTGTGTGTGTGTGTGTGTGTGTGTGTGTGTGTGTGTGTGTGTGTTTAAATGTGTGAGATTGGGGTGTGAATTTAGGAGATTTATATCCACACAAGAGCCAGTTTACTTGCCGTTTACCCACCGATGTGTGTGTACATATGTGTGGTGTCTGAAAGGAAGAAAGAGAAAGTGTGTGTGTGTGTGTGTGTGTGTGTGTGTGTATGTGTGTGTGTGTGTGTGTGTGTGTGTGTATAAGAGAAATAGAGGCAGAGGAGGAAACAGGAAGTTATTAATTATTTTAGCTCCTATTAGGAGGAACGCGTCAAGTCCATACCCCTGGAGACGTGTCATGAACGCCTCTTATTGTTCTCGACCTGACATACGCCGCTGCTCTCCCCCCCCTCCCCCCACATCCATCCTTCTCTCCCTGTCACATGTACTTTTTCCCTCTCTCCTCCCTCCTCCTTTTACTCTCACGTCCTCCCTCTCGTTCTATCCTGGCTGTGACATGCACTTCTCTCCTTCTGTATCCCTTCACTTGCCTTTTTTTTGTGATCCTCCAGCACCACCTGTGTCAACCTTTTTATTTGTTCTAATTTCCCATTTCTGCTGTCTTTTTCTTACCTCTTATCATTTTTACCCCTCTGACATTGCCATCCGACCTCGCGCTCTACATCCGACTGCTATCCAACCCCTCCTTTCATTTTTTTATTCCGTATTTCACTTCATCTTCACCCACACAGACACAGCTCACTCATCTCTGTTGATCTGTCACACTGTTGTTTATGCGTGTGTGTGTGTGTGTGTGTGTGTGTGTGTGTGTGTGTGTGTGTGTGTGTGTGTGTGTGTGTGTGTGTGTGTGTGTGTGTGTGTGTGTGTGTTTGCCGTCGGGAGATCATCTGGAAGCTCACAGCCTGCCTTCGGCTCCGAAGCCGCCTCGGCTTTTATCCCCAGCTCAGTCGCAGTGACTAGAGCCCGCCTACAACCCACTAAAGCAGCCAATGAGAAGACGGCAGGCCATTTCCTCATTTCAAACAGCATGTGGTTTAAAGAGGCATTGGACAATTACACAGAGCGTAAGAAAGATAGAGAGGAAAACAGACGGGGAGAGACAAAGGGAAAGGAATTCCCAGTTTAGAGATACGGCTCTCACTACAAAGCAACAACCGGGAAAGTCCTGTTTGCTGTTGCTATGATGGGTCAGCATGGGTTAATCCAAACCAGCTCTGCAGCCCTGCTAATGACCAAGGTTTAGTTCACGTAGAACCCTGAGAAGGTGAACACAGGTTACTACAGAAAACCAGTTCGAAACTACAAAGGTATTTACAATTTAGAACGGGTTAAATGTTCATTCCTAGCACTCTGAAACTTTGGCTCCTTTTCATTACAATTAAAGAGGAGTAATGTTTCGCCGCATTAACTTTTAACGAGGTGGCTAAATACTAAAAAGTCAGACAAAGTTGCCCCACATTGTCAGCAATATTCTAGAAAACCTGCGTCGAAATGACTCTGTAAAGTTGCAATAACACATATTTTCCTATTAACAATGGATCAAAAGTCTTTGAGTAACATGAAGGGGTCAGACAAACCCAAAGAGAACTAGGAAGGCACTCTGATGGTGGATACTTTCAACAATTTCTAGCAAATAAATGAATAAATCGTGTATCAACTGCGCGTGGTTTCGCTCAATCAAATTGATGTGTTTCTTCGTAGGCACAGGATACACCCTTCTACTAAGTTTAAAGACGATCCCTTCCAGGCAAAGAAGGCAAATATTTTCAGGAGAGGAAAAACCCCTCAAATGTGTGTTACCTGTCCAGCAAGAAAGTAAAGTTAGAAACTATCTGAAGAACATTGTGGAGCAATAATCGTCTAAAGAGCCAGAGTTATCCATCAGTAAAGGGGAAACCAACACAGAACACAGACCCAGAACAAAGTCAATGTTAGATTTACATCAACCAGACACACAATTCCAAATGATATGTTAAGCTGCTCTGTATCTGCTGGGAGAGGCTTAGCCAAAACCACTTTGTAGGGTGATAATACATCTTACTTGTTCTTCAAACCATAAGTATGAATAGTTTATTATTCTTGGCTTCTGATCTGAACTCTTTCATAGTGAAAACCCATTGATGGTTTTCAGGAAAGCAATTGTGATAAGATAACACCAAAGATTAAGATTGGACTGATCCAAAACCAACAGTGCTTTAGAAGTCCATTTCTCAATACAACTTTACAACCTCTATGTGCTGTCTGAGCCACAAGTCCATTTGTCCGATTCCAAAAATCTGTAAATCTTGCTTTTTGGGGGATTACTTCCTGCTGTGAATGAACACGCAGTTGGTGCTCTAGTGAGTTATTATGGAAGAGGTTCCAGAAGGTGGGATTTACCTAAATAAACAACATTGGCGTATTAACCATAATAAGTAACATGTCAACCAGTAAACAATGTTTTTGGTGGAAGACTTGGTAAGAAAACGATGGATGTTTATTAATATTCTGTCGAATTGATGAAGAAACTTGCACCTCTCTCAAATTAATAAAGAATGTCAACAGCCTTATACCAATTTACTTATATTCAGACTCGATTGAGACTGCTAATGTGTTAATAATTGTGATTTTCTTTTGTAACATACATTATTTAGGGACATGAGAGGCACTTTGTAGTTTCGACACGTTCAGTCCACTTTTAATGACAAACAACCCTTTTTAGGCCATTGACTTACATAAGATCTGTTAGCATCTAGCTAGCAAAAATGCTACTCGCTAATTTACATTCACCGGGACTCAAGTCAAGACAGGAAGATCTTTGACCTTGGAATCTGTTAGGAGTCAACAGTGTAATACACAAATGGGACACTAATTATCGCACGCACGCGCGCACGCGCGCACAGTTTGAGCACGCAAACAGAGATCAAAACCATGATAGGTATATAAACACGCATTGCTCTCTTCTTTCCCCCAGACAAAGGAGGGAGTACATCCCAGTGTCCCTGGGGGAGACCTGATTCTGCACCCACCCCTTAACCCCCACATGAATGCACACAAACACACACACGCAGATATTAACCCACCCCCATGCTTGACGGCCTATTTGAAGAGCAACAAACAGGCTATAGCAGACAGAAGTGGGGGGTGGGGCAAAAGTGTCCCCCTATGGTAACAGGGGCATTATAAGCCAATTAGGAGTGCCGTCTGAGTGACTGACAGACAGGGTGGAGAGCGCGACACGGCTCGCTGTCTGATGTTAGGAAGGTGTGTATGTGTGTGTGTGTGTGTGTATCAAATTGCATTCCCCTCTCATAACTAATGCTTTGGGCTAAAGGGCTCCAATATGTGCACACAAACAGTCACACACACACTCACACACACACAGTCACACAGTCACACAGTCACACAGTCACACAGTCACACAGTCACACACACACACACACACACACACACACACACACACACACACACACACACACACACACACACACACACACACACACACACACACACACACACACACACACACACACACACACACACACACACACACCCCTCCCTTGAGGTCCACCTCCTACACGCGAAGCCATTCAAAAGACCTCTTTGTCTCTGTATCGTGCCAGAGAAATAGAGGAGAAAGACTAGAGAAAGGGAGAAGGAAAGGCAAAAAAGAGAGCACAGACGGGAGAAAAAGAGCAGCGAGAGAAAAAGGGGTTTGCAGGGAAGCATAGGAGGATAGAGGGAGACCTAAAAAGGGGAGGGGGGAGCCAGAGAGAGACAGAGGGAAAACATGGAACAGGAGTACAGGGAGGGGGAGCGCAGAGAAACGACGGTGAAAAAGGATGGAAGCAGGGAGAGCTACAGACAGCCGGGCTCCAGCGCTGCTCTGAACTCGTTTGATCCAGTTCGTCTCGCCAGGCGTTCCTCGAGATACATTCCTGTGGCTGGCTGGGCGCACAGTTAGGGAGAGACACAGAGAGATACTGAGAGAAACAGAGATACAGAGGGTGAGACGAGCACAGATTGAGAGAGAAGCTTGTAGGTAAGTATAGCGTATAAAGAGACAAATAATAACGAGAGGATATTAACGGACACAGCAAGCGACACAGGGAGGAACAAAGAGAGAAAATGGATCCACGCGAGAGAATTTGCAGCTAAAGTTTTCGCTGAGAGCTACCTGCTACGAAAACTTTGACCCTCAAACCCTTTTTCGATTTTTACTGCCAAAAAGCCAGGAAATAAAAAGAAAACATGAAACCCTGAACAAGGAGAGGAGAGGAGAGGCCCTCATTGGCACTCATTAGGTTTCGTCACATATTAAAGTCACTGAAATTAAATCCACAATGAAAGCAACCATAGAGCAAATATGGAAAAAATGTGTGTACAGACTCAAATTAAAAACTGAAAAAAGGACATCAGGAGAAGTAAAGCAGACCCAAAGAGGAAAACTGTAGGAATTCTATCAACAGAGTGATATTGAAAGGATATTACGCCTTCGATGTAATCACTGGGCAACCCAATCACAGTTGCCGCAGTTCCAGTGGTTACCACCTCAGCATTTTCGTGCTACTGTGATTAGGCCGGAGAAATGTCTGCTGCTGATTCACGACTCTTTCAAAGATGAAAAGTGACAGGGGGGTATTTTGTGAAATCTTTTATGATGACCATGATCCGCCCAGGAAACAGTAGGCTCTGATGTGGCCTGCACTGTCGCTAATGTTGCGGCTTTAAAAAGGTAGATATATTTCATGAGTGTCACTGAATAGCTCGTTTCCTTATCAGCCTATTATTAAATTTAAACATTATCATTCTGAAAGCCTAGAAGAGCAACATATTTGAATTATTTTTTATCTTAGTTCAAGTTAGCATAGGGCTAATCCGGAGATTAGCCTGTTCAACTGGCGGAAGTCTTAGGTGAGCATGCTCAAAAGTAGCACCCAGCACTAGGGTTGCAAATGGCCGAAAAATGTCCGGTAAATTTCCACGGGAAGTTAAGCTGGGGAATTTAGGAAATATTCCATATTGGAAACTTAACATGGGAATAATGGGAATTTATGGGAATTAATGGGAACCATGGGAACTAACTGGTAATTGATGCAATGGCATGAACATATATATAAATAGTTGTGCTAGCTAAACAACTAGAATGATCTTCAAAACATCTTGCAGGAGGCAGATAACAACAGCATCACATTTGAGGTAGCTAGCGTCTTTATAAGAGTGCCTCATAGATGGTAAATGAAGTGATGCTAGCTATGGCTTATTTAGCATTTAAGTTATCAGCTAGCTATCTACTAGATGAATAGATTTGTATGTGATATTTGCAATTTAACATAAAATAAATATATTACCACGTAATATCATCAAACCTTACTTCACTTTTTGTAGTCCACAGGTTCAAATGTGTGGCTTCAATAGTCTTGTGCTTTGGGTTCAAAAGTGTGGTCCAGTCTTCTAGAAATCATATACATGCGATGGAGGAATGCACAGTGCCTGTAGGGGGTGTGGTCTCAACAGCCATGCTGTAAGCAGTGTGCTATGTGCATGTGATTGAGGAATGGCATGGATATACTTGAATGGCATCTGTTTGTTTTAGTCAAGATTATGCTAAAATATACATTCCCCAACTATATTTAAGTTCCCTATGTAGAGCCAACATTCAATTTTGAAAATTCCCAGTTTATTCCCGTTTATTCCCAGGGAAAGTTTCCATCTTTGAAAATTCCCAGAATTTTGCAACCCTACCCAGCACTGAGAAGGCCAACCACGAAGTGTAAACAACCCTCAATGACCCAACCTTTTCTGATTATATTTAATATAAAATAAACCATAATCAACCTTCTGGGTTCTTTCGAGTTCTGTTAAAACGGGTAGGGTTAGGGTTTGGTAGGCAACCAGATGAGGGCAAAATGTATACAGTATATCATGATAGTTATAGAAATACATAAATATTTGAAAAATAAACGTTTTTCGGCCCCATCAACCAGCCCTAATGTTAACTATGTTGTTTAACTAATAAAAATGTGTTTTAAAATTCACAAATCTAGAAATACTCAGTAACTTTTTCATTTTTTTTAAATTTGAGACGTCCTTCCTGTTTTAAACATAGTCCCAACAGTGTTTTCTTTGTACTGAACCAAATGTAAAAGCAAACCACCTTGACTAAAAGTGCCGCTGGTTGTCAGTGCGATACTACTGTCCATAGCATGCGTTGCATGCTGTTGGCGGTAGTTGGTTAATCAAAGGCAGTTCACATGATTCCGTATGCTGAGTTGGGATCAGAAGCAGCCAGTGAGAAAGAGCTCTCTGACTGGCTGTTCTAAACCAATAAATGATAACTCTGGTCGATTAAATGGTAATCGCTAAGGAAATTGCTGTGATTAGTCTGAGAGGGTCCGACGGGCCGAGAGAGAACAGACGCATTGTAAACACGCCAACAGTTATCTAAACCCCTTTATTTGGAGATGAATCCAACATTGAGAGTGCCTAAAATGCTGGTAATAATCTGTCAGTGCAGAGGGAAACTGTGTGCTTTGAACAGAAGAAGTGAGGCGAGGTGAGGTGACGGGAGGCTTTGATCAGACTGCCTGGCGTGCCAATGCCCAAAGAGAGCCACAGCTGTCTCAGAGCCTTCAGATCAACAACAACGACTTCAGGGAACCCTTCTCCACTTCAGATGGGAGAGATCAGGCAATTAAGAACAAAAGGATGTAAAATTCTAATTATTTTAGCATATGAAGGTGTTTGTCGACATGCGAACAAACACGATTAAAAAGTGATTAGTCATCATTCTCGTATTTACCACTTACATTAGTACGAAGTCAAGTAAGTTGTTTAATGTCAATGACAACACCTGGAGCCGATCCAAAACCCACAAGTCATGATCGTAGGAGAAACAGAGCGTGTCATCAGGACATTTTTGTTAATAGTTTTCAGTTTTAAACATGTGGTTAATGTGGCAAATTTGAACAAAAATACTTGGTTAGGTAAGTAAAAGAAACGTGGATTCGAACAGATTTGTCATGTGTAAAAATACACCTAAATATGAAAGAAAATGTGTGCAGCTCAAAAGGTTATTAACAATGCAGTTTCATTGCATGGGAATATCATTTTTCCAGGCCAAAAAGGTACCAAAGACTCCGTTTGCTCGGTCATTGAGTTTTGATGAATCATGGCGTTTCCATTAGAGTCCCTTTTTCCAATAATGTGAGGGTCCACTTTCTCATTGCAGACTCATTAACACAGCCTTCTTATTTATACCTGTTCCCCTACACACTCGCCATCCCTCTGTTTCTCTCTCTTCTTCCATTCACTTTCCAACTGTAGTTCACATCTGGTGTGACAAGTCAAAATATGCTCATCGATTGAATCTGTTTGAGTCTGCATGTGTGTGGGAGTGGGCAAAGATAGTCTAATTGAGGGGATAAAGGAGAGGATAGGAAAACGGGTCAATTACTACAGGATATGGAACACGAGTTTGTGTGTGTGTGTGTGTGTGTGTGTGTGTGTGTGTGTGTGTGTGTGTGTGTGTGTGTGTGTGTGTGTGTGTGTGTGTGTGTGTGTGTGTGTGATGAACAGAGGTGGGGGAGGTTTGGTCTGTCATTACTTCCTTCCTTCAGGGTCTCCTTTTACGCATCAATAAAATGCTTGAGCTGCTATTCTCTGTCCCAGCCCCCCCAGCTACCATATTCTACCCCCCAACCAGACACATGTATGCTCTCTGTGAGCTGCCATTAGTGTGGTTCATGCTCTTATACTAACCTCTGACCCAAGTACCATACAACCAATTCACATCAACAGAGTGTAGTCCCTTTCAGTGGATTTACAGTACGACAGCGGACAAAAGCTGTACAGCAAACCTTTACTTACATACAGTGACATGTAAGTAAAGTTCTGTGACAACCTTACTTCCAATTCCTCTTCAAAGTGCACTGAAATCTGCAAAACAGCTCATATTCAAAGCCAAAGGAACTGTGTCAAAGTTTTTGAATGAACTTTAAGTTATAACTTTTCCATCTAGCCAACAGTGATAGCTAACATTCACCAGCTAGCTTGTTAGATAGGTAGCTAAATTAAGCTAGCTAACTGGGTACATAAATAGCATATTATAGATAGATTGTATTATATTGTACATTTCAGGACAATAGCGCACATCTTTAGACAGACTTTCTGACTGGTGTTGCACTCTGCTTTCCACATGAAAACAAACAATACTAGTAGAAAAAAAGAGCAAAAGAGAGGATTCTAACTGCTTATTTTCCAACCTCCGCACAGCTGGCCAATCCTAGTGTACAACACTAAGATTCAAGTCCACTCACAACAAGATAAGACACTAGTCTTTTTGGCAAAGGTGCTGCACATGCAGCTCACACACACACCAAACACAAAAAGAGCGCATCCTCATTGCCGGTTTTCAAGACCTCCACCTATTCCCCAGTGACCGGGGGATGAGGGGAGTAAGTTGACTCCTATTAAACATATTCAGAGCAACCACTGCAGTGGATAAACATTAGTATTATTACATCTGTCTACATGCGTGTACGCATGCATAAAAATGCGAGAACATGCACAAGTGTCAATATGTGCGATGAGGCAAAATATCTGATCATATTAGCATACACATGGGATCTCGAAGCCTTGAAACAGTGCAGGGTGTGAGTGTGTGTGTGTGTGTGTGTGTGTGTGTGTGTGTGTAGGGCAATTAGAGGAAGAGACCGGAGGACAATGAAGACAAGCCATAAAGACAAAATCTGCATAAAGGCAGAAAACTAGCATGGGATATACGATTAGCGCTAACAGTAACGCAGTATGCAAAAATAAGAGGAATAGAAAAAGAGTGCAAGTTTAAATCATTTTTGGGAGATTTAGAAATGTGCCATGGGAAGAGAAACACATTTCAGAGGGTTATGGACTGAAAACACCATATGTGTTTGCAATGAAAACCACACAAAGTAACTTTTGCATGTAGCACTAGCCACATGCTAGTCAGCTTTAAGTGAGGCTGGTTAGTTTGGGCACTTCTTTTTTTGGGTTACCAACCATCATTTTACTGTTCACTGTAAACCATCTCGGATGTTGATGCCAGAATTGTGGGTTTCTGTTTCTCTGAAAACCATAAGTCATGCAACTGGTGGATAAAAAAAAACTAAGTGTGTTGCCCTCTGAAGAACTGATGAGAATTACACTGTTACATAACACCAGTCAGAGGTCTGTCACCATCTGTATCTTTCTCTGTGTGCACCCAAACAAATGACTCAATGTTGTGTACTAGATGGGTATGCATGCACACTGCAGGTGGACACTATTTTTTTAAATGTACACACCCGAACACTGTGTGTGCGGACCAGTGTCTTTAGTAGACTAGTGGTAATCCTCTTAGCGTATGTTGCTTGAAGCTCAGAGCGCATTATGTAACCCCTCTAATCCAGCACCGCATCAAGACAGACAGCAAAAGACCACAACCCATGCTTCCGCACACACACACACACACACACACACACACACACACACACACACACACACACACACACACACACACACACACACACACACACACACACACACACACACACACACACACACACACACACACACACACACACACACACACACACACACACACACACACACACACACACACACACACACACACACACACACACACACACACCTAGAGAGCCATAGACACACTGTGTCCCTGGACGTTAAACTCAGGGTCTGTGTGAAATTGCTGATGAACAAACGGACTGTTCTATCTAAATACCAAGCAGTGAGACGTTCACTGTACAGAGACATTGATTTTCAGATTTTAGCTCCGCTGTCCAGAGAGGAGCTGCTGCAGAGAAAGTGAAGCACTCCTTTTGTGTGTCCCTGCTGCCCTCTTCACATTCTCTGCATCTCCCCGATAACCTGAACATCCAAACCAAAAAAAGAGAGAAATCTTTCACTCTCTCCTCTGTTCCCTCTCCATTCTGTTGCCAGGGCAACAGCGGCCATCTTGCCGTGCCCCATCTGTCTTGGGTACACATCACACAGGCCGGTCATAAATGTGGAATGACAGTCAGGGAGGGAAAGCAGAGAGGGCGAGACAGAGCAGGAGATTGAGAGAGTCACAGAGAAGGATGCACAGATCTTGCCTCCAGGTTCAATGACTAAATAAAAAGCAGAGTTGGCCGTCCAACAACCTTGTCTTTACCTACCTTCACATTCTGACTTTGGCTTTTAGACACTAATCAACCTGCTTTATCCAATCATCTGTTCTTTGTAATGCCAAGTTATACTTCTTTAACATCTTCACTTGATAGAGGTTTTTTTATATACCATATCGCCACGGCTATCGGTCATCATAAAATAACTTTGCCTTGTATTTTCATACAAATAAGGACCTATCTGATCATCTTTAGGAACTTGATTAAACTGTTATGGGCATCATAAACAGTCAACAACACATACAATCAGAATATGCTAACCTATATTTCACAGTTTTTTCATATTATTCTCAAAAGTTTTTCTAAGCTTGGTTATAATCTAATAATGGATTTGAAGTCATGAATAGACCCAAAGAAAGTCAATCAAACTAGTTTGAAAGTGATAACATCAACCTTCTTAAAAAAAAGCTAGATCACTTGAACAGAAATGCAAATAGTGTGAAAATCAAAACCACAAGGTATTTCACTTCTAAAACCAGAATGATTATGTACAGAGTGCAGCGAGTTGTGTCAACTGCAGCCTCGCATTGCAATTGAACACAGTATTGCAGCCACAATGGAGGCTGATGTGACCTCATGCGACCCAGAGATCAGGAGGAAGTGAGGAAGTGGTTTCACTGAGACCTGATACTGTTGGTGTTAAGAGCACGAAAACAACAGAGGCTGCACTGAGAGGCTTCAACATTAAGAAAGTTTGGCATTGGAACGAAGGGAAGGGATATTAAGATGAAAAGATAGACTAAAAAGGCCAATAACTGAGCAATAATATGCCAGTATGAAAAATGGAATGCCCAGTAAGAGGAAGAATGAATAATAAGTGTTGCTCCGGTCCTTGGCTGGGTTGGGTCGAGTGTTGGGTTACTGTACGTGCACAAATGCAAATGATGAGTCACTTTCTGACACACACACACACACACACACACACACCTTTAAATATAGACTCATTATACTCAAATCCACCACTATCTCTGTTACCAGCCACTATAGGGGCCCCATTATGCTCATGTTTGTAATTTGTGCCTCTATTGTGACACGTTTACATGCTTTAATGTTCAGAAACGTCTTTATTTTTCTCATACTGACTTGCCGCTGTTTCACCCTCTGTCTGAAACCAGAGCCCAGTATGATCTGATTGGTTAGCTCTGTTATGATTGGTCAACCACCTAGAAATCTTTCACAGATGTCCCGCCCCTTAGCCTATCATGAACAATCTGATGGAGTGCTAGCTAATAGAAGTGCAGGTGTTACATAGTGATGTCACTATGTTGCGAAAGTAAATAAAGGAGTCCAAAGGAGGCGTTTTCGGCAGTGGGATTTTAGCCTTTGCAGACCATTAACATGCACAACAACCTATGCAACGCACTACAGGAGAGGGAAAAACCCAACAAAAAGCATAATAGGGCCTCTTTAAAGTCCTGACCGACACAAAAACTTGTTCTAGTTCACAACAAATTATTACCTCCACTACATCTCCACGAGCAGTCTTGCAAACCTTTGAGAGAGAAGATTATTTTTAAGAAGAAGCATCCCACCCCCTCTCCGTGGCCCCCGTGTGCACGTCCACACACACGCCAAGGCCTGCTCTTTTAAACATTTTCTAAGATTTTTTGTCATCTTAAAGAGCTCTAATTACAGGCTTAAAAATGCGGGCGACTGTAGGACACACACACACACACACACACACACACCCCCCCCCCCACCCACCCTCCCAACTCACTCTGCAAGTGAACATAATTAGAGACTTGAGAAAGCTATGAATGAGTGGGGCGAAGGGGAGGTCGGAGAAAAGAGGAGATTAAAAGACATAAAAAAGTTGATCTTAAGAGTTAAAGATCAGGGAGGAACTCTTGCTGTTTTCACTTTCACCCCACTGATTTTTGGAGTTTTTACTCAACCAGATATGGGGAGTGTAAGGCCAGTGATCCAGACGCAAAATAAAATGCTTGTATCTGTTTCTCAGAAAGAGAATTGCAATCTTTCAATGCAAATAATCACAGCACTGACATTATCTTTTTCACAACATCCATGCTTGTTTATCAAGATGACTGGATAAAAAAAAAGGAACTCATTATTGCCTTGACTGCAGTACTTATTTTTACTGACTATTTTTAGGCCTATTATTGCATAGTTTTTCTTTCATTTACTTCCTTTTAGGCACAATTTGGGATGTACACAAAAAACATGAATTAAAGGTTGTAGACTTCAGATGTGAAAGGCCAAATGAAGGTAATAAAAACAATACACAATAACTGTAAACACCATATGGACATGAATGTTGTAGGAAGTTACCTGTCAACAACAACAACACTCCTTTGTTTACTTCCCTAACATAGTAAAAACGCTATACACCTGTGTTTCTATTGGCCAGTGCTCCAACACATTGTCCCGCTCAGGGTCGGGACCTCTCCAAGCGATTGACCAATCACAACAGAGCTTTACAATGCTCTGGAGTTTTGGGAAATGGTTGGATAATTCTTACACAGCCCCCAATGGAATCTAAGTCTATAAAAATGATAATATTAGTGAGACCTAAACTTTAACGGCAATTTTGCAGAAAAAACAACATTGAATCAAAATGAATCAACATGCCAAAATAAATGAATAAACTATTCTGTGCAGCCCAACAAGGTAACCCTTTTATTTCGGGAACTTATAGGGAGTTTTTTTTAAATGGGTTTGACTTCATAAAAGATGGGTTCACACTTTAACAAACACCGTAATGGTCTCTTAAAGTGACAGTAGGTCTAAAGAGAACCAGGACTCATTATTTATGACTTTGATGTCCTTGGTTGAGTTTTCTTATTTCACTTTTTTTCACCCTTTGCCCGACTTTTCAAAAGTTTTTGGCTCTTCACTAATCTTTACAACTCATCACACTGCTCAACACTACCTCTCTTGACCCCCCTCTGTCTGTCTGTTTGCATCTCTCTCTATTTTTAGCTCTCACTTTCGCAGATTAGGAGCCTATTTATAGACCCCCTTATGTTGTCCAATAAGAGGGCTCTCTGCGGGAGAATGGCGGCGTCACAAGGATTCACACACCTCCCATTTGGCGCCGAGCCCAAATTCTTACCACCCTCTTCTTTTTTTTTCACTCTCCCCCTCCCCTCCCATCCCATCCCATCCCACTGTTCAACTCCTCCTTTCTGCCCCGTTCCCCTCCCTCAGCTATACAGGGTGGCTGCTGGCACGGAGCCCAACAGCTTCATGGAAACTTTACACACAGGAAAGAGCCTCGCTTCAACATGCAGCTTGACGGTGTGCGTCAAAAACTGTATCGTACTTACTAAAAGACTAAATATCTACAGAAAGCTACTAAAACACCCATTCCTTTAAGTGTGGGGCACTCATAACCCCTATCCCCCCCCAGTATACTGAATATGCAGACAAAGACAGAGATTTTTTTCTTCTTCTTCTTTACTTTTCCCCCTTTAAAAAAAGAGGACATTACATAATTCTCCAAACACTTCCTCTCTAAGCCGAGAGCACTCTGGCGTTTTATCACACACACACACACACACACACACACACACACACACACACACACACACACACACACACACACACACACACACACACACACACACACACACACACACACACACACACACACACACACACACACACACACACACACACACACACACACACACACACACACACTTGACATATCCAAGCAGACAGGCAGCCTGTTCAGGCGGTCTGCATCACAGTCGCTATGACAACGGCGGGGAGAACAATCCACAAAAACAGCCACTTGGGAGAAGGGGAGGTGGAGGGGGGACGGACACACAAAGAGAAAGACACAGAGAGACAGTCAGCGAGATAGACAGAAAGGGAGAGGAAGAAAGACAAAGAGTGAGAGAGACAGACAGAGAAGAAGAAAAAAAGGGGGGGGCTAATGGGAAGCTCATGTGTACGTGCAGCTGTACGAAATCGGGCTCCGTGCCATTTCTTTGCCGTATCCCCGAGTCTGTTTCCTTTACCTGCCCTCTTCAGGAGCGAAACACTCTCACAAATAGTCCCGTCCCAGTTTCTTTTTTCCCCTGGTTTTTCCATGACTTCTGATGGAAGATTAGAACCCTCCGACAGGATCATTTTGATGCTCAGGGCATTCAGGTCCGATAATCAGAGCAGATTATACTGCAGAGTTAAAAGGCTCCCGAACAAGAGACTGTGGCTGCCTGGCCCACTCAGGTCCAAGGCAGTCAAAGCTAATCTGAGTCTTTGAAATGTTCAGAATATTACTTGGCACACTTTGGCTAGAGCTGAAGAATTAAGGGTGAACAAAGTGAAATGGTACGATGTTGTTTCCTATATGTCTAAATACATTCCCTTTCTAGCAAAGGCACTTCCATGGCAGTCTCTACACTATGTGATTACTATTAAAATAAATGTACAACACTTGTAATCTAGCTTTGCAGTGATGCTTTGACAGAGAACAGGTACAGCTTAGGTAAGAATGAATCAGCCACAGCGACACCTCAACACTGATGTATAATTCAGGCTTTGTCCAAACTGAAACCTGATCACGATGCTGGCAAGAGTCTAAAGGAACAGGATGAGAAAGAACCAGGGAGCCCTCTCAACTGCCACTCACAAAGATAATACACCACAGTTGGTGAGTGGGAACTACGGATAAGTCTCAGTCATGACAAGTGGAATTATATATTGCATTACCATCCTATAGTAAGTTGTTATTACATATACTTTATGGAAATCAATCGGGAAGTTGAACGAAACAAGACTAAAGGAGATACCAAGTGTGAGGCAATTTGTTTTGCCTTGGGCCATTTCATACAAAGTCAATACAAAAAACTAAAAGGCATCCCCTAGAGATGCAATATTTAAACCTGGTACAACAGTCGTCTCTGGGACTTCCACAACAGCTTAAGAAGAGATAGAATCGGAGGATGAAACCCTCTTTATTAGTCACATACATGCACACAGCAGAGCACACACAGTGAAATTGGTCCTCTGCATTTAACCCATCCTAGTACTAGGAGCAGTGGGCAGCTATTGTGCAGGGCCCGGGGAGCAATGAGGAGGGGGGATTGGAGGTGTCCGGTGCCTTGCTCAAGGCAGCAACAGTCCTTTCTTTGGCCATGGTTGATTTGGCAAATAAACACAGCTAAAATATGTGGTCCATTTGTAACTTCCTTTGCTGAAGAATTCATTCCCTTGGGGGTTAAGGGTGAGCAAAATATGTTCAAGAAATTAATAAAAAATCCATTGTTTTCAAGCAAATCGGAAACTGGTTTTGTGTGTGGTCCTCACCTTAAAGCAGCGACGAGCAGCCAAACGGCTCTGCGCTGGCGTTGCGGTTGTGTTTTTATGGGGAGAGCAGTGGAAGCACTACCCTCTGTGTCGCGCACTACTCCAAACTGTTGCTGCGCCAAAGTCAATCATTTCTACTTTGACCTCATTACCGCTGACCTTGCGACGTGCCACCAATAAAAACATAGTTGTATAAAGCGGTACAAGCTAGCAAGGAAGGTGACCATAGAACTAAAACTGAACTTTTTTCACCACGCCAAACCTCACGTTGAGCAATGACCAAATAACGTATCAAGTGGATGCAGCTTAAGACTCTCCAGCTAGTGTTTAGTAGGTATAATGGCTATTACGTTCACCTTTTTAGCTCAACATGTTAGCATGCTAATATTTCGCAATTGGTAGTTAACGAGTTATGCAGCTAGGGGTGATGGGAATGTTGTTAACTCTTCAGGTATTTGGAAATAAACCGAAACCCTGCACATAATGTTCCAATCCATCGACGTCACTACTGAGATATTTCACGCCATAAGTGAAATTGACTAAATCTAATGTTGGTGCTAGAGAAATATTTTGAGGAGTTCACCAAACACAAAAGGGATTATCCTCAAGGCACTATGAATGTCAAACATAATGGGTCTAATAGTTATTTCAGTCTGGACCGTCATAATAAAAATGCTGCAGTATTTTAGTAAGATAACATTAGCATTAGTAGGATGTAGAATGATCCTCTTCATAAGCTGTGAACAAATACAGAGTGTATTTCTGAAAGCTGCTTATATTTGTTACTTCTATCCATTGCCATGTCTGAAACCCGCTGAAATGTAGTATTTAGTCTGACCGGCCATCACCTGGTAGGCGTTGATCAGTCCTGTCACCTATATGGTCTATTTCCAGACTCCGATTCCAGCATTTAAAGTCAGAGAATCTTTGTCTGTCTGCATACTGAGAGCAGCTTGTATTTGCAAAGAGCATGCTGTTGTTTTTCGCTAAGCACACAGGTGTAATGATCTGGAAAAGCAATGGTGTGGAAAATACACTGTTAATGTACCAAAATATTAAGCATATGTGCATGACAAAGATTAGGACTTTTCCGTCTCTCCGGGGGCCTACATTGGCTGACAGTACGGATCCTCGAGGGGCTTTCTTTGTTATGTTTTGTGCAGCAGTCATTAAGCATCCATTAAAAAACCCAATGGCTCCTTAACTGTCAACAAGCCAAAAATAAAACAAGAATCCCACACTCTTCACTGTCAAGAAGAGGGATAAGTGACAATTACAAAGCTGGAAAGGAGTATAATCTCTTCTTTTCGCTATGTGCAGGGAAGTTCTGCATTTTGAAACTTTTCCCAAAATGAAAGACTTTTTGGGGCTTTATAACCAAAAGGTTTCAGCTGCTAACTCCACAAAGCTCACTTGACAAAACCGTCTGACCCAAATCTCCTCAAACTCTTCAGGGAAATGTATTTTTTCTTGGCTATTTCTGCTACCTTGCACTGATCTTGTGGGTTCCAGTCCTTTGCATGAAACACTGAAGTGAATTGTGACAGCAGACAGTAGGGGAAACATCTGCTGGTGTTTGCTTCCCAATAGAGTCCAGAGAGATGGGAAAGAAGGAGGACTAGTACAGAAAGCAGAGGTTACGGAGGTACTGTGATGCTGGCGGGCAGAACCACGGAGCTGAGGAAGAAGAAGTCAGACTAAAAGGTGGAGGGGGGTAAAAAAAAAAAACAGGCAAAGAAGAGGCACTGAATGTCAGAAAGAAAGACGAAGCTGAATTTAAGCAAGGACACAGTTAGTGGTAGAGATAAAAAAAGACAGACTACGAGACGCCAAGGAAAAAAAGAAAGATTCTCTGTGACGTAGATACCAAATCTACAAAACGGAAAATAAAAAACATCCAACTACGAGGTCATATGTCATAACCACACAATAACATGTTGGGCATCCCAACTACGGTCCAGCATGGTCACTATTTCTAGCAGGAATGTAGACGTAACCGTCAGCGCTCTGTTTACATTCTCTGCATCACAATCATGACAAAGTAGGATTGGGCAACATAGATAAGGCAAATGTGATCAATATTAAATAGAAAATGTGATTGGGAGAGCAAGATAAACAACTCCAGCTGCACGGACTTTATGTGAGCTTTCTATGAAATTAATATCTGCTGTTTGAATATGAAAATACAGCCTGTTAGCTTAACTTGCCATAAAGACTGGTAGCTTGTCTCTCTCTAAGAGTAATACCATCAGCATACCTCTGATGCTCACTAATTATCATAGCTTGTTCTATTGGGTAAGCACAAGAACAGCAATATGATAGTTGAATTAGAATAATTAGAATGGAAAAGGGGTGATATTTCCTTTTGGACAGAGCCAAGCTAGATGCTTCCAGTCTCTATGCTAAGCTAATAGGGCTAACATTATTGATTATTTATATTATGGAATGATCTGCAGATCATTGTGGCCATTTCTTGATTGTAATGTCCTCCATAGTTTCTCGGTCCAAGGTTATGTCTTTAAAATCTTTTTTTGGCAGTTCAAAACCCAAAGATGATCATTTGTAAATGATAGAAAACCAAGAAAAATAGAAAATGCCAATAAAAACTACTATTATTTGATAACGTTTAATTGATTATCAAAGATAATTGGGGATTTTAATTCTGTTGGTTGACTAATTGATCAATTGAATACTTGTTGCAGCTAGGTGAGCTAAGCTAAGGCTCATGTTTGCTAGCTCTAGCTTCATATTTGGCTTGTTGTCTAACTCGGAGCATGATTGAAGTATTTTCTAATGCTATTGATGATCTGTGTAACAGTAGTTGACTTCCCTTACTAAGCTGACACTTCTATTTTTCTGATACCTCTGATAATCCTGATATGATTCCTTCCTGGTTCCTGTAGGTCAATTTGTGTTGCTTTAATTCATTTTAGACATTCTAGATTTTCCATGACAAACAAAAGGTTGCTTTATTTTCCGAGGAGCTTTATGAACTACAGCTGGTATGGGTGTAAGATGAAAGGTTTAGATTTAAAGGCGATTAATATGATGGTGTAAAGGTACCAGTTTACACATGTAGTCAGTTCTGGTATCACCTGTAAGGCAAATACAGTATATTCTATTCTGTCAAGGAAGTGCTAGAGATAAACACTTTTTTAACTCCTTATTCCGATCTGTTACTTTTATTTTTATAATTTTAAGCATAGAAGAATTGCTGCCGCAAATACAGTTTGGATTAACTTGTTGCTTTGAGTGTTTAAAAGTAGCTAATGGTAATCCTTGTAACCCAGACTAAGGAGTGAGCAGAAAGTGAGTGTGGTTTTGCAGAGAGCAGCTGGCGTGTTTCCTTGGTTGTGATCGTTGTTGCTGCTATTTTAGGAAACATTCAGGAAGTGATCTGCAGGCAGGCTGCTGACAGAGTATTCAGCATAACCAAACACAGCTCAACGCATCACGAACCAAAACAAGTACAACGGAATGGAACAGAGAGTAAGTGCCCACAGAGACAGAGGAACTAAAGGGGAGTTGTACATCTGTACAGGGATTTTACATCTCTTTTTATGCTGAAGTGTCATCACAGACTATTTACTCACTTTGCTCCAGATTAGTAAAAATTTTTTCAATTTTACAAATGTGACCTTTTTCCCCAACAACAATTTCAAGAATTTCTAAAACATAACATTGAATATACGTCTCGAAAATTTTGAACACTCCTGCTTGACATGACGTTTGCTGATAGCCTTTTCTCGACCCTGGATAAAAATATTTGGTGCATTAAGTTTAAAAGCAAAATGACTTGGAAAAGCACAAGGCATTCTGGCTTTGATAGCGTGTTCAATTTGCCATTGCCACAACATTTTGAAATTATCGTATGAACACGTGTGTGGTTCTGTATTTATAGAGCGCTATCCAGTCTTTATGACCCCTAAAAGTGCTGTACATTCTGCAAGTCATCATTCAGTCAATGACATCCCATTCATACAGAGCAATGTGGCATTTGCCCATGTAAGCTTACATTCACACAACGTTGGCCATGCCATCAGGAGCAAATTGGGGTTAAGTATCTTGCCCAAGGATACATCAAAATTTTGACAGCAAGGGATGGGATCGAACCCACAACTTTCCCATTAAAGAACTCGCAGCCACAGTCGCCCGGTATAAAAATCTACTCTTTAGACGTTGCTGTGCACTTGGTTTGTTCGGGTTTTTCGAAACATTCAAGGAATTATTTGAGCTATATAAACTCCTACACTTGTTAATTATCTGAGGAGGACTCAACCTGAACTTCAAATAGAGTGCACTACATTTCAATTCATTGTTAATTAAAATGAAATGCTGTTTTTATGCATTTAGTTGACATGTATTGAATGCAGGTATCAGATCAGAACAGACTCCAAAGTGGATCGGTAATAGTCAACCAACATTCAAACTCTTTCATAAAAAAAAAAATCTTTATTTAAGGGCCATTTGCATGTTCAACTGCGTCACACTACAGACAATTTGCTTATGGCAAGATGAAATCAAAGTAGGTAAGTGGACCCAGAGATAAGTGAGCTTTAACTACCGTTTCCAAGGACAAAAATGGAGAACAATGCACAAAACATTGTTTTAAAAAACTGAGATTTAATGAACACCATACTCAGATTCAGGCCGGTGTAAGGCTAAATAAATCAGCTGACACTGACAACATCTAGCCCGGCTCTTTTTCAACCACGTGTTGGCTCTAGGTGTGGTTTCAGGCAATATTAGAAGCCATCAGTCAATCACTGTCATATTTGTAGGTCCCACCGCTGCAGTACCATAGGACTTCCACTCTGAAATCACCTGTTATAAATCAGTTAGCAGACATCGGCATAGCAACCATGTCAGCCGTAACTGTCCGACCACACATTTAATATCCTCCCTCACTGTCCTGCTCTGCTTGCCGTGTCCTCGCCCCATCTTTTCTCCTCCGTATTGCCCTCTGCAGTATGATCAGATAATGTCGTTTTTTTCCCTCTCCTCCTGCACTGCAGCCACTGTGGCACAATCACCCCGGCTGCTGCACTAATGGCTATTGATGCAGCTGAGGGCCCCACACACACACTTGCTCACACAAACATTCATAAAAAATTCATGACACTGGCTCAATAGGAAGGTGCGGGGGGTCTGGCTAGCCCTCGAAAGAACAACAAATGTCATTTAACAAAGGAGGGAAGAGGCGACTGATACCGGTCTCCAACATTTTGCTCAAATGAATACGGGTAAATGTGTGCACATATGTAAAATCATCAAGCTACATTTAAACAGACCTGTTAACTGAACAGATGTATGTGTGTGTGTTTGTGTGTGTGTGTGTGTGTGTGTGTGTGTGTGTGTGTGTGTGTGTGTGTGTACATCAGCGGGTATACAGTAACAGCCTGTGTCTGTGTGTGCTGCTTGAGTCCGTGTGTTAGGTAATTCCCTCTTAGCGCCGGATTTCTCCACACCACCGACCTGCGTTTGGAGAGCTTTAGAGCGCTAAGCCTGCTAGCTGAGACTGAACCAGGGATCACTGGAGACAAGGGGCAACGAGATGGACTGAGGGCTGGATAAAGAAAAAGCACAGGTGGCCGGGGTATGAATGATGGAAAGGAAAGTAGGGAGGGAGGAACAAGGAAAATATGAAAGGTCAAACGGAGGTAGGAGCTGTGTGACCGGTGGATGTAGAAACGGTGGAAGGGGATCATATGATTTGGTTCAAGACAATTATTTTTTCCAGGCAAGGGGCTTTGAAACAGATCCTGATTGACTCTGAGTTTAAAACAGACAAACAGGAAGGGAACAGGAAGGTCACTGGGTTGTTGCCTGGCACCAAGCAGGAAGCTGAAAAGTGTCCGTCAAAGAGGAGGTGGTATTTCCTCGGCAGTCACCACTGACTAAGTGTTCTTTAACTGTGCGTGCATAAAGGAGATGAGGAGTCATGTTGATGAGAGGTGAATGCTTTTTGTTTGTATGGATCACAAACAAAAAGGCCTGCAGTCTAAGCAGAAAAGGAAGTCACACAGATCAAAACAGCGTAACATTGACAGGGTTTTTCCCAGTGAAACCACAACACAACAATCTGTATAAACAAGAACTGTACATCATATAAAACGGTACTTTCTTCAATATTCTGCTACTCCTCCAGTACATTTGAGAGGGAAATGATCTGTGTTATTAATTGGACAGCTATAACTTCAAGTAGTTTGCCAGATTAAGATTTTGTATTAAAACCCAATGCCAGAAAGACACACTTGGTCCCATAGCCATAAGTGAATGAAAAATAATGTGTATTCGTAATTTAGATTTGGTTCTTCCTTGGACCATCCTTGAAGATTCCAACCAGTTTCATGAAAATCAGGCCAGTTTTTTTATGCGTAAACCTACTAACAACTTGGCGTAGGTTAGGTTATAAAATCTTAATTTGCATTGTGCATGTAAAACCATGGGTTCCCAATGTTTTTGGGAAACCATGTCATGTATAAGATATCTATGAGCTGTTAGAAAGCGCACCAAGGATACATTTCCAATATGGTTTGATAAAGAGCCCCAAACAGATAACATTTTGTAATACTAGTATGAGTATTACAAAACATCAACCACTATACTACCAAAATGTACACCGCAGTTAAAACTAACTCCACCAACAACAATAAATTGCTACTTACATATTGTTAATTATTGACAAATGATGTGTGTGTTTAACATTATCTTGTGAACAACAAATCACATGAGAGTGAAAAGGAGGGAGTTGGATGATTAGTATCATCAAACAGCTTGTAGCAAATAAGGTGAATGATGACAAGATTAACATTGGCAAGACTAAAAAAATGTACAAAGATGAGTAAAAAACATGAGTAAGACGACCACAATTACAGGATGCTGTCCGCTAAAATGATTAAACCTTCATTAGATGGTTGTAGTGGTACATTTCCTATTTAGGTTTTCTTTGGAGTGAGAAAATAATATTGGAGGAATTACTGACAAGCGAGAACAGAGGATTGTATACATTTCATTTCCAATCTAATTAGGTGTATCCGCCGGTCAAAGTGATGGGGTCTTGTTTGGCCAGTGCGAAACCCTACCACCAAGTTTCATGAACATCAGGCAAGTGGTAATCATAAACCCTTACCCTAAAGGACAAACAAACCAACAATCCAAACTGAATACATAGCTTCCTAGGCTAACATAAAGGTAGTTCGCTTATTATTTTTTAAAGCACACTTTTGTAAAACTGCTGGAACTAGCATGATGGGATTGTCTGATGCCCAACAGTGGAAGAATATATGACCTAATGCTGGCTGCAACTACAACTCAGGTTGTCTTAAGCATCCTTCTCCTTACTGTATGCATCTATAAATTAAGACAAAATATTATATTTTCTATTTTACTTGTCATAAGAGGTAGTGTAAGGAAAAAAGCTCTTTTACTGAGAGTGGGTGGCCAACTTCAGGACTCCCTTAACAAGGTCGTTGGTTGTACTTGGTTGTAGAACAGATTACTAATTGGTGGTCACTTACCTCACAAAGTGCTGGTACAGAAGAAAAAAAAGCAAAAGCCATATTTAACAGGCACTCGGTCAAGGCTGTTTTTAATATAGTTCTGTGGTGTGTGTGTGTGGCATGTACAGATGAAATGCAAATGTCATATGCTACATGTTAGATGATGAAACAGAAAGTTGTGCAGTGAATACTATGAGGGCGAAAATCTATACACACTCAAACATCTTCAAGCACAATACGTTTATTCTACTCACATGTATTAAGAATACAACACACGTATTGTATGTTCAGTAACTCCCACACACACACACACAATTGAGTAGGGATCACAGGACCTAGGCATCTGATATCAACCTCATCTATATTTTATTTTAGTGTTTGAGAGTCTGTGTCAGAGTACACAGGAGGTGAAGATGGGCTCCCACCAGTTTCAATAGTGTAACTGCGGTTCAGATGGTTCTTTAATGCTTTGACACAAATGCAGTGACGCAAGCTAGCAGCAGAACAAAATTCTAACAAAGGACAGAAAAAATAACATGCTGCATCATGAAAAGAATGAAAAACTGCAGATTATTTTTGACCAATAATTACTTATTTTTCTGACTAATCTGGTAATTGTTTGGTTAATGGAATGAAAATAAAACTGAAATAGTGACAAAGTCAACATCTTGATTGGAACAACCTCATTTACAGATGGCAGCTACTCTATGCTCAACATTAATACCCTTTCAAATTGTTTGATAAGTCTGGAAAATTCTTAAAAGGGAAAGTGATTTTGTAGCATTCTTCACTACTTCCACAAATATCTGCAACGGGTGCAAAGATACCGGGCACAGCCAATGCGAATGAAAAACTCAAACATAAATGGATGCGACCTCTCAAGTAACCCTAGACTGAAGTAAAAAAAAGGAAGTGTTAAGAAGGAAAATTCATTGCAGTTGTCAGGAGGAGAGAAGACTAAATAAAGCACATAAACTAGTTGAGCAAATATTTGAAGACTGCAACTTGAACAAGGCCTTCTGCACTACGCTTTTGAACCATTTTGTTTATAACACAAATACCAACTTCTTGACAGGTAGACCACACCTGTAAGTAATAATGTGTGCATGACGGAAAACCAGTATTTGGAATTACTGTGTTAAGCGTTGAGATTTATTTAACCCTCTGAACCCCACAGCCCATGAAATGCAGGTTTTCTTTATTTGAATCACAAAAAAGACACCATTTATCATAGCTACAAACTGTAAAAACAGCAAATATCTTAAGATTTACCATTTTATCACGGACCTCGCTCCCGTAAGGTGACGTACCAAAGCCTTAAATTGCAATATTTTACCAAAAACCTCTTACTGGCAGAAATATTTCTTTTTAAATTGACTAAAAATAAACAGTTTGCATCAACAGCATCGTGTAAAGGACAGTACATTCATGGAAGCCTGAGGTCAACAGTCACATGAGATAAAACTCAGTGAAATTACCATAAAAATTACGGCATTATTAGCCATCATTGGGCTTCTTCCGAGAGGTCTTCTATGTTGCAGTGAACAACAAAGCCAGGGTAAGTTAAGTATGACAGGGGCGCAAAAACACCCTGATAATACTTGTGGCTCAAAGGGTTAACAGATCCTTTCTTTTATCTTAAGTAACTAAAACTTTCCGGACAGGAGTTTGTCTTTCCCCCCAACAGCCGAAATACAGGGACTGCTGCTCCCCCGATTATTCAAGGGTCCGAGCTGAACGTGTGTGAGTTCCTGCAGAACATGTGAATAAGCGTAGGTGGAAGAGAATGTGGCCGCAAATCAAAAACATCCAGAGTTTGTAGCGTGTGTGTGTAGGGACTGAGGGTCAAGGGTTACAAGGAACACGAAGAAAAAGTGGCAAAAATTGAACAAAGCGCACACAAGACTAAAGACAAAAGGGGAGAGCTTGAAAGACATGGTGTCATGAGTCAAAAACAGCATGACTGTGATGTCACGGGTACAGTATTAACGTCACAACTCTGCGTGTATGCGTATTGGTGAGTGTCAGCTCCATGCCAGCTCAGATGTTTATATATAGCACTCGGGCGACAGTCCCATTTGATGCTAACAATGTTATAGCCACCAAGAGCCATCTACGCTACATTAGCGCTGTGCTAACGGGTGAAACCGGAGAAGCGGTGAACAGAGGGAGGGGAGCAGAGGAAGGGAGAGAGAGAGGGGAAGGCCTCGGAATCATGAAAACTCAGCCGCCCACACTCCGGCCTCTGTTGCCAAGAGTGGAGCAGGACAACAGTGTGTGCGTGTGTGTTCGTGTGTGTGAGACATTCCTCGGCGAGGTGGATGCCAAAGAGCAAGCAGAGCTGAAGACAGACTGTCCTGAGCTACTGTGTTTTAGAGGAACTAACGAGCCCCTCGCTGTGCACCTCGGCCCCTCAGCTGTAAACTTGTTAGCGATTAGGTAACCACATCTGACTGGATGTTTTGTCAGAAAGTACAGGTCACATCTCGTGTTTAAGCAACACCGTGGCCCGTTGCCCGTTGTTTCAGAGACACGTGCCTGTAACTAAAAGGTCACGAGTTTGGCGTTCCGTCAGGATCTCAGAGAAAACATGACTGCTACTAGATCATGTTCTGTACTTTGTCTATGCACTTAGGTAACTAGCCCAAAGCAGAAACAATACTCGATTCCGGGGTGAGAACTGGTGGAGCGAATATTTAAAGATTTAAACATGAACAAGGCCTTCTGAAATACCCTCTTGAACAATTATTGATTATGCAGATATAACTTCCCTAACAGGTAGGCCTACACTACATAATTAGTATGTGTGTGCATGACAGAAAACTGTTTATAACTAGTATGATTAGCTTTGCTCTTTATTAACCCCATTTTGCCCCCGAGCCACGTGTGTGTAACTGAAAGGTCACGAGTTTGATCTTCCTTTAGGATCTCAGTGAAAACATGACAGCTACTAGAACCTGTTCTGTAGTTTGTCTGTGCCCTTTGGGAACCAGCCAAATGTAGACAAAGTCACATCACGATAGATGTTGTATACAGTCACTGAAGTTTCACAAAATACCTTGTTTAAGCGAAAGAAAAACGTCATCACAGATGGACAATACCTAATAATATCTCATTAAAACACATGTGCATGAACAGCACTTGCATTGAAAAGTAATGCACTTAAGTGTTTTAAACAGTATGTTCTTTACGATACATGTGTTTGGGAAGTACTAAGCATGCGATTGGATACATGAGACTTGGATGATACTGCACGAGATGCATCTTTGTCCAAAATCAGATATTTTGATATCGTTTTTTTATGTTAAATAAGCCCCCATTTTCTTCAATTTATGTTTTTTTTTTAATTGGACTTACTCAACGACCACCAGCCAAACCCTCAAACTGTGCAATTCAGCATTAGTGTCTTATTAACACCATCGCAGCA
The DNA here is from genome assembly GCF_036324505.1 of Eleginops maclovinus. Taxonomy (NCBI): domain Eukaryota; kingdom Metazoa; phylum Chordata; class Actinopteri; order Perciformes; family Eleginopidae; genus Eleginops; species Eleginops maclovinus. Next base: position 19,684,243 of record NC_086353.1, on the reverse strand, counting down.
CTGTTTGAATTGTAAACATGAAGTTATATATTGTAGTACAATGTGCCCACTTTCACTTTAACTTCTTATGTTTATAGAGATTCTCTTATTTGATCTTTTATTGCACTGTCTTGCTTTAACTTCTGATCTTCACATTTTTTCTTTTTTCCAGTGCACATAATTGCTTTAACATCTAATGCTTGTAAGATATTTATTTGGTATTTTTCAATTTTATTTTTTGAACCCTGCACATCCCTCTGCACAAATCTGTTTATCTGAGTTTAAAAAAAAAAAAGTTTTACCGTTTAATTAATAAGCCTTGTGTGAATCTTGTGTTGATGTGGAAGACACTCTTGAGCATCACTTTGTAAGTTACGGGTTTGTTTGTGTGCACGAGCAATTGACAACACAGCTTCAGTATCCCCCACGGTTACTGTAATTATGAGCTTTTGCAATGTGCCAAAGTTGGACACCTTTTTTTTTTTGCTTCATGTCATAATTTATTGAATTTTGTGGACATCAAATCCAGAGTATACACAGTGTCAACAGTGCAAACTTTATTAATTTGTAAATGAATCATTGACTATCCCAGTGCTGTGTCTTTGTATTTTGCTTCTATACTATGAAGGTTGTGAAAGAAATGGTGGGAAAGAAGGGAGAAGCTCTGAATGTCTTTCTTCCTTTCTCAATAATAGTTATCCTATAAAAACAAACACACGCTTTCCATAATTATAGGCTTGCCCTTGCCACCATGTGGGTGTGTCTGAGAACTATTAGACCAGAGCGCAGTGTACTGGGACCATGTAGAAGACAATACCAAATGCTAAAGAAAATCACTCAAAAGGAAGTGTAAACCAGGGAATTACAAGTCTATTATCTCCGATGTATAAACACAATCTGCCATAGGTGAAAAAACAATTTATCATTCTGCTTTTATCTCTAAGAAAAACATAGATCTTCATGTTTTTACTTTTTTTATAATGTACACATTCCTGAGATTTTATAAAGTGGCACATACTGACACTGGAAACCAACAGAACACACCCAAAGAGTCATCTGTGTCATTTTAGCCGAGCACACTGAAATCTTCATACACAACTTCAATGGAAGAGCCTTCAAGTGCTCCTTCTCAACAGTTACTTCCTAAAGCAGTGCGTAAAACAACACCTACAGGTTTGGGGAGGGGTGTTGCATGAGTATATGTGGTGTGTGTTGTTACATTACCAACACACTTGGCTTTCCTAGAATGCCTGCTTCTGCAGTGACTACATACAGCCATCTAGCTGCAGCTCGGTTCCTCGGAGGAAAAGACCGGGATACTTTTTCATCTCATTTCCTTTCTTCTCCTCCTACAATTCATGCCTAAATAACTTGAAAAGGTTACCAATACCAGGCTATTGAATGCTGTGTGTGCATTTGAGGTGTCACCATCATTAACAGGGAGCGGAGCTGAGCAGAGGGGTGCCACTGTGTCTTTAAGCAGTAATCCCTTCATTCTCGTAGCATTTGTTGCCGGCCATCTAATGGGCGGTTCGGTTTAATGTCCACAAGGTTCGACGGGGAGGTCCTGCGCTCTTAAAATCTGCTGCTCTCTCAGGCTGTAACTGGTCAGGCTTGTGTGGCTCCTAAAAAGCAACTGAAGCCGTCTCAGAAATTAAAAGTCGTCCTGATTTAGCATTTCAAAAGGGGAGGAACTAGGCTAAACAAAAGGGACAACACTGTTGACATTCCCGACATGTATCCTTTGGTCTTTTCTACAAAGGATGTGGAGTAAATTGGTGGGGGTGTGCACAGTTGCAGGTTTCTGTCCTCATCTGTCTACACAATTTTAAGATCGGCCCATGAATTAAAAAAATATACTCCTTACCAAGATCCAAATAAGAAACTGAACAGTCCTCCATATGTTAGCACTGCCCCCTACCAACAGGAAATCACTGTAGCATGCGTGTTAAATACTGTGAGCTGATAGTGAGAGTTACTTTATTTATATTAGCTAAAGCCACATTCTTTTTACAAGGACATGCAGATTTAGAGGAGCCTCCTTGTGAGAGGGGTCATGTAATCACAGTTTTATTATCGTGAAGCTAGCTCCACAGTTAATTATGAATGAATCCCGAAAAGTTAGTTGCCATGTGAATATGCTCTATAACAATAAAGCAGCCATCTGAATAGTGCTCTGATTAAGGGGTTGGCTGTTATTAGGTGTTTGCAACACTGTGTGTCCAGGCTGTTGATTTTTTTCAGAGTATGTTACAAAGGTTACTGAACAGGCTGGAGCATAAACTCCTACTGTTGAGTGCAATGAAGCAATGTTGCAACGCTAATGCTGCCTGTCTTGCAGAACAATTTCCATCAAATACACACAAAAAGAGAAGTTGTTCTCAGGCAAAAAGAAGCAGCCAGCCTCCAGAAGTAAGTTAGAAGTTTCTATGGTGAAAACTTGACAATTAGCATTTCCTTCCAAACGCTCTGTCTGCCTTTGAGCACAAAGCAGCACTGATCTTGCAAAATATCAAATATCAGCTGTCAGGCTTGTCATTTTCCAAGTCCTGCAGCATTCAAGCCTCAGCAGCCTGTTTTGTTCAGCGAGAGGCTGGATTCCTTTGTAAACAAAAGCACTAGTTGGCACTCTGGTTTGAAAAAGTAAAGTGTGTGTTTCCAAAGCAATTGCCAGCGCTCAGTGAACGTGTTTTCAACAAGTTTTCACAGTGGTGAACAAGTAGTAAGAGCAGTGCAGCTTATTAGGGGTCCAATATTTTAGGTGACACAGAGATGGAGGGGCAATGAAAGACAGAGTGTACTTGTGTTTTTATGTGAGTGAAGGGTGTCATAGGGCATTCTTGGCCGTGATTGAGAGCTTGTCCTTACCGCTATGAGCGTGTTATTCCTCTGTTCCGTGGTGGAGGCAGATTCCTGGTCCTGCTGCTTGCTCTGCGGTTGCTTGCTGCTGCCGCCGGCCGACTTCTTGGCCCTTTGCTCCAGAGTCCGCTGGTACAGGCTGACCGTGTCCCTCCTCTCTATCTCCAGCTGCTCGGCGTGCGCTTGCTGGTACCTGCTCTCGCAGGTAACGTGGTGTCTCCGGCAGCCCTCTATCCGCTGCCTCAGCCTCTCCACCACCGTACTGTGCTTAGGTATGCCCACCGCTCCGGCGGGCCCCACGTTCCCGGCGCCCGGGTTCATGCTGTTGTTGATGCAGATACTGCCGTTGGGTCCGGCAGGGGGGGAGGCGAAGTCCCCCATCACAAGGCCGAATGGCTGCTATTTTGGAAGAACTTTTTCTCCCCGTCAAGTCACCACCGCCACCTCCTCCTCCTCCGGACACCTCCTCCTCCACCTCCACTACCGAGTGTCCCTCTATGTCCTTCCCTGTGAAGGGTCCCAAGCAGCCGGACAGCGGACGGAAGGTGCGACCGACAAGAGCCGCAGAAGCGAGCACCAACCGGGAAGGTTTAAAGGGCTTCAAGCCTTGCAGTCATATGTTTAGGAGAATGACCGTCTCTTCTTCCCTCCTCGACACTGTTTCCAAACAAACCGCTCCCGAAAACACAAATAACACCAGCCGGAGTGAGCCGAGAGCAAGCCCCAAACTGAACAATAAAGCTGCTGCCACGCTGCTTACAACAACTCCGCTGAAAAAAACAACAATACCGCAAAGGTATGAAGGTTTGCAGGCACTCTACGGTCATATACACACACACTGTCCCGCGGAGCAGCGGCAGCAGCAACAGTCCAACCGCCGTGTTACGGTGTTGTCCTTTGAGAAAAAGTTTTGCTGCCTGAACCGAACGGGCTCCGGAGTTTCACAGTGAACTTGCATCTCATATGGTTTTGGTTTGAAAGAAATCCCGGTGAAGATGTTGCTTAGTTGGGGGAAAGAGCACAAGCGCCCTCGGTAGTCCGGTTGTGAGGCAACTAGAGTAGCCCAGACGAGGCAAAACGCGGATATGGGAAGCAGTGGCGGAAGTCTGTAGTCACTGGCTGCTGCCGCCTGCCACCATCACAATAATCAGGTCCGCTTCTCCACCATGCCAGCGGAGTGATATCAGGACAGGAGTTGAGTAAAAACCAGCTAGAGGCTGTGAGGAGCCCGTTGAGGGACAGAGAGAAAACCCGGATTGCGATCCGGAGTGTATCCCGGACAGGACTGTTCCTACCTGCAACCCCTCTTGTGTTGTGTTCATAAAGTAACACCCTATTTCTGCCGACCCCGAGAAAAAAACATGTTGCCATTGGCTGGCAGATTCCTTCATTAGGCTTCCACGTTACTTCTTCAGGGGTCTGACTTATATAGAAGGATTGTTTCGAGTTGTTTTACTCTATAAATACATAAAACAAACACACACCTTTACAATAAACATATTCAGAGATGCATACAAACACATGCAGCTTAGGAAATTGTTAAGCTATATATTATATTGTAAATAAAGTAATTGCTATCATAACACATTGCTTCCACATCCGTGGAGCAAGGAAATAGGGCCTTGACTTACACTAGGATAAAACATTTTCAATAGTTACCAGCTAAAGACTGAGCATTGTTCTGCACAAATGCATACATTTATGAGCTGATTGCAAAGCAGACTTTTGTAAAGCTGGCAGTTTTAGTGGCCGAGCATTTAGTTTGATTTGCAGGATGCCATTACCAAAACATATTTTGTGGAAGGATGTCATGTGAAGAAACAATGACATAATTTGTTGTGGCTGATGAATGATTACTTAAACAATTGAAGCAGTAGTGATCTGGCCAAGAAGGCAGCAAAGTCATACGATAACATAAAATCATCAAAGAAAAAAATACAGTGAAGACATATTAATGACACACATTAATTAAGAACACATTACTGATCATATCATACTTCTTAAAAATAAGACAGGTTCAGGTTTTACATCTCAAACATTTTCCATTAGAAATAACCTATATGAAGTAAAAGTGTAACAAAAAGAAAAGCATCCAATTGAAATAACAGTTGTTTTACTTTTCAAATTGATAAAAAATGTCTAATCATGTACAGCTAAATCTCAGAAGCAGAAATGTAAGGGGCAACAGTTGCTTTAACTCCAGAAAAATACTATTCTCGAAGAATTTAGAGGATCACATTTCACACTTCAGGTTACTTAGTGATTTTTCTTTTAAACAAGACTGAGGTGCAACTGTAGGCTCCAGTTCCATTTAAAGACCCCCAAAATAAGGAGAAGTAAAGAATCAGTGTGCTTGAATAGCTGTTAAAAAATACTCCTGCTACAGTACAGTGCAAGAACAAGGAAAAGGAATTTGCTTTTGTTTTAGCACTTATAAGGTTCTTCTTTTTTTTATGACCAAATAATTCACATCCTCTGATCAACTTGCAGGATCTAATATTTGAATAATATTGTCACATGCTCTTGTATGCAGTCTTGACTGATGATTTCTTGTAGTATTAAGTCATGTTGTGAATCACAGAAATTTTTTCATGGCACTCCTCTCACCAGTCATGTGTTCACACACACTGACAAAATTGGGAATATTATCCTCAAGAATGTGTATTTTAATGTCATGTCGCAGTAGAACAAATGTGCTCTCTGTCATTTTCCGCATCTCTTAGTGTGTCTCTTCCCCGTTTTAATTTTGATCTGCCATGTCATGAGGGATTTCTGAGTATCATCCCCGACTGTTCAGGCCATATGTGCTCTCTGGTCTATTTCTAATCATCCCACCAACACACCAACACACAGACAGACAGACACACACACACACACACACACACACACACACACACACACACACACACACACACACACACACACACACACACACACACACACACACACACACACACACACAAACACCATTCCACCCCAACACACACACTGTAAACCAACAGAGACTTGGACCTGCACTTTAAAACACACACTCACACAATCTACAATCAAAACAGTATGTGTCTGCTTCTTCATTGGGTGTTATTTATATATTCTTTCAGTAATAACATGTTATCAATGAAGTGAAATTGTATGAGCAGTATGAGTGATCAAAATGACACTTGAAATACAAACATGTGTGCAATAGCAGTTAGTATTCATAAGCTTTACCCAGAGAAGACAACATTTTCCTTTTTGCGGGTCAGAACTTACTGCCAGTTACATTTATAAAAATGTTTTATATCCCTCTCACATTGATAGTATACACCAGTGGTTGCCAATATTTCAGGCTAAGCTACATTTAAAATGAAAAATACATCCTTGCGGGTCCTCCTCATAGGTTCCATGATTTCCCCCTGCTCCACTTTTGTAATTATAATACATTTAAAAAGGCTCCCAAGAAAGATTGGAAGGTATTTTCAAAAACCATAGTTTTTATTATCAGAAATTAGTTTTATGTTCTGAATCTGATGAGTTTAGGTTGTGAAACATTGTTCCAAGCCAAGTTTTCATCCAAATTTAGAGCAATGTTTATATGAATGTATCTCATGCATTTTTTTCATCCACTGCTTTCAAATCGAAGACACACCAGAGCAGTGGCAAAGTGTGGCCATTCAAGGTTTATAGAAAGTGGCTGCGCCTTCCACGAGCTCAGAGAGCTCCCAAACTTAAAGTGCAGCCAAACTTAAAGTAGGGCAGTGTTGCAAAGTAATTAAGCACATTTACTCAAGTACTGTACTTAAGTACAATTTTGAGGTAAATAGTGTACTTTTACTCCTCTACATTTAATTTAATCTTTAGTTACTTTGCAGGTGTTGTTGAATGATGTGAAATAATATCAAACTACCCTCTAGTATACACAATTATTAAAACTAGCAGCGATACCAGCTGTTATAATCACTTTCATTCTGAAATGAACCAATCTGCATAATGGGTACTTTAACTATATTTTGCTGCTGATACTTTTGTACTTTTAATTGAGTAACATTTTGAACTATTACTTGTCAAACTTTAAACTAATAAAAGTGTCATATTTTGGTTTTATTTATGCATCCGCATTAGCCAAGCATTAAAGGTTTCTTCACGACATTTCAATTTTTTTCAACTTTCCGGATTTTCAATGGGGTTTTCTAAACACTCGAAACAATAAGGATATGAACAATTTATGATAGACAATGTAAATGGAATTTAACTCCTTTTAAGTAATCCAATTTTTTTCTTGAATGCTTTACATTTGTTGTTTGAAGTGATAGCACTCTTTCCAGGGTAAAAACAATAAGGCATAGTAAGGGCGAAAAAACATTGGTTTTGTCTGGAGTTAACAGAAGAAGAACCAAGAAGTTAAAAGGAGCAGTTTCCAACTAAACAGCAGAATTGTCCTGAAAAGCAAAGTTGTTCAACTGAACACCCATTGAAATAGTATTTATATTACTTAAGACAGTGTTTGAGCACATAGTAAGATGTGATCTGTCCAAAGTACCACAAATGGTACACCAAAATATTTTTTAAAAAACGACATGACAATGGCATGCAGAAAAACTTGTGGCAGAATAAAAAAGATTACTACATTGTTTCTGACTATTTCATCATTCCCCATCTGCCAGACCTGAAGCCATGAGGATTTTTCTTGGAACATCTTGGCTTTCACTTTGCTTTGTAGACAGAGAAAAGGCTTTGGTTCGCTTGTTGTTGTTCTGGGTTGAGCGATGAGATGGCCTCACTCGCCCTGGGCAAAATATTGGGCTCAAATAACGTGTTTTTACGTGCTTTTATTGCACTACACCCTCGAAGAGAGTGATGCTTTGATTTAGAAAGTACCTAACATATTTCAGCCAGCGACAGTGAAGTTCAACAGTGGATTCGTCCAACAGCAATTTGTATTTTATTGTCATTTACAAACAAACTGTACCAAATGTTGGATATGTCAAATTAATTGATGTAGCCCTGCACATCATTGATTAACACTGATGTTCATGTAAAGTTCCTGTGTCTTGCTTCTCAACTATTGGGTGAAAATCAAGGGGGTTAGTCTATAGACAGCATATAAGAAGTAAACGTAATCCTCATATTTTGATAGTACTGTGTAACTGAGGACCAGGGTTTGGACCTAGGTTTAGATTTTCATCTGTGAATTGGCATACAACAACACTATCTGGGAATGCTTACATGCTTGAAGTGTCAATGATACCATGCTGATGTTGAGGAAACAATGTTTACAATTCACAAAAGCTTCATTTAGCATGTTAGCATGCTAACATTTTCTGATAAGCACCAAGCGCAATGTACAGCTTAAGTTGATGGGAATTAGTTGTACTGTCATAAGCCAAAGTGTTGGGCCAATAGGAAAAACATAGGTCTGTAGGATACATCCTTAGAGGACCAAAAATGTCTATACCCAAACTCTTGGCAATCCATCCAATAGTTGATGAGAAATTTCAATCCAGACCAACTGATGGGCAGACTAACTTTCCTATAGAAGTATTCACCTTTTTAGAACCACATTGCTAGCATGGCAGAGATTGAACTTTGCATAATTTCCCCTCTGTGGGACGAATAAAGGTATTCTAATTCAGATATTTAGTATTTTTATTGGTTCACCATTGTTTCGCACTATTCCCTTTTATAAGAGACGCTATGCCTTGGCTTCCTGTGAGGGAATTATCTACTTAAACAATGGGATTCGATTTACACATTTTACCACCTACGTTTCGGAAATTAAACCAAAATGTGTAAGTCATGTTTGACGTGGTTGGATAATGACAACAAAGTCCTTAAAAATGAAGCGACACGTTTCATTAATGAAAAAGAACACCGTCATGGTGACCAACGTGAAGTCCCTTGATCCTCCTTGGCTACAGTGTGTTGCCCTTAGCAGTTGTCTGTTAGACAGAGTTAACAAACTCTGAAATGTCTAAATTGACCAATCAGAACCAAGTATTCAACTAAGCTGTGTAATAAAAAACATTGTTAGACATTGAGATTGTCCTTGTTTGCTTTCTATTCAGCTCAGATTTTAGACAAAAGACAAGCATATTCTGAAAATATTTGGCATTGTTCTAAGCTAGCAGGCCAATTCACAAATGTAAGTTGGTCTGGAACTTCTCAGTTGATTTTTTATTTTTGCAAATGGCTTTATCATCGCGGTAGACCTCGATAAACTCACAACCAATTTTAATAACTGAGCACATTACTGGACTAACAGATAATGTAAACAAACTAAAGACGGCAGAGGTCAGCTGTGGTTGTGTAGCATCACCTTGTTCCTTTATCTCATCAGAATTAGAAAATAAAAGGTGTTTTTACTTTGACTTGTAAATTAAACTGCAAGTTTGACTTTTATTTGTTCTGCCACAGGCCACACGATGGTGGCTGCAATGAAAGTCTCATGTCAGATCTAATTATCTTGATAATGCCTCAACAGTGATCCTCTTTACAGTCTTTGTTTCAGACTAGCCTGATATTAGCTTATAACGGTTGTTATTCGCCTGTCAGATCTCAAGTTTATGGAAATCTGTCCAAAGCTGAGGGGGACCAAGCAAATCTGCCAGAGCAAATAATACACATGCTCAAAGATACAACTGGTTTCCAGGCAACCCTGCTCTGACTTATCACTGTGACTTCCTTTTCCACTCCCCTGTGCACCACAAACAATGACTTCTACTTTGCGTCACGTAGTCCAGCTAGCTCTACAAGCACCGTTTGATAAAGAGATCCAGCTGTGTGCCACTGGATTTGAGTGTGTGTTTGTGTGTGTGGCTGTAACCAGTGCCCCGGTTGCTGCTGCCCAGCCTGGCCGGCTTAGTGCTTCAGGAATGAATGGAATGTTGTCTTACACTCACACACACACACACACACACACACACACACACACACACACACACACACACACACACACACACACACACACACACACACACACACACACACACACACACACACAAAGAAGGCCCAAATGAACAACATTCTCAATAACTTTCACCTATTTTCACTCAGTCTTATGTTTCCTCTCCTTCTCCCCTGCCATATTTATCATTTTTACATTTGTTCTAAAAGTGAAATGGTTTTATTTTCCAAGCCTCTTGGTTGTCAGTTCTGACATTTGGGGAGAAGTGGTTGTGGATGTTTGCAGGATTTTAAGGTGGAGGAGTGTCCAAAAGTATTTTCCCTTCAAAACAGCCATTGTTGAGTAAAATATAGGTTTCCTACCAGGAATAATTTCCAGTTTGAACCATCTCTGAAATGCATTAGGATAGAATGCATAGGCTAAACTGTAGAAAGGTACAACAGGACTGCAGATGGTTTTTAACACTTGTAGCTAAAGACTCATCGCTCTAAAAGTGTTGTTTTTAGAGGTTAAAGTGTTTATTCAGAGATGTTAATCGCTGTTTTCCCCGGCTCTGCCTTTTCATTGTGCACTTCAACAAGGCACACAAGATCATTTGTGGTACAGTGTCAAACAAGGGAGAGACATATTTATTTTTTCACTGTCATGCTGGTTTTTCTGCTCATGACTTCAAGTGTAGGAGGTAAAGAACGAGTTTACACAAAAGGTGCATTCATAAAAGAGTGCTGGAAGGAAGAATTGAGTGTTCAGGGTCAACAACCATGCCTGTGTACCTGTTTGGCTGCGTGTTTTTTTGTTTCATCATAGAACCAATCAAACAGATACACAAATAACCGCAAAAGAAGAATAAAGAAGCAAAATGTGCTTAACCTAATTTGAGGACTTCCTCCTACACTGACATCTCTAACTCTTTTTGTTCCATGGGCCTTTTTTGTCTTCCTCTGCTCTCACCACATCGACTTCCACAGCGCTTTGACATTCAGACTACAGTGTTCACCCTGTGGTGACCCCCCGACACGTGCTTGTTGATACCCAGGGGGAGATCGGGGGTCTCCCACCCTTCGGGCTCTTCCGGAGACTCCCCTCCCTGGAGTGGCAAAGAACGAGAGAGAAAGGACCCTGCTCTCTTTCTCTACCAGTGGAGTGGTTGCCAGGCTGTTGCACTAGACCGTTTGTCTCTAAATATTTAATGTTCGCAGCACTGCCTCTGAGAGTGAGATAAAGAGAGAATCCGGGTGGTTGATATATTGATGAGCCACAGGGAGGGCACATGATTGGATGGATGGAAGGGAGGAGGAGGGGTGAGAAAAGGAAGAACAAAAGGCAGAGGGAGGACATAAGGATGTGAGAGACAACCTTGCTCAAGGGCACAGTGATGGTAGTTAGTGAGGAAGTGGAGGGAGTTGCTCGTTTGTTGTCCACACCCAGATTTATTTCCAACCCGCTAAAAGATGTCAAGACTAAAACAAGTTACTTAGTTAAACGAGACATAGTGTGTACATGTTTTAGTTCATATTTTTTATTTTGTGCCTCTACTGTGATATGTTGCCAGCACCTCTTTTCACCTTCTGTCTGAAACCAGAGCCCAGTCTGCTCTGAGAAAATGTGTTTCCGCATTGTTTTCTGAAACGTAACTTTGAAAGGTGGATGATGTAACAGAAGATGTGACGAAATCACCAATATCAAGAACAAGGCAATCTCAGAACCCATTGTCTAGCGGACTGACAACGATTAGCCATTTGAGGCAAGGGGATTCCTTTTGGAGTGTACACAGCAAAGACTGTTCTTATTTTACAGAAAGAAAGCAACCTGTGATGCCAGAACCAAGTTGGAGTTCTGAAAACACAGCTAAGACTAGATCTATCATTCACCAGTAACCAGGTTACAGACTTATTTTAGGCGAACACAAAGCTAAACTGTCCTCACATGATGGCCAGAAAATGCCAGCTAGCTAGTTAGCCATTGTGCTAAAGTAATTTGACTGTTTTTAGCATTAGGAGTCTCAGCTGAGTGTTACTGACTTTTTTCCGATTCACCTTCATATTTCTAAGGTATTGTATTTGCTATGTGTTGAGAAGCCTTGCAAGGTAATTGGAGACATTTCCAAGTGTGTTAGATCTGAGGTGACTATCTACTGTATTGTAGACAATAAATGGTAGCTTAAAAAAACAAACTAGCTGCAGCACAACTAAACACAAAATAAACACTTTCCTAAACACTTTTCTATGTGAAAGGTGGAACTCTATACTCACTAAAATGTTACCTTCACAATCTGACAAATGTACATGATAAACCTGTATGAAATTTAGAATTCACTTTTTGCAATAGATTGACTCTTAATATCGCTATCTAAGCATTTAATTAAGAATGTATAGTTTGTGTGGAATACATTTGCACATTTTTCTGTCTTTAACTTCAGCAGCGAGGTACTGTTGAAACTGAGGATGAACCGTACAATTTGTCCTCGAGACTACTTCTTTAACTGTTGTATACAATTATGGCAAGCTAACAGGACTCACTTCGTTTTATCTCTCTTCATCTTGGACATTGTCTCATGGGAAATGGAGAAAAGATTTTGAGGAAAAAGAAAATGAAATGTCTGAGAAATCAATTGGGATATCTCTGTGTGAGTTTAAATCTGCTGTGTGTCCATGGCCGGGCATTAGACTCTGACGGCTGCAATAGCTGCTGCTTTTCATAGAGTAATGCTATTGTTAACCACACATACACACATTACCCCAGTGTTTACTCCCAGTGCACGCTGCCGGGACCGTCTTAAACCTCTGGCTGGGAGACAAGAGGTGGTGACCATGCTCACTGTGAAGGCTGGAGAAGGAGAATCATGTTGTTTTCTGCCTGATCAGCTGTTTCTGAAGAGTCGGAGGCAAAGCAGAAAAAGATTTCAAGACCATTTTCAAACCAAACTTTCACTGAAAAAGCCTTGATTTTAGAAATAGGTGACAAACATGTATTTTCCTGTGGTTATTGTTGATTATAGAGGCAGAATTCATGTTCATGTGGTGGAATATAGTGAAAAGAAGATGTATGAATAAAAAAAAAAGAGAAAAATATGCACCTGGGGGTGGACTATTAATGACAAAAAGGCACAGAAAAATAATCTGCCCTGCAAACAATACAAATACACACATTTATACGCACAACCTCATATGCGTGTCATGATCACAAAGGATGCTGGGTAATTATGCTAATGATTCCATAATAAGATGCATATGCCCTCACTCATTAAGGAACAACATCTTCTTTCCTTTCAAAATATGTTAATTTCTTGAGTGCCATGCACGCACTACTGAGACATACGAGGAGACGCACACAGAGGCACAGGACTGACACATCTTAACCCCGTCTACACAAACACACAAACACACACAGAGCTCTATACTTAAGCAAACACAAATGCTTACAACTACACACAAACTGATATAGACACAAGACCTATTTGCATATGAGACTAGTATACTGATGGACCGTTGGAAATGACGGGGATTAAATGGCTGTCATAAACAATACTGTGACATCAGATTTTATGGGAAACAAACACACACATATGTATAGATTCACAAAGAAGCACAGCAACACACACAAGGTGCACATCTTAAATATGAATTAAATAATGAATGTTTTGTTCTCTAAGTCATTAGATAACAAAAATTAAAAAAGGTATAACATCCTAAAACTATTTTCCACTTTTACTGAATGTAATGTTAAATAGTATGAGGATTTTAGTTTGATGTGGGTCATGACAAAACATCAACTTTAACTTTTTTAGCAATTAAATAGCATGTGTGCTCTCGATAGGGCTGACATGAGAAAATGGCTCAATCTGGTGGAAAATAATAAAACAACAAACTTTAGATTAGTCTAATACAATAGAATGCATGATTTTATGATATAATGTCCATATTTTGGGTACATAGTTTATACATTGCTATTATAGGAGCTGAGTTTTGATTTCCAACATTCCAAAAATGACCTCACCTCGCAAAATTGAAAAAGTCTCTCATGATAGACAAGGGTTAATATAACAATTCATGTCAGCATGAAAAACAACTGAGATTTAAGACACACACTTAACACACAGACACATAACGATGTAAAGGTCTGACTAAATTTAGATCATAATGTGTTCATGACTTAATGAAACCATCCAGACATTCCGTGTTCACACAGGTCAGCTGTAGACTGATGTCAATAGCTCAACCACACACACACTCAACCACACACACACACACACACACACACACACACACACACACACACACACACACACACACACACACACACACACACACACACACACACACACACACACACACACACACACACACACACACACACTGACTCAAATCCTCTAATGATTGTTATTTGGCACTTTCTCGCCATGTCATAATGACGCAAGGCAAGGAGAACAATTAAATAAGACTGTTTTTGTCTATTTTGTCTAGAAAAACAAAGTGGCAACAATCCTGCAGCTCTAACGCTTGAATCAGTGATTTATCAAGATTCTTTGGACCAAGTTGTGTGAATTGAAAAACGGATCTTCATATTGTTGTAGCTAACATTATGTGGCGCAATTCCAAACTGACTGCTATTCACAGGGTATTGCAAAAATGTTTAGGCAGGTCGTCACAAAGAGGAGTTTTAGTCATTGACTTGAATGGTAGCATTGGTACTATGCTGTAAAGGTACTAATTTACCACTCGCTTCAACTTTCCTTTAAGTTATCATTATTAGGTATTAGTTGACGTCCAAGGCTATAAAATAATGACACCATCAGCATTTAGATTGGTTACCTGAAACCCTCACTTTCATTAGACAATTCTGTCTGCAACCAGGAAAGTTTGTTTTACAGCACTAAATGCGTTGGCCATCGCGCAACCAACCAGGAGAAGGAAAGCGTTTTTGTTTTTCCAGGTAGCTTGGTAGCAAACCCCAGGTAAGAAGAAAGTATGTTTTTTACAGTTACTTTCTTCAGTAGTGATCGAAGGAGTAGAAAAATCTTAAATAGTTTGTAACAAAATGCAGTGTCTCCTGTTCAGTGATGCCAACTCTTTTGTAACTACAGCAGCGAGCCAAATAGTTGCTCAAACTAACCAGATAATGAATGCTACGCTCATTAGCATTTTTGAAACCATGGCACATCAAGCTTAGTGGGAGGAAGCGGCCCTGTGCTTTAGAGGGGGTCCATGACTGAAATTACTCCAAGCAACATTTTGAATGATTAACAATATCATATATTTTTTTACGTGTCGGTCAGAATCATGCTTGTATAAAGAAAACTTGAAACAGCGTTGGAGGCGGGCAGTTTATTCCTATAAAATTTGCTCAGTGGTGCATGGAGCCAAAAATGGAACAACTGAAGATTTCAAAAAGTAGTGATATCTGGGTCCGAAGAGCATTCACACATGAGTTTACCTTAAGCTCTGGCTCCAGTCAAATGAACGGAGAGAGAAGAAACTGTGGTTTCGTCTATGAGCGCATTTACAAATTTTGGACCCTAATCAATTTAAAAGGGTAAGAAAAGTTTTGATTCTGGGTAGTTGACTTTGCTCAAAACAAATGTTTAAATTCACATTTTAAGTCAATGGGAAATGGGGGCTTGGTCTGAATAAGTAGCTACATTTGTTATTAGTTTTAGGCTTGGGACTATCCAGTTGTCTTTGCAACATTATCGCTAAAAATGAGACTAGTTGGAAAGTTGTTTGATGCCACTTTAAGGTAGCTCAAATCAATATATTTATAATAACAATAGATTAACTGTGTGAACGACAACCCTACCCTCCAGTTTTCTTTTCGGAGCGTCTTTCAGTTCATTGTTTGGTTGATTGTCACAGCTCTCATCAGCATCATCATGAGCTAAAGCATCCAGCTGTTTTCAGATAGGATGTATAAACACCTACCTGCAGCAGCCAGACAAAGTTTGCAAGTAGTTAGTGAAAAACAACCTACAAAGTACTTTGACATAGATTTATATACAGATCTGTAGTGGTTCAGGCATACCAGGTGGTAAACTGTTGTTTGGCTGAAGTCAGTCTACACAATGTAACTAATGATGGAGGGTTGATCAAGCCCCGGGCCCTGACTCACAGGGGGCCCCGAATGCATCTGTTGTCTCTGTGTTGTGAAAACCTTTGTACTTTCAATATGCCACCTTTTCAATTAAGGAAATAAACAAACCTGCCTTTTATTTAGCTTATCACATATGTCTCATTAAGTTTGTCTTTGGAGGGTTTAAAGGTGTAGGATTAGTAAAATAACATTCATGTATTGTATTTCCTTTTTATGTGTACATTTTGTGCGGATAGTATATTCTTTTAAATCTCAGCTTCTCCTACAAAAACTTTACAAATATACATTAGGGCGGACGCCTAGTTTGCTAATTCAAAATGTTTACTTTTCATGAGGCGTAGTCTTATGCCTATGAAACCAGGTGTATCAAATCTTCTCAGAATCAGAATCAAGTTTATTGACAGGTAGTGGTATGTTTACACATACAAGGAATTTGATTTGGTGTCTGGTCTCTGACACCGAATGGAACTTTCTAAAGTTCCTGATCAAATCATTAGGGTTATTTCTGCTCAGGCTTCAAGACTGCAAAGCGTTTGATAGAAACTGGACACATATACTGTACATTGGTATATACAAGGCAAAAAGGATCTAACAAAACATACTGTCGTGTGGAATTTTTGAGATGTAGAATCTAGGGTTTTCGAAACTTGACCCTCAAGGTCTCAAGCTGCTCCAGAAGCCGTATTTTGAGCCTACTGTGACATGTTTTCATAGTTTAATGTCCAAAAAGGCCTTTATCTTTCTCATATTCCCTGTGCTGCACCACCTCTTTTCACCCTCTGTTTGAATCTCTGATTTATTGGTTAGCTGGCTCTGTCGTGATTAGTCAACAGCTTAGAAAAGTCCCGCCCATTAGCAACTCCCTCTGGCGTGAACTTTGGGATTTCAGTCTTTGCAGAACATTTATATGCACAAAAACCTGTATAACTCACGCCTGATGCATTTGTAAAAGTAAGAAAAATAGGAAAACATCAATATTATTTCTAACAATAGAAAAGTTAAAACTAATTATAGCAATACCTGACAAAGATGCACTGTGTGTTCACTAAATAATGATGGGCATATAATCTGTATCTGCCTCTAGCAATATTTGTAATTTTTGAGAGATCTATTTATTGTATCTATTGTGTTTTTTGTTTTCCCCTGGAGCAATCAAACTTGTAGTTTCTAAAACTATGTTGTTTTGTTGATACATCAATACTGAAGAGTGTGAGTGTGTTATTGTGGTGGACAGTGGAGCAGGTGAGGCTGCTGATGAATCTGCAGCTCTGTTCTGTCCTGTGGTTTCTGGCAGACAGAAAGACTGGGAGTCAAAAGAAATGGCAGTTCAGACTGCAGAGTCTACTCACTCAAGTATTCTTACAGGAGTGTGTGTGTGTGTGTGTGTGTGTGTGTGTGTGTGTGTGTGTGTGTGTGTGTGTGTGTGTGTGTGTGTGTGTGTGTGTGTGTGTGTGTGTGTGTGTGTGTGTGTGTGTGTGTGTGTGTGTGTGTTTGACTGTGCTCCCCCCGCAGAGTATGTGCGAGTGGGATGAGATTAAGGAAGGAAGAATAGAGTGAGGGAGAAGGGGGGAGAGAAAAGGGGTGAGTGAAACATGTATGGGGAAGATTGTAAACCAACACTGTAGCTTTTCATGCTGCCTGCAAACTCTGGAGTGGAGTTTTACTTCAACAGGATTTATATTTTACTATTTATTTCCGAACGCATTTGAGTAATTTGAGTTTATTGCGAATTAGGTTCCAAATTTGAATGTCATTATTTTATTAGTTGATTTTGATCAATGTCATTAAGGCTTGCAGAGTAATGGATAACATGTAACAGGATTACGTAATGAGGATTAAAAGAAAGGTAACAGTATTCCCTCACAGTTACATAAAATAATAATAAGACTTTAGTTCCACCTGGAGTAAATCCAGCAGCTACCCTGCAGTATACAAAGCCATTCAAACTAGCTGCACCTTTACCAGCTCTGAGAACACTTTAATGATCAGTAATTATGAAACATATCAGATATTATTCTGAAATGGGCCAATTTGCAATACGTACTTCTACTTTTAGTACTTGAAGTATATTGTGATGCCTATCCTTTTACTACTTTACCTACTTTTACTAGAGTAACCTTATGCATGCAGGACTTTTAGTTGTGAGTATTCATACACTTTGGTACTTCTACTCTTACTGAAGTACAGGACCTGAGTGCTTCTTCCGCCTCTGATTAAACTAAAACGGAGTATTTTCTGTCAGCTCAGTTTTTATTTCTGTTTTTTTAAACTTTAGTATGTGCTCACGTGTTCCACTGTTTCTGTATAGGCTACTGCCTGAATATGCTGTAATGAAAGGCAGGTTTTCCTGTATATAAAATCTCTGAGCAGAGGACACATTTTTGATATTAAACATCCTGGTTTCTTCTTTTCTAAAGTTACATTGTTCTGTTTTCTCACAGAATACACTACAGTTTTTCTTCTTTTACTTATTTGCATGGAACTTGGGATAATCCAAATCAGGTAACATTACTTATATATTTATTATTGTAAAGTATATTTTTCATTAATAAATGAGTACATTTTTTTTTACAGATAACTAGTAATTGAAACGGAACACATTTTTAAAGTTACCTCGTAAATCTGTTACTACAATTGTACATTAATGTCAATTCGTAAATGTAAATTATGTTACTGTGCTGTATTGCATAAAAATGGAATGTTAGTTAAACTAACTAAATTATATTTTCTTTGCAATTTGGGCTTCATTTATATTATTATTGGATGGAAAATAATTTGTATAATTGAATTATGTTCATCCAATAGTCCTTTTTTAAAGATACTATGTGGATGGATGGATGAATGGTTTTATTTTACCTTCTTATATAATTGTACTATTTAATGGAATCACAATATTTAAGCTGTATTTGATAAAAATATTATGTTAGTTGAACTAACTCAATTACATTATATTGCATGGATGTAATTAGATTGAGGTGAGGCTACACACTGTATGGAATGAAAATTCCGTAAAGTGACTCCAATTACTCACTTTTTGATATATCTATATATATATATATATATATATATATATATATATATTCCATTTTTCATATATATATATATAGATATAGATATAGATAGATATAGATATAGATAGATAGATAGATAGATAGATAGATAGATAGATAGATTATTGGATAGAAATCCTTCCCACAATTGAATGAAGTTCATTAAATGAGTCATTTGTTAGATACGATTATTTTTTTAAAAGAGGGGACTAGAAGAGACAGAGAGAGAATGGAGAAAAAACTCATCCTCAATCCAAATGCCTTGCCCTCAGGCTGCTGAATATTTTAGAGCAATTTACTTAGTTAATGGATACAGCCACAATGGGACTAACACACACATCAAGCAACACAAGTTGACACTGTATAAAATTGTGCACGTACAAGGAAAGCTGGTGAACTCTATTACCTGTGGCCTCCTTTCTGTAGTCTGAGGACATACATTTAAGTGTTATTGGGTTTTGAAGAAAATAGAAACAACTTAACTTTAGAAAAACTTGAATGAAAAAAAAGAAAGAAATACTAACAGCATTTAATGTTCATGTGCCTTTTTCCTTTTAAAAAGGAGACTTTCTGTTTCAAAAACGTCAACTGAAGGAATAGCCAAACATGAAACTACTTACACTGAACTCCCACTGTCAATAAATATAAACACTCTCCTGACCAGAAATAGCAGAATAATAACTTTAAAACATAATTAAATAGTCTATAGCACTTTCACCTTAAGATGTAAGATAACAGTGTGCTTGTGGATAAAATGCTGCAAAATTTGAATACCAATCTTGAAAATTAATTCTGTTAGAGATTTACTGCTTAGGGGATGGAGAGAACATATAGACTGAATAAATATTCAGTTATATCAAACAAGCCGTACAGGCTCGTCTTGGTTAGGTCAGCTCAAAACAAGATTAAATAAATGATGAACTTTCAAAAATGAATTAATGAAAGTCTTTGGTCAGGAGTTTTTACAACTGCTTATTACCAGGAATCTCCTACAGTACAATACAAGTTTTAAGTTTTTTTTTGGATGATCTTATTTATTGTTTGGCAGTTTGGAACAATGACCAGCGGTAAATATTGATTGAAGCTAAATGGGCTCAGCTGGACCTATGTTGTTACGTCAAAGGGTCCTAATGGGAAGTCTTGTTCCTAAGTCTTGTGAGAGGTTACGTGTTGCTACAAAACAATGATGGAAACATGGGTGAGAGATTGAGAGGATTGTCGTGAACAGTTGTTTTGTTTTTTGACACGGCTGAATATATACTGAATTAAGCTAGTGCAAGAGTCTTATATCTCATATACCAACAACGTTTTACTGAAGGTGACAAATGTAAATGTTAGTAATTAGTGCCTGAGGAAATGTCAGGAGACCAACAACGTTATTGGGAATCATCTTGGCAATCCATAATATAGTTGTTGAGATATTTGAGTCTGGATTAAAGAATAAATGGATCAACGGACAGACACTAGGTCATGCATCTGCCATGACATAAAAAAGACTGAACAACTGTTTCAAATACGTTAATAGTGTAAATAATTCTTGCTGTTTTGATTTTGTAACTTCAAGGTTTGATTGCACTTATCAAATCAGGACACTGTAGGGAGACACAAACATGCTGATGTGCGCAGTACCAGTTTAGCCCAGAGATGGACAGATGGACGGTGCTATTTTTTTACAGCCTCTACTCCCCTCCACATGTATCTCTATGTGTGTGTGTGTGTGTGTGTGTGTGTGTGTGTGTGTGTGTGTGTGTGTGTGTGTGTGTGTGTGTGTGTGTGTGTTTGTGTGTTTGTGTGTGTGTGTGTGTGTGTGTGTGTGTGTGTGTGTGTGTGTGTGTGTGTGTGTGTGTGTGTGTGTGTGTGTGCATGTGTGTGTGTCCCATGCCTAGCATAACACCAGCAGAGCGTTGGTGCCAAAGTGGGCATCTGGTCCATGATCTATCACAAGGGAGCGAACCGTAACACCAATATAACCTCTCTCTCTCTCTCTCTCTCTCTCTCTCTCTCTCTCTCTCTCTCTCTCTCTCTGTGTTTGCAGCTGATCCTGCTACAGATCTTGTTCTGGTTGTTGGATGTTGCTGCATTTACATTATTAAGTAAACACACAAAGACAAGGATAGAAAGAGCACATCACTGGTTGCATGTTTTGACAGCAAGTGGTTGTACACACACACACACACACACACACACACACACACACACACACACACACACACACACACACACACACACACACACACACACACACACACACACACACACACACACACACACACACACACACACACACACACACACACACACACACCGGTGAATGACAGGTGCTACCTTAAGACTGGCCATTACACACACTGACAGTTTTACTCAAAACGTCCCTCCAAACAGTGAAACATCATGCTTTACCAGGTATGGATATGTCTTCTTATCACCTTTAAGCGTTAATGACTGTTTTTGGGTGGAACAGCTGCTTGAGTGTCACCAGCCAATTTTTGTTGGCAGTGTCACTCATAGCTCTATAAGTGATAAAGCTAATATGTGATCGGCCTCAGGCATGTATGGCTCAGGCCTTAGGAAGGGCCCAAAGTTTCAGTGGCCCCGACGTCCTTCATCTACAAAATTTAATTCAAGGTGATAGAACGGTAACGAAAGGCAAAAACGACCACTGAAAAAAGTTAAGTAAAAATGTAAACAATTCTAGATACACAAAACACTACAGAAGAGACGAAACAATCAAATAAATAACAAAAATATCTAGACCAAGAGACAAAAAATTAGCTCAAGATGAAACCAAACAACTACAAACAAGAGCAAAACAACCACAGAAAAATATAATTATGTACAGAACTAAATAAGAATTACAAGGAGACAAAAAAACTATTACAAAGAGACACAAGATTAACACAAAGAGACAGAAAACAACTACAAAGAGACATAAAATAAGTAAAAGTGAAACAAAACATTTAAAAAGAAGGGCAAAACAACCAATGAAACAATTATTCTGTGAAGACAAAGACATAAAACAACTGCAAAGAGAACGAACACAATTATGAAAATACATGAAATGAGCACAAAGACACATAGAACAACTACAAAGACAAATCACATCAAACAAATGACAAATGACAGCAATGTGACACAAATCAACAGTAAGATGCTTTTAGCGGACACAAAAAAACATCAAAAAGAGAATGAACAACAATGAAGTAAACATCTCTTACTCCTATGTCAGAGAGGTGTTTCAGGATTTTAAATGCTGCAAACTTTTGCACATTAATGGCTATCCCTGGCTCGTGAAATGTTTCCCATAAATGTTTGTTCATCCACGTTTTATTGGGTGAGTGAATCCACTGCAAACACACATGCCTGCGAACACACACGACAAGACACGCTGAATTATGATCGAGCAAAAAAAAAGAAGCATTTACTGAAAAAAATAAACCCTGACTTTAATTGATTATATTATGTCAACAGATTACACATAATTGTATTAGGTTATTTGAAAGCAATAATATTAAGTTGAACTTAATATTTTTTATTTAAACTTATTATTATTGCTTTCAACTTACCCAATACAGTTATGTGTAATCTGTTGACATAATACATTTAATTAAAGTCAACATTTCCATCTTTTCTGTGTAGATACACCAAAGCACCAACAAAAGTGAGCAGAAGATCAGCACATACTAAAATACACACACACACACACACACACACACACACACACACACACACACACACACACACACACACACACACACACACACACACACACACACACACACACACACACACACACACACACTTGCTTGCTTGCTGAGGGTCCATCTCTTGTTTGTATTATTATGTTATATACCAAAGTATTTCCAGTCCTTCACACTATTATCAGCAGAAAAAGTTTGAACAGAAGTTGTGTCACCAACATCGCCGTTCACCACTATCATTCATTGAACGGCCATTTGTCAAAATAGCAAAGCAGAAAAGACTGGCTGATAGAAATCGTCTTTTACCCTTTTCTTGTCTTTACGTGATTTGACGTAACACATGTTTTTGGCATGTTTCTTAGACAGTTTGACTCCCCTCAACTTTTGGGGGGGGATTTTATTATGATTATTATTATAGTCTGATCTATAAATGTGATGCTGTATTTTTTTTATACAATGCCATATGTCTAATCCAGCTGTTTCCTAATGATTGCTTCATGTGTTAAATGTATAAAATCAATAAAGACATGTTGACAAAATAAAACTCAACCAATCCACTTCGCGGCTTTTTACAGAGCTTTCAATCTGATTTCATGATCTTCTTCAACGGATGGAGTTTGCTCGGTTGTCACCAATGTTCCCTACTTCCCTTCTAGGTAAATGGTGAAAATTGACAAAAACATGATATCTAAACAAACTCATACTCTCGAGGTGAACCATTACATTTTGTTAAAAGCTCTGGAAGAGTCCTTAAGTCGATCTCGCATGTTTCCAGGTTTCGATCAAACTACTGTTTCCATCTAACTGAACTTTCTCATTTGATCCACATAACACTTCTAGATCATGTTGTCTGACGCACTTTCTCTCCTTTTTGTTCCAAAAGTTTCCCTGATCCCTAATGAATACTTAGATTTATTCCAGCCGCACGCAGGGTCCAACATCCCCTACAATTTAGTCAGGTACAGTGGTAGAAGAAGTACTCAGATCTTGTACCTGAGTAAAAGTATAACAGTAGGAACAATCAGTAGTAAAAGTCCTGCAATCAAAATGTTACCCAAGTAAAAGTATAAAATAATCAGCCTCAAAATATACTTAACGTACCGAAAGTAAAAGTATCTATTATGCAAATTGGTCCATTTCAAATAATTTATATCATATGTTTTGATAAGAATTATTGATGCATTAATGTGTTTGGTCAGAGCTGGTAAAGGTGCAGCTAGTTTTAATGACTTTGTAGCCTGCAAAGTAGATTGTGAAACTAATCAAGGTGTAACTAAAGTGTTATTTAAGGTTTGATTATATTTCACATAATTAATCCACATCTGTAAAGCAACTAAAGGTACTAAATAAATGTAGTGGAGTAAAAGTACAATATTTACCTCTGAATTGTAATGGAATATAAGTACAACGTAGCATTACATTTAAATGTTCAAGTAAAGTACAAGTATCTCAATTTTTTTAAAGTACAGTACTTGAGTAAATGTACTCAGTTACTTACCACCTCTGGTCAGGTACATCAAAAAGCAAAGACTACACAAACATCTAAAAGTGTACCCGTTCTGTCACTGATCTGCAGTACTCAACATGAACCACCAGAGTGCAGGCTGCTCCTACAGATCTAAGGAAACTTTCCTACGCATGTCACTTAGGTCAACCCCACACTGACACATGGTCTAATTAGGTGAAAATCCATGAACATAATTGTGTAAAATCTTTTGAAATAAGGCATTTACACAATGTGAAAGCACTGCAGATTTGTTATATTCTGCTTTTCGACCGAAAAGGGAGAAAAGCAGCAGGCCAAACTAAATGCTGGAACTGTATTTTCATGCCTTTCAGGTTAATGTGTGACAGTGTGTGCCATCTTTATTATGGCTCAATGGAACTTAACCTTTGACCCCTTTTTACTGCGCTGTGGGTCGGATGTTTTTCTCCAGTGGTCACCATGGAGACCGATCCCTGTGACAACTCAGTAACCTGATCCACCAGTCAGGTAAGGCAGGTAACCGTCACTCAGGAGGCCGGCCCAAAGACAAGGAAGAGCAAAGTTTGAAGAGAGGAAGAGATAAAGCCGATGAATGAGTCTGTCAGTTGAAAACAAGAAGGACACCATGCTGGAGGAATTAGAGGACACTCAGGACATTGACACGCAGGATAATGAGGATGAGGAGGATGATGGGACGTTCACTAACATCTCTCTGGGAGACGACACAGGTAAAGCCTCAAAGGGACTATTCTGCAATTGGGTTTATTTCTTAAAGGTATATTTTAAAGATTTTGTGCCGTTTGTATGCATTAAACAAACCTCAGTAGTTGAAAGCAGGGAAGTTTGCTTGACAAGTGTTTCATTTAAAAATAATTGGCAACTATTTTGATAATCACTTCATCACTATAGAAGTTTTTCATGCTAAAATGGTTGGTTTTAGCCTCACAAATCAATTGGATAAAAAAAAAAAAATCAATCAACATTTTACACACTTTCTGACATTTAATTGATTAATCCAACAACAATAATGTGAAGATGATAGATTATGAATATAATAGTTGGTTTCTAAAAATCCCTATCATTAAATGGTCTTCTGTCAACATTTCTAACAGCTTTACGCTGTTTTTCATTGTAAAAGCTTTTTTGTAGATATAGAACATGCTCTCCATACGTAGACTGTCAGCATGTGTTTCGTTGTGAATGACAGTACACGGGACAGGTAGTTAAGGCAGTTTAGTGATGCAACAGAGTGCCATAAGGCCAGCTTGTACACAAAAGTGTTGGTGTGTTTTTGGCAGGACTGAGCTGTCGTCAAAAATATTAGCTACTGGTAGCAGAGTGGCTAACATTAATGTTCAAAGTAAGACATAACTGAAGAACCTCAAAGAACTTGAAACCTGATCTCAAGCGATTATAAAGGCAGAGTAAAATGCCCAGTGTATAAATAAGTAGGGAGGTTTTCACTTAATGATGTGGTTTAGTAGAAGAATGTCTCTCATCACTGTACGCTTCACCTTCCTAGCTTCCTCAGGGCTCCTTTGCTAAGTAGAGTTCACACAGTGAAGTGTACTTCAGTTCAAAACCTGTATAATAAGCTGTTGCTATTTAGTTGGGTTGCCTCTTTGGGAAAGCTTTCTGGTAGGCAGTGATTCAGGGCACGTCTAGGGCCTTTATTGTGAAAGGGAAACCTGACTTGGAAGCAGGAAAAATGATATCCTGTAAGCAGTCAAATGTTTATAAGGAACTAATCTAAATGCGATATGACATTTTTTTTCTAACCATTTTGTTGCATTAACATGCACCTCATCCTTTTAAGTTAAAGTACAAATGTTATCTTCTGCCCTTTAACTTATTTTCATCATGAAATCTACCATTGTGATAATTAACATTTGTACAGTTTTCTGAAAAGTAGTTTAAACATGGAAAGGAAGTACGGAAATGCTAACCGACATGTGCATTTGGATGATTTACTTCCACTCTTCTGAGAGAAGACATTTCATGTAAACATACCTGTATTGTTTTGCCAAAATGTTATGGGAACAATTTTTTAACTAAATGTCAGGAAGTCAGGACACAGATGGGGGATAATGGAGAGTTTCAATTTAAGTTTTTGCTCAGTAGTTAAAAGGAAAAAAAGTGAACAACCTTATCTGAAATTCAACTAACTGATGAGGCCATTACTAGGATTTGCTTTATATGTAATTAAAATCTAATAACTGTTGTGTACAAATAATCCCTTGAAACATCTGAGGAAAACATTTGCTGTGCAGTTGGTATTAATGTTTCATTTGATATTAATAACATTTACCTGCAAGAAAATAAATATTATCTTGGACAGTGGGGGGCAGCAGAAACAAGTTCTGAAAACATTCTTTTAGAAACACATACACAAAAAAGTGAGTGCAATATTGAAAAACCAACACCTCATTCTAAATGAAAAAAAAGGGGGGGGGGGCACCTAACACAACAACAATAATTACTCACAATAGTGGTATATACTCATAATAGGTAGTTATGGCCAACTTGTTGGCGAAATGTTTTTCGTTCCCTCCCAACTCCTTTGGAAAGTATTTGTTTCTTTAGCTGCTAAAAGATCCACTATTTTCACTACAAACTGTGACTGTATGCTTTTGGTATTGGAAAGAGGGCCCTGTCCTGACATCTAATTTAAGAAAAACACGATTCTTCGTCTCTGATGACTGATAAATCTAAATCCCAGTGTCCTCCTAACTGAGGTAAGAGGTTTCAAACTAATTTTAGGTTATATGCCAAACACATCCCAATATGATCTCAAATAGGACAGAACGGTAAATAACATACACATTACAACACCTCTCAAGGTTTTCCTTTCTTTTAGTGTAAAGAGGTTGATTCTGAATACGATCAGAATTAATGAAAGGTCCATTTACAAATATTACTGACTGATGCAGCGTTCCACCGGAGTTTTTGGAAACTGTACAGCAGTAATACAGCTTATCACATTCCTTTATTTGTAGAATTCAACTGTACGAGTATTAAAGAGTACCATTCTTTAATTTTGGTTTCTTACTTTTGTGTGTTTTCACATGGAATTTCAAGTGCACCAGGAGATAAGAAACTCATTGAGCTCGAGGGTGGGTTCTCATGTGAACTGTCAAATAATGACTGACTGTAATCGATTCCACAAGTTTGACAAGTTTACAGCCTCTCACCTGGACTCTCATGTGGTCTCTTAGGTCATTTCTAATTCTGAAAGCCTTTCCACATTGTTTGCAAGAAAATGGCTTGTCGATATGATTCTCATGTGGGCTTTCAAGTTGTGATTAACCCTAAAAGCTCAATCACATATCTTTAAAACAGCTTCTCTCCTGTGTGGATCGTTTTCCAAATCTTTAGAAAGAAACCGGCGAAATCTGTTCTATAACGAGTGATGAATATGGATTTGTGAGTGAATATTTTCCTGCATGTTCTGCAGGAAAATGGCTTCTCACCTGTGTGGGTTCTCAGGTGGTTAGCCAGTAATGAATCATTCCTTAAATATTTTCCACATGTCACACTTTAAGGATTGTTTATCTGTGAGTGTCACTGTGCATCTTTGACAAATCAGGGTGGATTACACTGTTAAGGTGAGTCTTGGGATGTTGTTTCTGTTGTTTTGGCTCTGCACATCTAGTTGATCCGGAGCCTTGCTCGCCTCCTTTCTGATCTTGGTTCTCAGCTACATGAGTTGTTGGGAGAGAGGAGCTGGTGCTCACTTTCCTCATCAGAAGTAGCCAACATAAAGGCATCAGTCTCCTGCTTAGGTCCAAACTGCTCTTCCTGTCCCTCTTTAATCTGTAGAGACTCTGGGCTGCATGGATTCAACTTTTCCACTGTGTGTGTTTCTGTGTGGCTTCCCCAGTTACTCCTAAATATGGTATTTTTACAGGAGTTGTTTCCCACATGTCTCTCAAGAATACAGCTTGCCTTCGTGTGGAATTTCATATGATTTTTCAATGCCGATGTTTGACAGAAACGTTGCCCACATGTTTGACACGGAAATGGCTTCTCACCTGTGTGGATTCTTACATGCTCTTTCAAGTGACTTTTATTTCTGAAAGCTTTCCCACACATTTGGCACGGATATGGCCTCTCACCTGTGTGGATTCTTGTATGAATGATTAAATCGGATTTTCTAGAGAACGTTTTCTCACAGGTGTTGCAAGAATGTGATCCCTTAATTTTGAGGGTTTTCAGATCTCTGTCCAGTGATGATTTTTTCTGGAAATATTTTCCACATTTGACAGGCTGTTGAGTATCACGGTGCTTCTCTGACAAGTTCATGTTGTTTACATCTTTATTTTGACTTTTGCCTTTGTGATGTAGTTTGGGCTCTGCATGTCTATTTGAGTCTTGCTCGCCTCCTTCCTGATCTTGGTTCTCAGCTACATGAGAGTTGTGAGAGAGGAGCTGGTGCTCACTTTCCTCAACAGTAGGAGTCAACACAAAGGCATCAGTCTCCTGCTTCAGTCCAAGCTGCTCTCCCTCCTGGCTGAAGCACAGCTCCTCCTGCTCCTGTTTAATCTGTGGAGGCTCTGGGTTCTCTTGGTCTGGACTGGAGTTCCTCCCTTGGATACAGAGCTGCTGCTCAGCGGGAACCTCCTCCTCCTTACATACATGATGCTGTGGGAGATCTGGAGGGACAGAGAACAAGAAGAAGAGACTGAACACATTATAGTTCTTTAGTACAAGCAACGTTGAAAATATCTATGCTTTCTGTTGTTGTAGTTAGTAAGTGTTACCCACCTATCCTGAGTACGTTTATTTCCGGTTTCCAAACGACATCCAGCAGTCTGCACTGACGTTTGATCTCTTCCTCATATTCGAAGATAGTTTTCTGAAATACTCCGAATATTTCTTCAGCGGCAGCAGAGAGTCGCTCGTTGACAAAATCTCTCAAAAACTCAACAGAAGACATTGTTGCATAAATAAACCCAACGAAAAGAATACATTTGTTTGAACCATTCATCTATAGCACTGAGCTAACGGTAACAGAGCGTTGTTTGTTTACTTCTGCTGAGGTTTTTCTTCTTCTTCTTCTTTATTGGCGGTTTGCAAGCAACGAGTAGTGATTCAACGCCACCTATTGGGCTGGAGTTGCAGAAGTCTAGGTATTAAAAAAATTGCTTATTTTCAAAGTTTGCTACTATATATATTAACTTGACAACATTCTGAAGGCAAATGTTGAACTTTCTAATCACTACATTTATATTACAGATTTAGTTACCAGTTAGATAATACAAAATATGAATTCTCTAATACATTATTATAGGTTTAGCTAGCCAGTGTGTGTGTGTGTGTGTGTGTGTGTGTGTGTGTGTGTGTGTGTGTGTGTGTGTGTGTGTGTGTGTGTGTGTGTGTGTGTGTGTGTGTGTGTGTGTGTGTGTGTGTGTGTGTGATAAAATAATTCAAATAAACCCCGCCTTTACCAACTGCCAGTTAAGAATACATGAACAATTATTCTACAATCATTTAAAATATGTAGTGCCTATTTCTGCCATTTTGAATGACGAACACTTTTCCTTCAGGTACCTAAAGTATATTTTAATACTAGTTAATACTTTTGTACATTTACTTACTACACTACAATTTTGAATGCAGGACTTATATTTGTAACTGAGCATTATAACACAGTAGTATTTTTACTTTTACTGTAGTAAATCATCTGTGTGCACCCTCCACCCCTAATCAAATGTTAAAATAATTCTCATACAGTTGCACAAAATAAGACGTAAACAGATTACTCGTGCATTTTTTATTTGACTTTTATTTTTCATACATATGCTTAATGAAAGCTAGGTTTCAGTCAAAAACACTGAGCAGAAGACACTTTTTAATATACAAAGTGTTTGTTTATTCTTTTTCTGTCATCTTACATACACTTAAGTACTCCCATCTTGTTGATACTTCTTTTCTCTTGTTTGTATTGGCATTGCATTTAATAGAGACAATCCAAAAGTAATGGAAAGTTATCAGGTCACATTAGTTGTATTTTGTGATACTTGGATTAGGTTATGGATTACGTTTTAAAAAGGTAATATGTATTTTGAGTACAAGCTCATTCTTCAATTTTTTTTCACATTTGTAAAACTATAAAAGCTTTCTATCAGTGTATGTCAGAGCATGTAGGACAAGTTAGTGATGTTTGTATTGTTACTGTGACTTTCCTTTGATTCTGTTGTTTTGGCTCTGCACATCTCGTTGATCCTGAGTCTTGCACGGCTCCTTTCTAATCTTGACTCTCAGCTACATGAGAGTTGTGAGAGAGGAGCCTGTGCCCACTTTCCTCATCAGTAGCACTAAACATAAAGGCATAAGTCTCCTGTTTCAGTCCAAACTGCTCTCCCTCCTGACTGGTGTATACAGCTCGTCCTGCTCCTCTTTAATCTGTGGAGGCTCTGTGCTGCAGGGATTCAGCAATTCCCATGTTTTTTTGTTTTTTGTTTTTTTGTGGGGCTTCCCTTTCCCACATGTTTTGCAAGAATATGGCTTCCTGTCATGTGTGGAATTTCATATGATTTTTCAAAGCGTGTGTTCGACAGAAACTTTGCCCACAAATTTGGCACTGATAAGGCTTCTCCCCTGTATGAATTCTCAAATGCTCTTTCAAGTGACTTTTATTTCTAAAAGCTTTCCCACACATTTCGCACGGAAATGGCTTCTCACCAATGTGGATTCTCAAATGATCTCTCAAGTGAGCTTTATTTTTGAAAACTTTCCCACACATTCGGCACGAATATAACCAATCATCTGGGTGTAGTTTTGTATGAATGATTAATTCTGATTTATTAGCGCACATTTTATCAGTCTCCTGCTTCAGTCTAAGCTGCTCTCCCTCCTGACTGGCGCACAGCTCTTCTCCTGTGTGTGTTTCTGTGTGGCTTCCCAAGTTACCACTCAATATGACATTTTT
The DNA here is from genome assembly GCF_036324505.1 of Eleginops maclovinus. NCBI lineage: Eukaryota > Metazoa > Chordata > Actinopteri > Perciformes > Eleginopidae > Eleginops > Eleginops maclovinus. Next base: position 19,653,270 of record NC_086353.1, on the reverse strand, counting down.
ACCAGACACGTTTTCCACGTGTTTTGCAAGAATATGGCTACTCAACGTGTGTAATTTCATATGATGTTTCAACTCTGATGCTCGATAGAATCGTTGCCCGCACGTTTGGCATGGAAATGGATTCTCCCCTGTGTGAATACGATTATGACGGTTCAAGTGGCTTTTATGTCTGAAAGCTTTCCCACATGTGTTGCAAGGAAAGGGCCTTTCACCTGTGTGGATTCTGAGGTGTCTCTCCAGTTTGGATTTTGAGAAAAAATATTTTCCGCATGAGTCACATTTTAAAGGCTGTTTACACATGTGCATCTCTGACAAATGAATGCTGTTTTCTTCGTGACTGTGATTTCTTTGATGTTCATTCTGTGGTCTTGACTCTGCATGTCTAGTTGATCCTGAGTCTTGCTCGCCTTCTTCCTGATCTTGGCACTCAGCTACATGAGAGTTGTGAGAGAGGAGCTGTATACTTTCCTCATCAGTAGCAATCGACACGGAGGCATCAGTCTCCTGCTTCAGTCCAAGCTGCTTTCCCTCCTGACTGAAGCACAGCTCCTCCTGCTCCTCTTTAATCTGTGGAGGCTCTGGGCTCTCTTGGTCTGGACTGGAGTTCCTCTCCTGAATACAGAGCTGCTGCCCAGCGGGAACCTCCTCCTCCTTACAGACATGATGCTGTGGGAGATCTGGAGGGACAGAGAAAAAAATTTGAATAGATTCTACCGAACACACTATAGTTTTTTAGTACAAGCAACGTTGCAAATACCTATGTTTTCTGTTACTGAAGCTAGCAAGTTTTACTCACCTATTCTGAGTAGCTTTATTTCCGGTTTCCAAACGAAATCCAGCAGTTTGTGCTGACGTTTGATCTCTTCCTCATATTCGAAGATAGTTTTCTGAAATACTCCGAAGATTTCTTCAGCGGCAGCAGAGAGTCGCTCGTTGACAAAATCTCTCAAACACTCAACAGAAGACATTGCTTTAGTAGAAGTGTTCTTTTATTCCAAGTCCAGGAGTAGGTTTAAAAGAAAACAAAGTGAGGCTCCTCATATAAGTTTTAAAAGGAGTATTTAACAAAATGATGCGGTAGCTAGGTTTTACAAAAGTTTCACAGCTGTGGCTCAACTGTTCGGAACACGCTTTCACAGGCCACGTAAGAGTAGAGACTCAAAGAAAAGCAGTTATCTGTCTGGCGGTCAGCAAACAAAGAGATCGATTCTTCAGTTGAATAATCCTTTTATTCTGCGGTCGCCTTTTTCCTATTGGTCGCCTCGACGCAAAACAGAACTTCCGGTCAGTTTAGTGATTATGTGGCACTGGGTCGTCTCCCTCCTTAGGATATTATATCGTCAATAAGGAGAATCAGACATTGTGTGTTTAATGTAAAACAACACAACTCTCTCCATATTTACTCTTTCTCTACATTCTGTCCGCTAAGGAAACCGAAACTAAAAACGGCAGTTTTCTACCGTCACACATGAAGTTTCATTAGTGTAGTATACATCCGGTTACAAAAATAAAGTTTAAAAATAAGACAGTGTTGTAGTTACACATAATATTGATTTGTATTACTTGCACTTTCTAAATAAAATTGTTTGTTTTTTCCCATTGAAAAGAATACATTTGTTTATTCCACTCTGAGCTAAGGGTAACAGAGTTTTTTGTGCTGCTTCTTCTTCTTTATTGGCGGTTTGCAGGCAACGAGTTAGTGATTCACTGCCACCTATTGAGCTGGAGTTGCAGAAGCCAGGAAAAAAAACATTCAATAAAACAAAAGAAGCCTAAGTCACAAATACTGCTTTCTATTCATGTTGCTTTCAGGAAATGTATCAGAATTGTACCAAATTTTTATCTGTGAATGAATCCTGAAATGAATTATGTTTAATACCTGATGCACCCCTTCTGTATTTAACTGTAACCCAACTAAATGTCAATATCCTCTTATTTTACAATAAATAGCATAAATCTACATACCTTGCTCATGTCATTCTCTATACAGCCTTACATTAACTGTTTTTTTTTTTAATAGTAGTGATTAATCCACAAAAATACAAATCACCCTTCAAACATGTTTTATAAAAAAAGTGCCAAAGAAACTCTCACAACTCAATAAACCATGAAATGTTTATTTTATTTGATCATGTAACAACAGTAATCAGCGAACCGTTCAAAGTCTGGCCTTTGGGTTCACAATAGTGTTGAAGTTCAATATATACAGTACATACCAGCATGTTAGCAAGTTATGGCATACGATAAAACATGCCATGTCTGTTGAATGGTGCCTCACTTCAAATGTTGCGGGAGAGCATGAAATGACAGTGGTTACATATCCTTCAAAACACGCCAAAACTTGTGTGCATTGGGGCGCTCCAGTTTTTCACAAGTAGAACTACATCCAAGGGCATAACCCCCAGATGCTTCATTGATGATGCAGTGTTTATGAATAGTACACACATATATATAGTGTCAAATTAATTTTAGCTATTCGGCCACATACAGCCCAGCTGGATCTTGAGTGGACCTGACCAGTAGATTACCCTTACAAAACACCTCAAAATGTTGAACTTATTTTCAGCTCAAAGAAGAACAAGTACATTCTGAACATTTTCATGATAAATAAACAATCCATTTACATGTTTTCCTAACTGGCTTCCTCCTGATTCTCTTGAGTCTCTGGACCCTCTGTGCTGACGTCATACAGCTCTTCCTGCGTGTGCGTTTTCATATGTCTTGTCAGGTTACAGCTAGATCTAAAATCTTTTTGACAGAAGCAGCACGAAAACTGCTTATCCCCTTTGTGGGTTCTCATGTGGCTTCTCAAGTTACTTTTGGAACTGAAATCTTTGCCGCAGAAGCTGCAAGGATACGGCTTCTCCCCTGTGTGAATTCTCATGTGGTCTGTCAAGTTACTTCTCAGCCTGAAAGCTCGTCCGCAGAAGCTGCATGTATGTGGCTTCTCTCCTGTGTGGATTCTCATGTGTTCTGTCAAGTGACCATAATAGCGGAAACTTTTCCCACATGTTTGACAAGAATATGGCGTCTCACCTGTGTGGGTTCTAATATGAATTTTCAATACTGATTTCTGAGTGAATATTTTCCCGCATGTGTTGCAGGGAAATTGGTTCTGCTCACCTGAGTGTGTTCTAATATGGTTTTTCAATTCTGATGGTCGACAGAAGCTTTTCCCACATGTTTGGCAAGAATATGGCTTCTCCCCTGTATGGGTTCTGATGTGGTTTATCAGGTGACTATTACTTTTATAAGCTTTCCCACATTGGTTGCATGAAAATGGCTTCTCACCTGTGTGGATTAGCAGGTGTCTCTCCAGTGATGATTGAAATTTGAAATCTCTTCCACATGTGACGCATATTAAAAGCTGTTTACCTGTGTGAGAATCACTGTGCATCTCTGACAAGTTTATGTTATTTACATCGTTACTGTGACTTTCGCTTTCACAATGTTGATTCTGTTTTGGCACTGCATTGCTAGTGGATCCTGAGGCTTGCTCGCCTTCTACCTGATCTTGGCACTCAGCTACATGAGAGCTGTGAGAGAGGATCTGCTCAGTTTCCTCATCAGATGCAGTCAAGATAAAGGCATCAATCTCCTGTTTCACTATAAGCAGCTGACTGGTGCATAGCTCCTCCGGTTCCTCTTTTATCTGCAGAGGCTCTGGTTGCTCCTGCTCATCAAAGGATTCTTCCTCATCCACTTCGTCCTCTGCCTCCTCCTTACAGACGTGTTGCTCTGGGAGATCTGGAGGGACAGAGAACAAGAGGAATAAATACTACTGCAGTCATAAGAGCACTTTAGTACGTGTAACGTTCTACGAGAGCCTGGGCACAATTGCACCACTTTTTTGCAGTTCCCTTAGTTAATCAGAGACTACCCTTACCATTTAAAGATGAATAGGCCTACATATCACAGAATGTTCCCAATATATATTTGAAAGGAAAATGTCTGATACTGCAATAGACACCAACCCCGGGACTGTCGCAACATTTTTAAAATACTTTCTATTTTACTACTTACAAAAATAAAATAGCATTAGTCCACCTGTTTTAAAACTGCTTTTTGGCACACTCAAGTAAATATGAACTGAGACCTTGGGTTTTGGGTGAACGACCCTCTTTATTTACCTCAAATATGAAAACACAGATTCATATATAATTCAAATTGCTCTGTTTTATATCGATAATTACCTATCGTGTGAATCTTTATTTCCTGTCTCCGAACGACTTCCACCAGTCTGCTCTGACGATCGATCTCCTCTTTGTACTCGGCGATAGTTTTCTGGAAAACTCCGACTATTTCTTCAGAAGCAGCAGCTAGTCGCTCGTTGACAAATGTCCTAAAACACTCAACAGAATACATCACTGCCAAAATAAAGTAACAATTATCGACGAAACCACAACAACGTCGTCCCAAACGTAGTCCCCTCTCAAGTACCGTTCAGAGCTCGGCTAATAATGTTAGCATTTCCCCTTTGACTTCCGGTTTGATCGCGGCTGGCAACCAGGGTTAAAGGGCCGCCAACTAGTGGACTGGAGTGTGAAAGTCTATTTGGCAGGAAAAACAAAAGCCGATGACAGAGACAGCTTTCTTCAGAATCAGAAATCCTTTATTTTACTTACTTACTTTAAACAAGAGGCATGCAATAACACAGAATAAGCTAACAAATTAGTTTATTGAGTCTGCTGGTGTCACTCTGATGCGCCATTTAACTTGGAAACAAACCAGTCTGGCATGAACATTCTTAAGCCTCCTTATTTTCTGGTCATTCTTGTTCAATTCCTCAGTTGCTTATGATATAGAATTTTCTATATGGCCCTTTAGTTTCAGTTAATCCTTCTTAGCTATTGCCCCTCCTCTCACTCTCCTGTATAATCAATACACAGTGTCATTAATTCAAGTTGCAGAGTTCCTCCTGATCCTGTGTGCATCTTAATGTGTTGTTTTAATTTACTATTAGTTATAAAATCTTTACCACATGTTTTACATACAAACGGCCTCTCCCCTGTGTGGGTCCTCCTGTGAACTGCCAAGTGAGATCCATAACGGAAAACTTTTCCACATGTTTTGCATACAAACGGCTTCTCACCTGTGTGGATTCTTAAATGACCGATCAATACTGATTCTAGGGCAAATAGTTTCCCACATATGAGGCAAGGATATGTTGTGTCAGCTGTGTGGATTCTACTATGATTTTTTAATAGAGTTTGACGACTGTAGCTTTTCCCACAGGTGATGCATGAATATGGCTTCTCCCCTGTGTGTGTTCTCATGTGGTTTCTCAGGTGACTTTCATATCGAATTTTTTTCCCACATGTTTTGCATGTAAACGGCTTCTCTTCTGAGTGGATTTTCATGTGGTATGTGAGGTAACTATTGAACTGGAATTTTTTTCCACATGTACTGCATACAAAGGGGCTCTTTTCTGTGTGGATACTCAGGTGTGTGTCCAGTGATGACTTATTTTGTAAATCATTTTCACAAGTGTTATTTTTTAGCACATTATTACTGTGACTGCAATGTTGATCCTGTTGATTTGGCTCTGGCTGTCTATTTGATCCTGAGTCTTGATCACATCTTTTCTGATCTTGGTTCTCAGCTACATGAGAGTTGTGAGAGAGGAGCTGGTGTACACTTTCCTCATCAGTAGGAGTCATAATGCAGGCATCAGTCTCCTGCTTCAGTCCAAGCTGCTCTCCCTCCTGACTGAGGCACAGCTCCTCCTGCTCCTGTTTAATCTGTGGAGGCTCTGGGTTCTCTTGGTGCGGACTGGAGTTCCTCTCTTGAATACAGAGCTGCTGCTCAGCGGGAACCTCTTCCTCCTTACAGACATGATGCTGTGGGAGATCTGGAGGGACAGAGAACAGAATACATTCTACTGAAGACATTATAGTTCTTTAGTACAAGCATCGCTGGAAATACTTATGTTTTTCCGGTTTCCAAACGACATCCAGCAGTCTGCCCTGCCTACTGATCCCTTCCTCGTAATTAAAAATACTTTTCTGAAAAACTCCGAAGATTTCTTCAGCGGCAGCAGAGAGTCGCTCGTTGACAAACACTCTCAAGCACTCAGCTGAAGACATTGTTGCATAAATGTTACATTTAGTCAAATATTATTCCATTTAACTCAACGTCTCAGATAATTCCTTACATGTGCTCTTGTTTATTTCCGCTGTTGGTCGCCTTCTTCTTCTTCTTCTACGGCGGTTGGCACTACTGCCACTTTCTGCTCAGGAGGGAGAATCACAACTTTGTATAACATATTCAAGATTCAAAGATTCAAAGGCATTTTTGTCCGTGTACAGTAGCTAGATTCTATGGCAATGATAATCTGGTGTTTGAGAGTGTGTGTGTGTGTTCGCAATAGTGCTCCCACTGTCGGCCGGTGTGTGTGTGTGTCTGCGCAATAGTGCTCCCACTGTCGGCCGGTGTGTTTATGCACAGTGACGTCGCCATCATCCTCGTTAGCATCCCCATCCTCCCCACAGAGCCTCTGGTCTGTTTACAGGTCACTCCGCTAAACGGAGAAGACGTTTCTTGCTGTAGGTGAGTCCAAACCATAGACTGTATGAATAAAGGTCCAAACGTCGGTACCTGCTGTTTTCATTTGAGTAATATAACATGTTAAGCTTCTCGATGAAAGACAGCCTCGTAATGTACATCTGAAGCTAAAGCTGGCAGCAGCTAGTCTGTATCGTTAACAGTTAGCAGCGCTCCGTCTGATGACCGGTGGCACTTTATGATATTTATTTATGAAATATTGACTTCTAAATATGAGCTTGTTATTGTTGCCTACTGTGAGCCATTTACCTAGCTATTGTCGTTGAAGCAGTAGCCCGATTGCTAGTTAGCCTACATAGCTAATGTGTTAGCGTCCATTTTCGGACACTCCTAACGGGTTGCTTTGCTTTTCCCAATTTTCTTCCAAAATGTTGCTCACAGCCACATTGAGCAACACCACAGTGGTGTATTAGACTTTCTAAAAAAAATTCGGGCGATTATATGTCTTTATCTCGGTCCACCGACATCGTGCATCTTTGCCCAGCCAAGCTAACTAAGCACCAACAGTTATCCGCTGAGATTGAGCCGCTCTACTGTTCATTTGACGTGGTTTGTTGCTGGTTTATTTATTATAAGACACAATAAAGCATACCCCAATATCAACGAGTGCTTGGCTCCAAGTGGGCCTTACAAGGGTTCTTTTGCTTGTTATCAGTAGTCAGCATCACCACATCATCTCACTCCCTGCCCCTGGGTGCGGTGTCTGCTCCACCCAGCTGCCTTTATCATCCCCGGCAGGAAAACATGCCTGAGCCTGTCAAACAGACAGTAAACATAGCATCAATCATACCAATCAGCCTGTAGCATCGTTGCATGGCAAATCCAAGCTGGTGGGCGGTGATGTTATTCAGTTGATGGAAACGATTTGGGAACAATTTATAAATGCGATCATTTGTTTTACTTATATTGCAATTGCGACCATATTGAAAGGGAGTAGTTATTTTTGCATCTATGTTCAAAAAGATACAATACATCACTATTACAGTGGTGTGCATGCAAGGATCTGTACAAACTTCAACACATTTAAAAGTCAGCCAAATTCATTGTGTAAGCTGTTAAATCTCTACAGCACCTCAATAATTAGTTCAAATAGTGTTAACCTTTAAAAATGATTTGTTTGGTTAATATTGCGTTAGAAAATTCAGATTAAACATTCAACCCTTGTTAACATCATGACTTAAGCATATTGAGTCCGGGAAACCCTGAATCCCAAGCACTTGGTTTTATTTATATGGACAGAGAAGTTGATAATGGCAGGCATCTCTTCCTGCTTTTGATATATTCACAATGCTATCTTATGATCTGCCTTATGGTGCTCACAGTGTTATTCCTCCTCTCTTACAGTGGACAGTGGATCTGCAGCCCTGCATACTAAACAGGAGAACGATCTCTTCATCATGAACTGCGATATAGATGGTAGGCCGGCTTACATGCATCATCGTAAAACACAATTTTACTTCGGATCATGTATTAATAATGATACAATGCTTTTAGGTTTATGTGAAAAGCAATTGTTTCTTTTACAGGAGACATGGAGAACCAGGTGGAGATGGAGGAGAAGACGAGGTTAATAAATCAAGTTTTGGAACTTCAGCACACTCTCGAAGGTAACGCACACGCGCAACTTCGATATAATACTGTGCTAATGCACTCAACTCCACCTCTCCCTCCATCTCCTTTCCTCATTCACAAACACATGATTTTGATGGAGTAGATATATCACTGAGGTTAATTCAAGAAAGTGAATTCAGTTTAATGTCCTGAGAAACACAACGCGATGGCCAAAACATTCACCGGGCTACTCGCCAAGTTATCAAGAAAAAATGGTAATAATGGCTTTTACTTTTTTAATAGTGTTCAACAAACGCAGGCAGACTTTGTTGACAAGTAAGATTAGGTTTCAGTACGACTACACCAGAAGAGTCTGCTCACTCATTCTCCTGTGTCTGCTTTTTTTGTTACTTGACTATAACTATATATACACGCAGCTGATAGACAAACTGAACACAGCTGGACATTTTAGGAAGAAAGGCGCTGGCAGTGTGCTGAACAGTCTCCTCCCGGGCTTTCTTCAAAAAAACCATCATTATTATCTTTTGTTTTTGTTTCTATGACAGCGACATCTTGACATTTGTGGTTGTATGAGAGATAGGTTTCGCCCTTATCTTGAAAATGTCAACAATCTTTTTCGTCTTCGTTATGATCATTTCCGACAAACAGACATGGAAAAAAACAAGCTTTTCCTTACATTTCTACCGTGACATTTCTGCCTCTTTTCTAAAAATGGGAGATCATTTTGTCTCAAAGCAGCTGCACGTCATTGTAATTAATTGAAAAAAAGACGCTGCCTTTTTAAATGAAAGCGGTTGAGAAACGCCACCCCAAAACGGCTTTGGGGTGGCATTGACTAACATTTCTATGGAGAGAATCTATGCTGCCCCATTAGTTCGTAGCATTACTCTCTGCATCGCCCAACGCTCCAAACTGTCTCCTAACATTGCGCTGAAACCTAAAATGATTTCAACCTTAACCTTGTTCACTGCTTACCTTTCGACACGCATCCAATCAGATGTATGTAGCGGCGCAAGCTAGCAGAGGAGGTTACCATAGACTTGAACTGACTGTTTTCACCGTGGTGAGCAAAGACCAAATCGTGTAGCATGTGATTGCAGCTTCAGTGTAGCCTAATCTTACTTTGCGACTGGGAAAATTACTTGAATTTCAACTTATTAACTGAAGAGTACAAACAACTTGATACAGCCCTGGTTTTAGCTTCCCTTTCTTTCTTTTTTTTGTTCCAGACCTGTCAGCGCGGGTGGACGCAGTCAAGGAGGAGAACCTGAAGTTAAAGTCTGAGAACCAGGTGCTGGGTCAGTACATCGAGAACCTCATGTCTGCCTCCAGTGTGTTCCAGACCACCGACACCAAGAGCAAACGGAAGTGAGGAAAAGAGAGGGACCCGCCATCCAGGCATGGAGAGGGATTTGTTTTATCTCAGCAGACCTGGGCATTTCTTCTGTAACTGCTACTTTCCCCGAGTCAAAACCAACAAATGGATAAACATAAACTCCCCATTCCTGCTGACTAAATGAATCTAACCAGAGTCTTGCCCAGGTCTGCTTAGCTGCAGCATCCTCTCCACACTACAGAAAAGGTAGACATCGCCCTTTAATCAGCAACACTAAAACAGAACTATGTAAATAAAATTGTTGAGGGTCATTTGTACCTTGACTTTCTTCTTAACGTTCTCTGTGGAAGTCGTATCTGTAAAATAATTCGTAGCCCTGCTTGGTTTTCCATAAATATTTCAAATACTGCTCCTCATTTCAACACCGGTTTATTTTAATTATTTATTTTTGTAAAAAAAATCTTGGTCTTGGGGTAGGTCTCGGATGTCATCACGCCAGTTTAAAGCATGACTATTCCTCCATTAAAAAAAAAAGCTGGCAAACTGGACAGCATTAGTGAGGATAAAAAATGTAACTGGATTGCATGTAGGAGTCTTTTTAAAGTGCATCTAATGATGTCACTAAATCAATAACCACTAAATAACGGAGTGTACAAAGAACTTTTTAACAATGGAGATGGAGATAATGCAACTAAAAGCACAGAAACTGAAAGTGGTGTAAACTGTTCTTAGTTGCAAGTATGCCTTTTTTTTGAATCACGATACATGATTTCCATTCTGTACTTACAAGTATTGGCGACCCTTTTTTAGTTGATCATGTCGTGTGGTGTTGTAATGTAAGCGTGATAAAGGAAATGATCGGGTCATAAAAGGTTTCATTTGTGTTCTCATTCTGTGGGAGGAGGGGACTAAATAGGCCAGATGACACGAAGAGGAGGTGAGACGGGGAGGAAGAGAGCAGTTAAGAGGCCTTGAGTGCTATTGATCCACTCAGCCTGGAATACACCCTGCTAGAGGAGGGGTATGACTGTAAAATGTGCTGATGCGCTCAGTACAGCAGAGAGGAGGGTGTGTCCTCAAACCCCTGCTAGCTCAGAGACTAAAGGGACGAGGGTGGAAGAAGTAATCTGAAGAATTTCCTTTGAACTAAAATATTTAGTTCAATAATATCAGGAAAACAGTTATCCATGTTCAAATGTCAAATTCGGAAGTGTTTAACAATACAGGATGCTATAAATGCTGTATATGCTTGTAATTTATTAAGGTTATTTTGATAACAGTTGTACAGTCTTTCTTTTATTTGCTGTCGTGTTTTTTTCCCACAACCACCCTGTACCGACTGTCTGTGTTTAGACACCCTGCACCTTTTAGACATTTTTGTTAAATAAAAACCTAATATCAATCCTTTCTGTGTTTTTTGACACCTACACAAGACATTATGCTCATTTTCATGTGTTTGTGCCTCTCCTGTGACATGTTTACAAGCTTTAATGTTCGAATCAGTATTTATTTTTCTCATACTGCCTGTGCTGCAGCACCTCTTTTCCCTCTCTGTCTGAAACCAGAGCCCAGTCTGCTGTAATTGGTTATCTGGCTGGCTTTTGTGATCGGCCACCTGCTTAGAGATGTGCTGTCCCTTAGCCTATCACGTACAATAGGTTGGAAAAGGCTAGCCAGAAGTGCAGGTGTTATATAGTGATGTCATTATGCTACGGAAGTAAACAAAGGAGTCCAATGGAGGTGTTTCAGGTAGGGGGAGGGGGGGGGGGGGGGGGAGTGTGTGGGAGAGAAACTTCTAGATTTTAACCTTTACAGACCATTTACATGCACTAAACCTATAAAACACACTACAGGAAAGCAAAATCCTAAAAGCACAATAGGGCCTCTAATGTCCGTTCTTTCATCATTTGTATTAAATATTTTTATTTCCAAGAGCAATGTACAATTTGCAAACAAATGTAAACAGGGATATCTGCCAGAGTCTGGCAAGACCATGAACTACAAAAGCTCAATACAATAATATAAAACAAAATAAATTAGCATCAATGTTTTCCCCAGGCAACAATCTGGGCTGTGAACTGATATTGTGCGAAAGCACTGCTGTGTACTGACTGATCGAGATGTGTTTTCACAGGGTTAATATATCCAGCCGTTAGAAACAGTCTTATTGATAACTGATGGCCAAGGCATTCAGTGTTTTTTTTGTTGTTTTTTTAATCAGGTAAAGCATTTCAAACAGGCCTAGGTTCAGAATAAGCACACCAGTGGTGTATCATATTTAAGAAAACTGCCTTTCTGGAAACACTGCGTTATTAAAACTGAATTCATACCAGCATAAAACAAACAGGTAGGACCAGCTGTGCTCATCCTCCATTGATACATTGCTATAACTCAAACCAACTGATGCTCTTTACAAACTAGCTAAAATCTAAAACAGAACAGGGAGTTTTGAAGAGGTCAACTTTTAAACCTAAACTGAGGCGACTGAAATGTCCTGCAGTAACATCTCCCCCCCCCCCCCCAAAAAAAAAACAGGAAGGAACCTTGTCCTTGAAATCAAGGACATGAAAACAACCAACGTGTGAGATGTAGCCCATATCATGTGCAGTGTAATGGAAGGAACGAGTGGAGTGGACAGTTTTTTTGTGGGGTGGGGTGGGGGGATTTTTATAGACTAGCAAAGGCTTAGAGAAGAGAAGGATGGAAAAAAGGAAAGCTCAGGAAAGAAGAGGAAAAACATCTAGAATGCACAGAATCTCCAAAGGATTCTTCTCATAGTTCGATAAGCAGGCAGGAAGGGGGAGTCGAAACAAGACGGGGGAGGATGCAGGATATGGTTTGGGAGACACTGCCCTGCGAGCGAGCAGCTGGAAGTAGTGTGTGTGGGGGGGGGGGGACGACGACGACTGCAGGCTACCAGGTGGTGTGGAGGAAACGCATGCTGCTCCACTCAGAGGAGGCGGAGCAGCAGCAGCAGAGACGGCCCTCCAGGAGGAGAGTGTAGACATGGGGGGGGGGGGGTTCACCTCTTCAGTCTTTCCGTACCCTCCTCTTCCTCACGGCTTGTTTGTGGCTCTCCTCAGCGATGTCTCCTCCCTCCTTCTGAAGCGGAGCACAATTGGTGTTCAATTAAAATGGGAAGTTTATGGGTGAGACAAAGAACCCTCTCTGTTGCCACAGGACCGATATGTTGATGAAAGTGTAGAGTTATCTGGACACGTCCTCAGGTGATTTAAAACCTTTATGCCTTACACCTACACACTTATCCAGAGGGACTAAACAATAAGAGCTATCAACCAGAGTCCTAGTGTGAACCCGGAAATGTTACCCCCAAGTTTTAGGTTAGAAATGTATGGTAAGGGTCCCCGGCACATAGAAACTGCTGGACGCTTACTTGCATATGTTGGACAATTAGCACAAGTTGCATTAATTAGCATATACAAACAGCAGCTAAAAGATGGCTAGGTCGATTTGGACAATTTTAGAGTGGTTTTGGGGGTGGAATGGAAGATGTTGAATCATTTTCAGACAGTTTCAGGATTAAATAAAATGCAGTTACCAGAAAGGCAATATTTGTCCTCCCAGTGGACTGATTGACTCATTTTGGGTTACATTTGAGTGGAAAAGACTCAAAACTGCCATTTATTATCCTAAAGATGTCAGAAATTGATTCAACATCCTCAATAACCCCTCCAAAACCACTCCTCGGAAAATGTTCACGTGCTGGGATCCCGTACTTTACATTTCTAACATAAAACTTTGGGGTACTCAACATTTCCGGGTTCACACCACTGGCAAGTACACTATGACAATACAAATTCAGGACAACAGAAAAAAATGCACATACATTTTCTTTAAATAAGCCAAACCTTTGTGTGTGTTTTCTGTTGTCTAAAACCCTTTCACTGCTACATTCTGTGTTTTAATGACTGCAGGTGTAGTTGAAACAGCTGGGTGTAGCTTTCAGCTGTCCTGATATCAATGTGGAGCTTTTTCCACCATTAAGCTGCCAGGCATGTTTGAAATAAGGTAAAATGTAGAATGAAAGTAATGTTCATTCACTGAAAATGAAAACAAGAGCAGCCTGACTCGCTGACTGTGCACATTTCTCGCTAAGACAAGGACACAGTTCCAGAGACAGGACGTAGTCTAAACAGAATACTCCTGTACAGTGTGATGTCTGCTGGCTAACCTTGAGTGTGAGAACATAAATAAATATATTAATGTGTGGCATTTACAGGTCCATGAGGTGATTTGCATCCACTACAAGACATTGTGTTTGGGGTCTTGCAGCGATGACATCGTTTTTAAGCCCAACCCGGAGGTTAGTGTAGCAAGGGTTCCTACACAAAAAGCACTGGGATCTTTTCATCGGACATTAGAAAATAAGATCTGTGGCGAACACATATTTAAATACACTTACACGTTTTGTTCAGCTGGATCATTTCCAGATATAAACAACAACTTTGGGATTTTTGAAGCGTAAATGCAATTGGCAGAAATGAAAACATTAGGCTTTAGAGGAACTACATCACGGTGACATGGTTGCGCCTCACCACCGCTTAGCAAGAGGTGGCTAACCACAAACATGTTCAAAGACTGGTTACTTTGAGACGTAGGAGCTAAAAGTCTTGAAATGCATTTACAGGTATGAGGTGTGTTCCTGCACTAGTGTAAGTGATATGAATTTTAACTAGGTGTTCCCGTGAGATACAGATTTGCTTTAAAAAAAAAGGTCAGAAGAAATCAGGATGACACCAACCTCCTTTTCTGATGTTCTCTCAGGAGCTTTGCTCTCCTCTTCTTCCTCCTCTTCCTCCTCCTCTTCTTCTTCCTCCTCCTCCTCATCATCATCATCCCCTTCTAGATTGTCACCTCCTGCTTCGGTTTCTTCGTCCTCCTCCTCCTCCTCCTCCTCTCCTCCTCTCCTCCTCCTCCTCCTCCTCCTCGTCCTCAGCCTCTTCGGTTGCTTTTGAGAGAGTAACAGGATGACAGTGAGAACTAAGAAATACGTCTGCAGACGCTGTGGGACGTCCTGTGTTTGAGCTTCTAACCTGCAGCTGCTGCTGCTGCTTCTGTTCCCTCGGCTGCTTTGCCTTCATCTGCTACTTCCTCTTCTTCATCCTCCTCCTCCTCTTCCTCTATATCGGCTCTAGGAGGATCCACCTTCTTGTACACGTATTCGTCGTCTGATTTCTGTGACGTGAAAAGGACATGGGATCACAGTCCGGTTAAAGCTTAGGGTTAGTCTAAATATATAGCACATTTCAGACAAAAAAGGCAATCCAAAATGTTTTCATAAGCATTAGCACACAGGGTAAATATAATAAACAAAACAGAAAAGAAGACAATTCATAAAAAAGATAGAAGGTAGGAAAAAAATCCACATTTTAAAAACAAGAGGTGCAGAAGTGCTAACTGTTGTTTAAAAAGGCACAAGTATGCTTTTTGGGGTTTTCCTTTCCTGTAGTGTGTTGTATAGGTTTTCTGTGCATGTAAATGGTCTGCAAAGGCTAAAATCCCAAAGTTCCCTCCAGAGGGAGCATGACAGACATGTAATCCTTAACCATTTGGCTCTTTGTATCTAAACAATATCATTTTGAAATGAATTTTTTGAGATGTAAAACCGCACAGAGCTTCAGAGAACTGGGGCGATCTGTTCTCCTATTTGTGTTAGATTGATCTTTATTCATTTATTAGATGGTCTGTTTGCGTGCGGGGATCAGAAACATGCACTTCACACATTTTTCTGCATCACTGTACCTTTGGCCAGCAGAAGAGCACAGCAAGCCCTATCGGCAGGCCGACCGTCAGGATGTAGATCACCCAGAGCCACGGCCGCTCCTCTGCTGCGATCGTCAGCTGAGCAAAAATCCCCGGCTGGAGAGATTGAGGGAGGAAAAGAGACCAGAAACAAAAGCCTTTATGACAGAAACTGACAGAGTAGGGCTGTACATTCAATAACTTTTAAATCTCAACCTTGAGTTTTTGGTTCCTACAATTAAATGAACATGAGCACAGAGAAAACCATATCATTTTTGATGTGTTAATAACAATTCTATACACCCAATTTGGTTATGATTAGATTGGTTCACAAGAGCTCAACATTCTTTTACTTAAGCCTATTCTCTGGAAGCACATCAGATTGGTTCATTTGTTTTTAAGCTACAACATTTAAGTTCAATATTCTTCTTTTTCATATTGCAATACATACAGCACAAATGTAATATCAGAAGTCATTTTTTACTACGTAATTTGTGCAACCTTGACTTGTGCATTAGTAGGATTGAAGCTAGCGCTGCACAGCTGATGGCAATTATAACGAAGCAATATTTAAATAGCAGGAAGAGTAATATTTGTTAAAGGGCTAAATATGGTATGGTATACATGGTGAGGATTAGCATTATCAGCACATCATTATTTTTATAAATTTCTTAAGGCAAATGAGTATAACGCTGCAGTAATGATCATTTCCTCCAATATTGTGAATCATACCGGAATTTAAAAAACTAGTCAAAGTAATCTCAATTAAATAATTTTGACAAGTTCTGCAGTCCTAATTGTAGCACGAGGAAGTGGATGTTTATTTAAATGTGAAAGTGCATTACAAATGTTTTATTGCTATAAATCTAATAATTGTGATAAAGAAATTGCGATCTCAATATTGGTCAAAAATAAATCGGGATTATAATTCTGGCAATAATGGTGCAGACCTAGAACAAAGTGACCATGTCAACGTTTGTATGGGTGTTCCTGCCTTATTTAATCTCACACTGACCTCGTTGGCGCTGGCCACCAGCTTCTTCAGCCCCCAGCTGTCAGAGGCCCAGCGGTCGGCCACCTCCTTGTGCGAGGTGATGATGAAGTTGTCGAAGTAGATCTCTGAGGTCATGGACCACAGCTCCAATCCCACGGCTTTGAAAGGCGTCATCCTGAACGGATGCAGGTCCTCGAAATAGTCCGGGTTATCGACCCTACGCGGCTTCCAGACTCCCTTGAGAGAAGACAACGGAGGCAGAGGAAACAATTAGGAAGGTTTTAGCCGCTGTTAAACATCCAGCATCTCCGACAGGATGGGTTGATAGGTGCAGCATCACAGAGGGATTTGCTGAATGTATCAGTATATTGGCTGAGTACAGAGCCAGGGTTTTTACAGGCCCATGTTTGGCATTTTATTAAACTAATTTAAGGATCTGACAGCTGGGTTATTTCAAACAAACGTGAGATGTCAGAGTATGTGTGATGTTCAAACAGTGAAAACCCTGAGCAAGACTCTTTTTCAGGATTGCTTGTTTCTGTTATACTTCAAGTGCATTTTATCATAAGTTAACAAGGCAATTAAGGCTTACTATTGAACAACTTGAATTACATTTAGAATATGGCTTTAAAACAAATTGAAGTTTGATCAAAATTGCAATATGGACTAATGTGGAATTCAAATCGGAAAAAACGAAATATTTGAAAGGAAAAATATGTGAAAATATCTGAATGCAGTACTTTAATGCTGTGCAGACAAAAATAATTATAGCTTGGAACAGATCCTCTTAAAAAAATGAAAGAAAATAAACCCCATGATCATATATTTTATATTCTTCAATGATTATGTCCAACATTACTCAAAACGATTCCCTTTGAAATCGCAATTGCAATACCAGTCAAATTATAGCAATTTTGCAAAGGATTTTAGGTTTATTTTGAATATTGAGATTTTGTGGGTGGATTTAGATTTTTTTCTTGACTATACTTCAAACTAAAAGGCTAAGAAAGCATGAGGAAGGTAGCGATAAAACAAGACAAACAGCTGATGGCCCCTGCTGTAGTTCTGGTTACCTGATAGTTGGGATTGTCCACCAGAGGGGCCTTCCACTTTCCTTTGTACAGAGGGTTGTTGATGGTGGGACGGTTCCACTCCCCACAGCCGGGGGCCGTCTCACAGGCCGGGTTGGGAATCTGCGGGGCTTCCCACTCCCCGTCCATCTCCTCGTCCCTGCACACAGAGAGGAGAGCTCCATCACTCCCTCACTGGATAACCATTTAAAGCCCTTGTTATGGGTGTGTTTGGTGAATCAGATCACTTACCAGTCTTCTGGTTTCTCAGCAATGGGGTCGGGGACAAACTCTGGTTCGTCTTCCAGCCAGCCCTCTGGCATCAGAGCGTCAGGGTCCTCAATCTTAGCTGGAGCCTCTTCATCCCTGACACAGACACACAGACACAGACACACACACACACACACAGACACACACACACACACACACACGTTAATAATGTCCCCAATGCCGTAACATCTAACACTCTGAATCCCAAACAGTTTCAGATTTGTTGTTTGCTACTGTCACTTTAACTCAATTGTTTTTATTGTGGTAAAACAGCACAATCTTTGCTACAAATACAGGTGACTCAAAAATGTTAAATGTGGTGCAAAATAACACAGCTATGAAGCGATAAATCGTCATAACTTTTACTTTATAATAATACATTTTACAACATTTCTATATAAACAAGTGGGTTCCAAGTCCCCCAAAAAATAAAACACGTTTGCTACTATTAACATTTGTACAACCTCAACTTAGAAACTCTTTTGTCAGTCCTGTCGGCTCTGTGTAAACAGAGGAGCCCGGAATTACATATTTTCTCACAGGATCAGGTTTATTTTGAAAGGTAAAAATGAGACATAAGGTCATTTTAAGATCGGAGCTGTGGTGGAGAGGAAGACACTGATCTGTTATCCATCATGGATAATCCTGCCCACCCTCTCCACCAGCAGCTGGACAGACAGCAGAGCTCCTTCTCCAACAGGCTGCTCCAGCCCTGCTAAGGCAATAACCCTGTACAACAACGCACCTCTGACTGCCAGAACTCACCGCCTTATAATTTGTTTAGGATTTCCTTTTCTATAATCATGAACATCCCAAGGGAAAACTCCTTCTCGAGGGAACTGGGATTTAAGTCTCAGAGACATGCACACTACAGGAAAGGGAAGCCCCTAAAGTGTCCCCTTAAAGATATCAAATCCACAATCTGTACTATCTGCTGCTGCTGGAGTAGGAGAGGGTTTGTACTCACCAGTCTTCTGGTTTGACGGCCTCGGGGTCAGGAATCTTGGCCCTCTCGTCCCAGTCTTCAGGCTTGGAGTCAGATGGGTCATCGATCTCTTTGGGGGGGTTGACTGGGGGAATGACGTCGTGCAGAAGGCTGCCACGGCTCACGCTGGACTGGTCAATGAACATCTCATAACTGTTGTCTGGGTTCAGGACTGAAAATGGGAAAAAAATGCTGAATGAATGTGTGAGCAAAATGAGACAGTTGATAAAAGCACTTAAAGGTAAACAGACATATATTCTCTTTAATTGTCTCTGTACCCAAAGTGTAGAGATGAGTCTTCTTGTCAGTGTAGAACTTCTTGAGGTCCACGTCGGCCCTCTTGGCGTGCTTCTCCTCCGTGTCTTTGTTCAGGGGGTTGAGGTGGCGGAAGATGAAGTGCAGCTTGTAGTCCTCGCCACACTTGTCGGGTCCAAACATGAGGCTGTAGGCGGTACGGTCATGGAACTGCTCCTACGGTGCAGAATTAAAAGGGTAAATAGAGATTTTGTGTTTAGTTCAAATCTGGACAGCGTTTAGCGAGTTTTGCTACATGAACACAAGATAGAGGAGGAATGGTGCAAAGGTTTCAACCAATACTAAGAAAGATAACTTCGGTTTTTATTGATACACTTCATGTGGCTGTGTTCAATTTGTTTACGAAAAATTGGACAGAACATGTCAGAAACCTTTCGATTTTACGGCAAAAATAGCACGGATATCGCTCATTATCAACTGACACGGGGGTTTTTTGACAAAAAAAGATGAAGCTTGTGGTAAAAAGATTATTAGACGTAATATTCTAAACAGGGTTTTTTGTAATTGGCTGCAGCTCCATTTCCTGCACTGCATATCAGGATTAGTAATAATAAAAGGTTTCCTGCACTTAATTGACTGAAATGTTCAATATAATGAATAGAAAACATTTATCTTCTTGATGTTTTTGTTTATAGTATATTTATCGTTATTTAGTGTTAGTAATTTAGTTAAGTAAAGTAGTTCTATGCTTTTATTTTGGCACTGGGTGAATACCTTTGAGTCCCACAGGGAGGAAATTACAGCAGAGTAAAAAGGCAACATATTAAATAAAATGCAGGCATAAAATATAAGAGAGAGAAATCACACAAATTGCAATTTATGAAAGTACCCATCCAGTTGGACAACAATAATCACAGTAACAGTATTTAAAACAAGTGTAGCACGAAGAATCAGTGTGATAGCAGCCAGATAACGGTAGTGAATGTCAAGGTTTATACAGATGCTGCTCCAAATACTTACATTTCAAACTTAAGTCAACCATAATTTAACTTTAACCTTTAAAAACAGGATTAGAAGACTTAATAAGATAAAAACAAACAAGTACATTTGGGCGTTACAAATGGAGCAGTGGAGAAAGAAAACATGCACACCAACCAGATTGAGATCTCCAGTGTCAGAGAGCAGTTTGATGTATGCGCCACCACAGTCGATACCATCCTGGAAATTCACCTCATACCTGTAGACAGAACACAACAAGGCAATTTAAACAAAACCTGATTTAAATCCTTCACTTAATCATAGAAAGGTACGCTTGGTTAAAGAAGTATTAGAGTGTGAGTGTGTGTGTTTGAACTCACTGTACGACCAGAGTATCGTCCTGGAAGACGAAGGGTTTGTTCAGCAGGGAGGAGATGGCGTGGTGTTTGGCCCGGGACTTGAGCACTAGACCTTTGTCTCCTGGAATCTTGTTCTCCTTCAGCTGCTCCACAGCCCACTTCCCTACAGCCGGGGAGGAGACAAGCTTTTACCATCATGTTCGAAGTGTGGCTCCAAAAGATTCTGCTTGAGAAAAGCTATGTGTAGTTAACAGAATACAGCCATTACATTTCCAAGTGATTCACAACAAATAGTGTTGGTCCCAGAAGATAAAGTGTGAAAAGTACGAGCCATTTAAGTAAAAGGGCGGTATTATTCAAAAGACAAAAATACAAGATTATGATTTTATTATTCCTGCAGGAGGATTTATTCAAATTATACTTTATAATGGGATTTTCCAATCAGAAATACTCCTTACTTTAGACATTTGTCACCATATTATAAGAAGCATCCAGACTTTAAAAAGACATTATCGTGAATTTGGTCCGTTTAGAAACTACAACACAATACATTGATGAACGATATCTTATTCTCCGTGCTGTTGCAACTCTGTGACAACGTTCCTTGACAAATAGACAACATTTTCAGAGTTTTTTTTCTCGTGAATTAGTGACTCCACATGTAAAAATGTACGACTTTAAAATCTCAGTTGTTTATGGTCTCCAGTAAATAAACAATTTTAAATCATGAAAATACAGAAAAGGTGCAAATGCCTTACAATATCCCGATACATTTCCATAAGGTGAAACGCGTTGAAGTTCCAAATATGATGAAAATAAAAATAGACAGTTGGACAAGTTTATGAACCCTGAATGCAACAAACACTCCGGTTGTATGCATCACTTTTTAGTGTACCCGTTTTCGTTGTGTTTTGAGCTTCTAGCAGCATTTTTTATTTGCAGCGTTTCGTGTAAACTCTGGGCAGGTTTGAAGAAGTTGGTGAATATGTTTCTTCATTTGCATGTGTTTTGCCACATTTGTGTTTTTAGATTAATTTTTGAAAGTGCAGTACGTTCTCCTAATGGAAGTGTTTTGGGCCGTTGTAGTGCATTTGCACCTCGGCCACTGTAAAATACCATCCCTAATAGTTATTTTTCCAACTTACAATGGCTCAATAGTGGTCTTAAAAAAGTAAATACGGGAAAAGACAATAACAGAACCCTGTAAAAACTCTGATACACAGACATGGATGATTAGAAAGGGCCAACAGCAACAAACCGTCATATTTGGCGATGTCATCATCTGCATCCCCCTTCACCGTCTTTGACTGCTGCCATCTGTGGAGGTCACAAAACTCTTAGCTTCCACACACAGACACACACACACTGCAACCACTGATTGTGTAAACTTATCCTATCCTGGTCGCTCAGTACCATTGGAGGCTCGTGTGTCCTAGCAGCATGCATTAAACAATTACGCTGTATTTTTAGCAGCCATTGTGGACAGATCATACCTGTCTAGGGATCCATCATCAAAAGTCTCTGCAAAGTAGACGTCTCCAGTGGGAACAGGAGTCTTGTAAGTTACCTGTGGAACAATATTGTAAATTAGAAGTTGTTATACAGACGATTTGAGCATGCTTTCATTTCCCATATGACCTTTACGTAACCTATGACCCCTTGCTGACCTGGAAGGAGACGTTAGCATCCACTCCAGCCTTCGCACTGGCTGTACCGTCTGTCTTATCACCATGATCTTCATCCATCACTGTCGCCTCATCGTCCTCCTCCTCCATCTCCATTTCCATCTCCTCCTCCTCCTCCTCCTCCTCTCCCGCCAGCAGAACATTCAATTCCTCGTCGTCCAGCCCCATGTCTTCATCGACGTCCGAAACATCCAGCTCCAACTGCTTCTCCTGGGCCGCCGCAGCTGCCCCGGCCAGGGAGGACAGGAGCAGCAGGCACCACATCCAACCCCTGTCCAGCTTCATCTGTAGGGGGAGGGTAGAGAGGGTAGAGAGAGAGAGAGAGGGTAGAGAGAGAGAGAGAGGGTAGAGAGAGAGAGAGAGGGGGGAGGTGAAAGCAGAAGGGGTTAGCAGAGTGTGAGATAAGGGCGCCAGAGAGGAACACAGTCTGGTATGGGAGAATAAGGGAAAGGGAGGAGAAGAAGAGGCAGGTGTGAGACGTTATTTATGGAGAATGACGGGGTGTGTGCAGGACGGGGGGGCATCAATGATATAAATAGCGAATGCATAAAAGGATAGATGGAAAAACACAAAGAGATTGAGGTCACATTAGTACACAGTGCAGCTTGATACAAGGAACGGTTTCTCAAATTACACTTGTCTTGTTTTTTCTCTCAAAAAAACTCTGCTAAATCATGAAGATAGGCGCCTTCAGGGCAAAATGACGCAACCAGACACTTTGGATTCATTGTACATATAATTTCCCAAACATCTTTACTTCTCCTGATTTTTAACAGTAATTTACTTTAGATTAGAATACTTTGTTTGTCCTAAAATGCCTTTAAAACTTAACTAATCTAGCTGAATACTGGTACAATTCATACATCTGTAGCACCAAACAACAACTGCAATGACCTATTGATCTGGTCACACCTGCTCACTCTTCTAGTTAGCAGAGTAATCTAAACGCATCAGTGCAGACAGCACAGCAGCACGCCTCCCTTCATTCCTAATTTGCTCCATTTCCCATACTGCTTTTGTTCTATTTACTATCATCAGAGCTCATGAGAATCAAAAGGATAAACATAAAGGAGGAGATGATGAACAGAAAACACAATTAAGAGCCGTCTTTTCTTGAAAAGGGATAAAATGCTGCGGATTGTCAGCATCTGTGAAAAAAATGCAAACAAGGCAACAGCTTGAGAGAAATCATGGCCACAGCCCATGAATGAAGGGGTGGAAAATTAATGTGAAATATATTAAACATATCTTTATGTTAAAAACATAAGAAGCAGCACACACGTATTCTGAGCTTTTTTTTTGCTCTGAGACATGATTACGGCAAATGTGTCCTTTCTGTGAATTAAGGTGCCCTATCATGCTTTTTCCCTTCTGTCTTTCTTTTTTTTAAATGAGAAGTTCCTTCCTTCTCTCCCTCATACTCCTCCCCTGCCTGAAACCCCTCCATTTGACTCCTTCTTTTACTTCCTTAACATACTGACACCACTATGCAACACTTGCACTTCTATTGGCTAGCGCTCCCAAAACATTGTACATCATACGCCAAAGGGCAGGACATCTCTTAGTGGTTGACCAATCGCAACAGAGACGGCCAGCTAACCAATCAGAGCAGACCGGGCTCTGGTTTCAGACAGAGGGTGAAAAGAGGTGCTGCAGCACAGGCAGTATGAGAAATATAAAGACATTTTTGAACATTCAAACATGTAAACATGTCACAGTGGAGCTAAACATACAAATATGAACCTGGAAATGAGCAGAATAGTAACCCCTGAAATCTAAGACAGGATTCAACAGCAATGTGGAGACCATCTATGCCCCACACATTCAGACATAGCAAGCCAATGAATCTTTTATCCAGGTGTAATATATAAATAAAATGTAGTTGTGGCTTAAGTTATTAATATGCCATACACGTAATTAAGTTATCCAAGCAAATCAACTGGCTTAATAGTTGTCTGAATATCAGTAACCAAAACCAGATCTATTTCTTTTCTAGGCTTCAGTGCTCGTATTTAACAGTCATAGTCCAATGACCCACTACCAGCCTCTGCCTCACGTTTAACAGAGCCAGTAAAGGCTTGTTTAATTTTAGAAATAAATGTATATAAATATATCTAAAGTATGTAAGGGAAATGTATCACTGAACTTGTATAGGAACAACACAGAAAAGGTCATGGGACAGGGTTGTGGAGCTAACATGGCTGCCACCGAACACTGCGATGTCCAAACTCTTTTTAGATGAACAGCTCCGGCTGCAGCACCTGCTATGCTAGCTAGCTATGCTAACTGAAAAGCAAACGTAAGCATAACATAAGCTTATCTAGTAAAGTAATGGGCTTATATAAAAGCAGCCCTTTAATTAAACATGCCATGGCGTTATAAAACCACAAACGGCAAAAATAATTTAAAGTGAAGGTTGGCGGAACACAGTGCAGAAATAAGTGCAGAGCAACGGTTAGCAGGCTACATTAGCAGTGGTGTCGCACAGGGGGAGGATGGAGAGAATGAATGAGTGCACACAAACAAACCTTGCGCCTTCGTGGTAATTGCAGAGAATATGTCCTGATAAACGCTGTTTCTCCCCTTAGAAAAACAGAGGAGGTGAGCTCTGCGTTCGGCCCGCTGAGAATATCACCGAGGCCCGCCGAGTACGGTTGGAGAAAGCCCGGTTTTCGGGTGGAGAAGATGGGATCTAGATGACAGTTTGGCCCAGATAACGGTACGCGGTTGAGTGCAAGAGCGAGTCGCTGCAAATGGGAACGACGCATGCGCATATCAGGTAGACTGGGAGAGTGAATGGTGCCTTCAAGTGCCGCCGACACTTGTAAAGAATAAGAACACAGGGATAAGTTGTCACTAAGCAATGTAGAATCATTTTGGTTTGATTGTGCTTTTTTCCTGCATGATTAAAACATTACATGTGCTATTGAAACAATTAGAATACTTCATTAATGTCTGTAAGTATTTTTGATATTTTCACATTTAACCAATATACACAATGTTCAGGACCAAATGGCAGATTATATAATACCAACCAGACCACCATGGCAATAGGATCCATTATGGCACAAACAAGTAATTAAGATACGCATTAATATATTAAAATGTCAGAATGAATTCCAGCAAATGATTTACATTCAATATTTACAGCTTCGAAAGCCCCACACGACGAGTTTACAACAAACACATTAAGGCATCATAACTGTGTCTGCAGCTGCATTTCAAAGTAAAAGCATACTATTTACATACGCTATGTTGTTCTAAGAATGTGAGTATAATACCAATGAATACCTGGGCTTTCACAGTCGTTAAGCACAAATAGTGATACATAATTGAATTTTCACAGTCATTGTTAATAATTAAATAACAGACACGTATTTACCCCCACTTTTACTGTGGCATGTCCTATGAACTTCCGGGGTAGAGTTCAGGATATATTGATGGTGGCCACATGCGTGTGGCAGTGCAGTTGTGAAGTAAATAAGTAAAATAGAACTGCAACTACTCAAGCACCTGCAAAATGAAGGACACACCGCTGTCTAACTGTGAGCGGGATTTCCTGCTCAAAGCCATAGAAGAGAAAAAGGTGAGGTGGTAGCCGAACATTGCGCTTTGACGTACAAAACTAACACCGAAAAGGATTTTCTACAAATGGGGAAAAAAAGACAGATACAGTATAAAAATCCTTAAATCTTAAAAGTCTTCAGCTGGGTAATTATATGATTCAAATGTTTTTATTGTTGTAATTGTTGATGCATTGATTTGTTTATTACTGTTGCACCCGGTAAAGGAGGAGCTACTTCTTTATACCTTAGTTATATTTACCAGGGACGGTTTATTTATAGAGCATCTTTGGATATACTGACTAGTAGCTTGCCACATTTAAGAATGGATCAATAAAGTGTATTATTATTATTAGCCTCTGAATTACAGTAGAAGTTTAAAGTAGTGAGAAATGGAAAGACTCAAGCAAAGTACCACACAATCGTATTGAAATACAGTACTTGAGTAATTGAACTTAGATACTCTCCACTATTGGTCTCCAGTTTTGGAAATGTTAAGGTTTCTGTTAGTTGTTCCTGTATATGTGCTTTAAGGGAAATGGTGTTCCATATAATGCCTGCTGTCCTCTCCCTGCAGCGCCTGGATGGACGACAGACCTACGACTACAGAAAGATGAAGATCACGTTCGGGACTGACTATGGATGCTGCTTTGTGGATCTCGGAAGAACCAGGTTAAACTTTGGCCAGTTATGTGTATGTATGGATTTTTGTGTTTATTCTAAATGAAGTTATTTTATAACTTGGAATATCAATGTATTTCACTCTTCAGGGTCATGGCCCAGGTGTCAGGTGAGCTGGTGGCTCCTAAAGAGAATCGACCAAACGAGGGAATCATGTTCTTCAACATCGAGCTGTCACCCATGGCCTCACCAGCATTTGAACAAGGCAGGTAAGAAAAGACAAAAAGAGATTATTTTTAGATACCAAACTATACCATGCATTTCCTGTGAGATTCTATTTGACAATAGGGAGTTAAAATATTCTTACATTATATACATATTATACTAAGACTGTGTCTGAAACATGTTTCATTTTAGTCCAACCTTTTTGTAAAGAACGTGTAAATCGTCTGGGCTTTTCTTTGTCTCCAGACAGTCCGAGTTGTCAGTGAAGCTTAACAGACAGCTGGAGAGATGCTTGAGGAACTCCAAGTGCATTGATACAGAGTCCCTGTGTGTGGTGTCTGGAGTAAAGGTAAAACAAACACACACACACACACACACACACACACACACACACACACACACACACACATACACACAAGTAGAGGGGGAAAAATCACCTTATTCATTGACATAATGATGATGGTGATGTGTGTGTTCAGGTGTGGCAGATCAGAGTGGACGTTCACATGTTGAATCACGATGGGAACCTGATGGATGCAGCCAGCATCGCTGCCATCACCGCTCTGTGCCACTTCAAGCGTCCTGATGTCGGCATCCAGGGAGATGAAGTTACTGTGGTGAGTCGGCAGCAAACAGCAGGTAGTGACTCAGCTTTTCTGAGTCTGCGGGGACAAACTCCAGTGGTTTTATCTTGCTTTGTATAGGTTGTAATTCTGCATTTTTTCCTGTGCTCCCTCAGTACAGTCCAGAAGAGAGGGACCCCATTCCTCTGAGTATCTACCACATGCCCATCAGTGTCAGCTTCTCCTTCTTCCAACAAGGGTAAGGCAACACATAATAATTCAGTCATCCCTCCCTGTTTGAAGGGCGCCCTTTTAAATTCAATTACATGCTCATGTTGGTGGAGATGGTTAGCCTACTCTCATTGATGTAACAGCTGGACAAAATAGAAGACTCACTCGTCAGTGTTACAGAATCTCTAAGAAACTCATTCCTCACTCCCTGTTTAGATCTAGAATGAATTACTCAAATCATGCTTCAGGAAACACAATCTTTCAAAACTTCAGTTAATCTTAATTTTATTGGCAAGACTACAGACTAATTATAAAAGAAGTGCACATATATCGGCAATTCAAGCTTAATCACATTTCGATAACCAGGGCCCACTTACAAATCAAAGGTTAATCCTCTTTTAAATGTCGATTGTTTATTTTCATTTGCTCTTACTAAATGAACTCCTTCCTGCCTTTGTGTAAAAAACTATTATTTAGTTTGATTATGTTTTAATAAACTTTATTTGGGTAAATTTTTCCTTTCTGTTCTCTGATGAGATTTGGTTTTTAAAAGGTGATACAAATATAATGTATTTTTAATATTGTTATAACACAGAGTTAAATGGACATTCATAACAGTAGGATGTACTACAGGACTGTGAATCAGACTGCATTAGTTTAAACTTCCTGTTCCTATTCAAGCAGCAACTGAGTATACAACACACACAAAAAAACTAAGTATATAGCAGACTAATTGATGCTCACCAGTCCTTGAAGAACTTCATCCTTCCTAACGCCTAGTTTGATTCTTCTCTGCTTCCTTTTTGCTGTGCAGAACCTACCTGCTGGTGGATCCCTGTGAACGGGAGGAGCGGGTGATGGACGGCCTGCTGATGATCGCCATGAACAAACACAGAGAAATCTGCTCCATCCAGTCCAGCGGGGGCATCATGTTGCTTAAAGAGCAGGTGAGGAGACCCCACTCGACTGGTGTCTTTTAGTTTTGCAGCCATCAGTCACTGTAGAACTTCATATTTCCTGTGAGAAAAATCAGAAGACTTTTAACACCATATTATTTCAACTGTGTTTTAGGTTATGAGATGCAGTAAAATAGCCAGCGTCAAAGTGTCTGAAATCACAGAACTCATCAGCAAAGCCCTGGAGAACGACAAGAGAGCAAGGTGAGTGTTAAACAGTATTTTAACTTCTGTCGTTGTCAATAGAAACTATACAAACACTATTTTCACATTTCACAGAAAAGCAGGTGGTAGGTGTGGTTTTGCGGAGTCTATGCCACAGGAGCGGATCACAGCTCTGAAAACGGACGAGACCTCGGTGGAGATGACTGATGCATCAGAAACAGCAAATGACATCGTCCAGAAAGCTGAGGTCCCGCTTCAAACGTATCCTTTAAAAGTATCTACAAGGAAAATGTATCTTTGTACCTTTACCACTGCAGCTCCTTAACCAAACATATCAGGGTCCCTTCCCCAGTGGTGCCCGCTCCAGGGGTAGGGCAGGTGGGTGAGGGCCTGCAGAACACTTGGGGACTGGAAGAGGAGGAGGATGGTGATGAAGAGGAGGAAGAACAACAAATGGAAGAAGAACAAGATGAAAAGGAGGACAGTAGAGAAGGTTATTATATTGTTGTGTCAAGTTATATACATACAATTTCTGTTTTGAAAAGGCAACAACTTGAACAATGGGTACTTTGTTTTCAATTACAGGAGATGTGGTTGAGATATCTGACAGTGAAGAGGAGGAAGTGGTCATACTTCATCCAGAGACACAGGACAAAACTTCTAAGTAGGTGCACCAGTTTTCTTTTCTTAATATAGGAGTTGAGTTGAAGGGGCCATATAATGCTCTATTTCATGATCATAATTAAAAAGCCAGCTCTGGTGTGATTGGTCAACTGCTTAGGATTGTCCTGCCCTTAGCCTGTCACGTACAAAGTGTAGGAGCGCTAGCCAATAGAAGTGCAAGTGTTATGTAAAGATGTCACTATTTTACTCAAGTAAACAAAGGAGTCGAATGGAGGCTTTTAAGGCAGTGTGGGAGTGGGAGGGAAATAAACTCCCTCCGGAGGGAACTTTACAATTTTAGGCTTTGAAGACCATTTATATGCACAAAAATGTAACAATTAAGAAGGGTTGCCTAAATGTTTTTTAAATTCACATCTTATTGTCTCTTTGTCTGTTTTTAACTCTCAGAAAGGCTGCATCCAGTTCCAACCAGAAGGGGGCAGAGACGTCAAAGCAGAGAAAGAAAAATTGAAAGCAAGAACTCCTTGACCACAAACTGTATATAAGCCTCAAAAACTGCAGCATGTCTTCATAAGAAATACGTCTTTATGGCTGAAAATTTGGATCAAATAGATGTTACAGTACATAGAAACTTGGATTCTTACTGAAGAAGGGATAGTTTAGTTCTTGTTTTTAGCCCTTTCAATGGATTTAAAAATCGTACTGTGCTTGTATAGAACATTTTTTACAGTTTTTGTAAAAGGTTTTTGAAAAAAAAAAAAAAAGTTATTCTCATCAGAGTTCGATGTTAAGCATACGTTTACATTTGCAGTTTACAAGTAGCAAACTGATGGAATTTGTAAGAAAAAAGACAACTGTGTTGCTAATTGGGAAACAAAATAAAAATGAAAATATATAAATATGTATTTTGTGTCAGTTATTTTAGTTCAATATAACACATTTAACTGAAAATACTGTGAGTATGCTGATATGCATGTTTCTGTGGTCATGGGGGCATAAAAAGGTAGTTGTGGCTACAAAAGAAAACTTAGGTTCTACCGAGATTTGAACTCGGATCGCTGGATTCAGAGTCCAGAGTGCTAACCATTACACCATAGAACCATGTGCTTCCGAAGTTGTTTGATATAATAATATACTGTACAAACATCAGCGCCAGATTATTGATAATTTGCAAATGATTTTTATGACGTCAATGGATGGATATGTATTGCTGCTGAATTAAATACTGACAGTTTCTAAGACAAGGTGATGCAACTAATGTGTATACAAACACCTATTGCCCAACACCGCAGGTTGGCATATGAAGGAAAAGGAACCTCCTTCGAGCCGGATTTGAACCAGCGACCTAAGGATCTCTGCATTTAGCACCTACAGTCCTCCGCTCTACCAACTGAGCTATCGAAGGGGATGGATACCTACATGGCACATGATACTAAAAACCGTACTATTTCAATTCGGATGTTCAGTCTGTTATCATTAAAAATAAATAAAACACAGATAAAGTCGCTGATTTTCTCATAAAATTTGAAAAACACAAATAAGTGTAATTAATTATTTCTGATTCATGTGTGTTTATTATCCGTACCCCAGCAGATAGCTTGCAATTTGTACACTTCGCTGTTGATGCTCTCCTAACCAGCACCTATGATCGTCTAATTATAACTAAAGGCCCTTATCTGTTTGATGAGAGGAGGTGAGGGGAAATACATCCACATCTAAAGGAGGAAGAAAGCACTAAACTGAAATGGTGAGTTATCTGTTTGCTACATTGCTAGTGTGGTTTCAGACATTGCACACAATGCCAGGGACAAAACGTTGATGTCTACATTTTTTCTTTCCATCAACAATATTTTTTAACTCTGTAATAACTAAATCATGGCCAAATCAGACTCAATTCATCACGTGAAACAGTAATCAAAACATTTATTGTAATTACTTCTACCTTGTTTGGAAATGAACAACATTATTTTTAACTACAGAATGAATAACTACAGACAATTCAAATTCAACAATGGAGTTACTTACTGACTATACAAATGTTTTTGTGCAGTAATTGGGCCCCAAAAAACAGAAATCTGCAACTACTCAGGAGGAAATTTTGATTTTATTACATTTTAAATTGTTTAAAATAATCATTTTCATCATGCCACTGGCACTTGTACCATTCTGCAGCTTAAAGAGTGGTGAACTTAAGACTAACATCAAAATGTCCATCAACACACCCGCTACAAAACCGTCCAACATCACTAAGGTTCAGAGCAGATAAAGCTAACAAGACAGATGATATGTAAAAATAAAAGCATTCTTTACCTCACAGAAGAGCACATGTGTAAGGGTTTGACTTGCTCATACAAGTCATTACATTTCACACTCAAATAAAAGTCTACCATCAAATTCCTTTTCCAAAGACAAAAGGACACAGATCAGCTTAATTTCTGTACACAATGAAAAAAAAAGACATCGTATTTAACAATACCGTCTCTGTAAACCAATTGTAACAAATAAAAACAGGGCATAATTAATACGACATAAACATACAATATAAAAAAGGCAGTTTAATCTATAATAAGGTCAAAGAAAATTGAAAACAAAAGTGTACCTACTTTTCAAAATAAAATTACATGATGAAGAAGGAAGGGGGAGCCATCATCATTAGAGTTAATGAATGATAGAGTACCAAAACAAAACCCTAAACTGGGAGCATGTTGGTAGTATACACAGTACACAGGTTATCTTTCACACTCTCACACACACTTCTTGTAACATGGTGATAAGGGGTCCTTTATAGACCCAACTCAAAGACTGGGCTGTGTGACATCGGTCAGGAAGGGTAGGGGTAAGAAGAGGATTTTAAACTATTTTTATTTTAAAGATAAGATATTCTGATCTCAAACTGCAGTGAACAAGTCCAATATTAAAAATCCCATACTCTGTATTGCTTACAATCAGTTGTTTTTCTCTCATAGACTTTG
Organism: Eleginops maclovinus; assembly: GCF_036324505.1. NCBI lineage: Eukaryota > Metazoa > Chordata > Actinopteri > Perciformes > Eleginopidae > Eleginops > Eleginops maclovinus. The sequence goes on along the minus strand of NC_086353.1, from coordinate 19,621,519 downwards.
GGGACGCCAGCCAATCAGAAGCAAGCCCAGTTGGAAGTTCCCTGTTGTTGGTCTAAAACAGTTTTGGGCATCTTAAATAAAAAAAGAGGACAGTCATTAACTATTGATGATACATAACATAGGAATTCACATTTAAATGAATACTGGATGTTATAAAAAATAAATGCTTGCATTCATAATAGTTTATAAGACTGATTGGAGTTTCTAATCCCAGTGTTACGGTAGCCGACAGGTGAAAACGCGCTCCAACGGCCCAAAACATTTTCATTAGAAGAAACGCACAGCATTTTCATAAACAGATATAATAACAAAAATTAGCTAAATCACGTGCAAATAATGAACGACCTCACCAACTTGACAAACCATGCTCAGCATTTACTGAAAGCGCTGCATAAACAAAGCGAGAAGACAAGAAAACAAGAAGCTAAAAACACAACGTAAACCAAGTACACTAAAAAAGTATGTCCACAGCTGGGACCATAGTTATAAAGTTTGCCGATTGACTGTTGTTGGAAAGTTTCCTAAAATGTACTTTAAATTTGATCGCCTTATTTAACAATGTGATCGCATGATTGCTTCTGATATTATGGCAAACACTCTGAATGTTTTTTGAATACTTGGTATGTATTGTCAAGTTGGTGAATTAGTTTCTAAATTTGAATGTATTTTGAAACATTTGTGTTTATATATTTGCATATTTTATGCAGCGTTTCTCCTAATGGAACTGTTCCAGGCTCTTGTAGCGCGTTTGCACTTGACGGCCACCATACAGTGTCATTGAAAAAATGCCAAATTGAACAATTTAAATGTATTGGAATATTTTGGTTTTTCCTTCCTCCGTAGGTCATGACTTCCAGTCTACCTCTTCATCCTCCCCACCCCCCCGCCAAATCTGAGGATTTTTCTGGCTGTGAACCAGCCGCAGATTACTTTCTCTTGAGTTTGATAGTGAAGCTTGTTCGACTAGATCCAAACTCAAATCCTCAGCATTTTTGTCAACACTCAAATTGGTTTTATCTTCAGGTTTTTATTCACATCTTCAGCTCCTCTCGCAGCATTTACATCCACTGTGCACCGTCACAAGGGACAGAAATAAAATTACATAAGTAAATACTGGTACCTGTGTATGTACGGATCATTTTCACCGCAAGGGCTCGATAAGTAAGACTCCAAACAGACCTGGCCTGCGTTTGGTCTTTTTGTCATTTCACACGCAATCATAAACACATATAAAAACCCATTAGGTCAATGTAGAGGTAAAGTATGGAATGACGTTAAATGAGGATTATAGGTAACAATGATACAACGTAACAGGTGGATAACTCATAGTAACAGTTTTATCTTGCAGTTGTAGTTTCTCAGCACCACCACAGGGGAGAGCAGCAGCACTGAGCCACTCACAGGCAGGTGCTGTGTACAAAAGCGAGCACCATCCATCTGTCTTTCCTCCTCCACCACTCTCTGTACCCTCTTAATGATAGCCCAGTTGAGTACCATACAAGTTAATTTTACTCTACCCCTATCCTACGCTACATTCATACACCATCTCCGTTTCTTTCTGCTACATCGTTCCCTCCTCCTGTCCCCTCCCCCGCTGCTCTTACTTCTTCCTTTGTCCGTTCTCTCCCAGCAGGTTTCATTATAACTGCATTCTCTTTTTACTTTCTTTTCCTGGTTACGCTCTTTCTCAGTAAATTGAACTTGTTAGTGTCCTAAGTGTTAGTACCGATTCATTCTCAGACATTTAGTAGTACCTAAACCCATGAGTGCTATCATTTTTTTCTTTAGCCTCCTTCTCCTCTTCTTTCTCTGCTGCGGCTTCTTCTTAAACCCCCCACTGCTGTTTATGTGCTTGCGCGAAAAGTGTGTTGACAGACTTGTACCGACAAGCGATCCCAGACTCGATCGACATATTGAAAAGTGGTTCCCTCCGCAAAACAAAAGCTATGTCTTCTATAACCCCCAAAAGTCCCCTGCACCCCTGTTAAGTGCTGGCAGGGAGAGTCTCAGTCCTCCTCCTGCTTCTTCTTCTTTTATTTTCATGTTTTTTTTATCTCTCCTCCGTCCTTTCACACCGCCCTGTTTCATGGTCCTCTCACTTCTCCATCAGTCCGTCGTCCTCTGTGATGCCCTGAGCTCGCAGCTCTTCCAGGACGTTGTTCAGGTGTCCGGGGTCGGGGAAACCGTGGCCCGTTAGGTTGGAGCCAAACTCTGTCTTATGGTGGACCTGGAAGAGAGGGGAAAGTAATGGGTTTTTTTTCTTCCAGTGACAAAAAAACAAGGTAAGTATATCACAAACTTTGGTCTTTCAAATGAAGTTTAATATTGTTTTGTACCTCGTTCCAGATGACGGTGTCAGACTCCCCGGTGGTGCTCGAAGTTCCAATGGAGAAGATTAACCTGCGGTCCCACGCTACCAGGAGCAGCTTCAGTACCTGAACACAGGTTAGGGTAAAGGTAAGGAAAAAAGTTTGAAAGGGGCCCTATTATGCTCATTTCCAGGGTCATATTTGAATTTTGTGCCTCTACTGTGACATGTCTCCATGCTTTAATGTTCAAATAGGTCTTTATTGTTCTCATACTGCCTGTGCTGCCTGTGGAGGAAACTCCCTTTGGGATTTTAGCCTTTGGAGGAAAATGTGTGAATGGTTGCCTGGGGAAAGCCTAATGGGATTTTAGCCTGTGGAGGAAACTCCCTTTGGAGGAAACTTTGGGATTTTAGCCTTGTCAGACCATTTACATGCACAAAAAAGTACATAACACACTACAGAAAAGGGAAGACCCCATAACAGGGCCCTTTAAAGCATTTCCACAGTGGGGAAATGTAAATTCTTACAGCAAAAGTGCTGCTACAAAGGCAAAAATAAAGTAAGAAGAATAACATATTAAATAAAGAGGGCATTATTAAAAGATTAAATAATCCTTTGCATGAAATAAGTCAAAGAAGTACTGACGTAGCAGCCAGCAATAACATTAATAAATTGTAAAAAATATTGCACAAAACAGTAATTATCTCTTATCTCTTCAACAATAATGATGAATTCTGAGGTACACAAATAGCAGTCAAAGTACAAAAAGAGTGTATTTTTCACAACAGAATTGTAACAGTCTGTATTGTGTTGTGGTCTACCAGGGACAACGGCATAAAATACTTGTGTGTAAAGAATGGTTGTAAATAGTTTTGATGGTGTTTTGTGTTCACCTTGCGTCCTTTCTCGCTGTCGGGGAGGTAGCAGTGTCGCGGGAAGCCTCTGGCAGTGAAGGGCTTCCCTGGGTTCGGATGCTCTGGTCCCTGCAAGGAGAGGACTGATGTTAGCATCCTGATCAAACTAACTGAAGCACCTGATGTGGGAATAAGAGCAACACATCTGTCAGTACCTGAAGGCCTGGCGGTATGTTGTAGATGATGCGGATGGATTTGCAGTCAGGATGCCCCGGCAGGGAGTGAGGGATGACGTGGTACTCCATCTTCCCCGCCGGTTGGTTGCCTGTCTTCACGCCGTAGATGGTTTTACAGGTGGGACACTGAAGGCTGCAAAGAGAGGAGGGGAGAATGGATGAGTTCATTTGCAAAGCAGTTTGAGCGGCAATTAGGAGTAACAGTCTCTAACGTACCTCCCGTCCTTGTTGCCGTTATTATACATGGCCACCAAACACTGGAAATGGTACTGGTGTCCACACTGTGCTAACCGCCCAACTGACTCCGCCCGAGACACAGGCGCCACCCCTGGGCCTTTATAACCAGACGGACCCCCCAGCGGCTCCATACAGATGGTACAGTCCTAAAAGAGATAAAAAAGAACACCCTTTTTATAGGCACATTTTTTTATATACAGCAATTAAAAGTGTTTTACAAATAATATAAAGAAGATTAAATCCATAGAAAACAAATTATAAAATGACTTTTTGAACAGTAAATAAAAAGCCAAGATAATAAAATCAAAATAGCAAATATAGAACAAGTCGGGTATAAATGAGAAGAGAAAAACCTACAGTACTGTAAGATATGAATGTTGCTATTTTGCTAAGGTTTCCATTAACTATGCATCCCAAATAATGCTGTTCATACCTCCTCTGGTGGACTTTTTACTTTCTGCAGGTATTTCTTAACCACATCCTCTGGAGTTTTACCTGCACACAGCAAGAAAAGAGGGTTAAAGGCAAGAAAAGCTCCAGATGGTTAAAATGTTATCCTATTGATGAATAATTTCAAAAACTCTCACGGAGTACAAAAGCTGATTACGGAGGTTTAATTATGGTTATTTTGAATTTCTGTTGACTGCTTTTGCTTACCCTTGCGAGCCTGCTTCTTGGTGGTCTTCCTGCAGCAGTGGCCGAAGCCTGGCACGGGTTTAATGTCACTCTTGCTGACAGGTGGGGGATGCAGCACCAGTTTTGGGGGTCTGGTCAGACACACAGGCAGAGCGGCAGCACTCATCAGGATACCTGTGATCCCTGAGACACAGCAAAGAGAAAATGAGTGTGGTTAGAACAGAAACAAATATCTTTCTCTCTTTATAGATCTGTCAAAGGAAGCAGCCCGAGTGTAGTGTGTGTTTTGGATTTACCGGCCAGTGCAGGGTGGACAGGACTGGATCCGTTGAGGTTCTTCACTGGGACGGTTGGCACACTGTAAGAGAAGACACAAACTGCTTGAGTATTTCAGAGACAGAGACATACATTAAAAGACAGAAAATATAGTTGGCGGTTACCCTACACTGTAGCAGACAGATACTCACATTGAAAAATGGATGACTGTCATTTTAGCACTAAATGTTTACAACCATAAATCACGACAAGCAATTCAAATCAGCGTAACAATTGAGAAACGTTCAAAACCGAAAAAAGATTGAAGACACGGTCCTAAAGACACAATAACAGTGTTTTCTTCCTCTCTCCCTCTGTCTGTATTGCTTCGTTCTCTGCTGTCGGTGTATTTATGAGAGCTAATCCACAGACAGCCAATTGCTGGAGATTATCTAAATCATCATCATCATCATCATCATCATCATCATCATCATCATCATCATCACCCTCATATAGCTACAAAATTCCCTATAAAAGATCTCGCTGAGAGGCTAAACTTGGCTTTTCACTGTGACTCGTGTCCAATAAGCAGTCAGTACTGAAGTTAAAGTTCAACAATATTTAATAAAAAACTATTAAAAAAACAATAACTAAAACTAACCCCCCTGTCACGCACAGATACTGTTTCTACAGAGTTGTTTTAAATTGTGGACTTGTGCATTTGAAGATTCTACGGTCTGCAAATGTTTAAAAAAAATGTAACTCTGAGAAAAAGAGGAGTTGTGGTTCAAGAGGGAAATCAAACGATTGAAAATAATATTAATAATAAACAACAAAAACACCGCCTCCTTCGAGCCGGATTTGAACCAGCGACCTAAGGATTTCAGCTTTAACCACTACAGTCCTCCGCTCTACCAACTGAGCTATCGAAGGGGTTAAAAAGGAGTTTCTGCACGTGTATCGAAACACAGTCCCTAACACCAACAGACCAGAGTAGGCAGTGTGACCGGCAGCAGGACGATGATCTGTTGTTTCCTTTCGTTGGTTTAGCTTTAACAGGCTTTCTGTTAGTGCACTAAGCTGCTTTCAGTTAACCCCACTCAGTGACACATGACGACGCAGGAGTGAATGACTCACCAATGTGTATACAGTGGGGCAAAAAAGTATTTAGTCAGCCACCAATTGTGCAAGTTCTCCCATTTAAAAAGATGAGAGAGGCCTGTAATTTTGTATCATAGGTATACCTCAACTATGAGAGACAAAATGAGAAAACAAATCCAGGAAATCACATTGTAGGATTTTTAATGAATGTATTTTCAAATCATTGTGGAAAATAAGTATTTGGTCAATAACAAAAGTTCATCTCAATACTTTGTTATATACCCTTTGTTGGCAAAGACAGAGGTCAAACGTTTTCTGTAAGTCTTCACAAGGTTTTCACACACTGTTGCTGGTATTTTGGCCCATTCCTCCATGCAGATCTCCTCTAAAGCACTGATGTTTTGGGGCTGTCGCTGGGCAACACGGACTTTCAACTCCCTCCAAAGATTTTCTATGGGGTTGAGATCTGGAGACTGACTAGGCCACTCCAGGACCTTGAAATGCTTCTTACGAAGCCACTCCTTCGTTGCCCTGGCGGTGTGTTTGGGATCATGGTCATGCTGAAAGACCCAGCCACGCTTCATCTTCAGTGCCCTTGCTGATGGAAGGAGGTTTTCACTCAAAATCTCACGATACATGGCCCCATTCATTCTTTCCTTTACACGGATCAGTCGTCCTGGTCCCTTTGCAGAAAAACAGCCCCAAAGCATGATGTTTCCACCCCCATGCTTCACAGTAGGTATGGTGTTCTTTGGATGCAACTCTGCATTCTTTCTCCTCCAAACACGACGAGTTGAGTTTTTACCAAAAAGTTCTATTTTGGTTTCATCTGACCATATGACATTCTCCCAATCCTCTTCTGGATCATCCAAATGCCCTCTAGCAAACTTCAGACGGGCCTGGACATGTACTGGCTTAAGCAGGGGGACACGTCTGGAACTGCAGGATTTAAGTCCCTGGCGGCGTAGTGTGCTACTGATGGTAGCCTCTGTTACTTTGGTCCCAGCTCTCTGCAGGTCATTCACTAGGTCCCCCCGTGTGGTTCTGGGATTTTTGCTCACCGTTCTTGTGATCATTTTGACCCCACGGGGTGAGATCTTGCGTGGAGCCCCAGATCGAGGGAGATTAGCAGTGGTCTTGTATGTCTTCCATTTTCTAATAATTGCTCCCACAGTTGATTTCTTCACACCAAGCTGCTTACCTATTGCAGATTCAGTTTTCCCAGCCTGGTGCAGGTCTACAATTTTGTCTCTGGTCTCCTTTGACAGCTCTTTGGTCTTGGCCATAGTGGAGTTTGGAGTATGACTGTTTGAGGTTGTGGACAGGTGTCTTTTATACTGATAACGAGTTCAAAAAGGTGCCATTAATACAGGTAACGAGTGGAGGACAGAGGAGCCTCTTAAAGAAGAAGTTACAGGTCTGTGAGAGCCAGAAATCTTGCTTGTTTGTAGGTGACCAAATACTTATTTTACCGAGGAATTTACCAATTAATTCTTTAAAAATCCTACAATGTGATTTCCTGGATTTTTTTTTCTCATTTTGTCTCTCATAGTTGAGGTATACCTATGATAAAAATGACAGGCCTCTCTCATCTTTTTAAATGGGAGAATTTGCACAATTGGTGGCTGACTAAATACTTTTTTGCCCCACTGTATATGTGTGTAAGTCTGCACCAGGGAGGAAGAAGTGTGAGGTTTTATCTCACTTCAGATAACATAAAACACGGATGTAAAGTGGTATTGATTCACATTCATAGATGAAGCTTCCAAAACACACAAGTGCTACACATGAGTAGTGCAGTCATAATGTATTTTTAGTGGGCCAACCCTGAGGTTAGGGTCACATGGCTCCCCTGACAAAAAAGCAATGGGAATTTCCCATTGGATTTAAGAATATTGCAGAAAATAAGATATGCAGCAAACACATAATAATGTAATAATTTCAACATATTATCACCACGTTATGATTTTTTAATCGTAGGTGTTATTGGCAGTGGTAAAAAGCTAGCATTAGGCTGTTAACGGACTTCTTCTCAGTCATATGACTACTCAACAACGCTAAGCTAAGTTGGAAAACAATAGTAATAATAAATGATTCAAAACTATTTTCTATTAAAAGAGCACCTCCTTCGAGCCAGATTTGAACCAGTGTCCTAAGGATTTCAGCATTAGCCACCACAGTCCTCCGCTCTACCAGCTGAGCTATACAAAGGTCTCTCATAAAGCTATGAATAGATTCTGTGCTGATGACGGATGGGAAACACCTATATTAAATCTGAACTGGATCCATTCAATGAGTGACAACAACAGTAATCTCACACACCCACACAAACACCCACACAGATATCCTAGTCACCGGACCTATTAATATTTAATAGGCTGCTGGTGAGACAGAAAGAGCGTGTTGAGTTTGATCCTGGATAAGCTTCATGTAGCTCATTAACACACGTTCAAGCTGTCCCACTGATAACACACACACATACTGTACACACAGCTCCTTTGTTTACACAGTGGACCCGTTATCACACTGGATTTTTCTGATTATAGTTGGTTACAAGTTGCAGCACTTCCCAGATTTCAACATAGTGCTAGTTATGTACCAAAATAAATGGTCCAAATAATTTTAGTGTTCCATTTTTATTAATTAAAATAATTTTAAATGAAATGTATTCCTTCATTGTTTAGAATTAGAAGAAGTAGGGGATGAAGAACCACAATAAAGAGAAGGAGAAAAAGAAGAAATCGAAGAAGAAAGGGAAAGAAGAAGATAAGGAAGAAGTAGAAGAATTAGAGGATAGTGAAGAACAAAAAGAAAGAGTTAGAACAGGAAATGGAGGAACAATAAGATAAAACGGAATAAGAAGAATGAGAAAGGGACGAAGAAGAAAGGGGAAAATAAAAATAAGAAAAAGGGGGAAAGGAAGATGAACAAGAAAAGGACGAAGAACTTGAAAAAGGCGAGAAGAACATAAGAAGAAGAAGAGATGCATTATTACATTTAGTCATAATTTACCTGGTGTGTACATTTTTTCGGTGACAACGTTCAACATTACCCGTATAGAGAAACTATAAATTAAAACAATAAAAACTAATTGAGGAAGTGTTTGGGCAGAGGCAGGAACCAAGGCAGCTCAGAGGGGACATTCAAACTGTCATAGAAGAGGAAAATAAACACAAGACCCACGAGAGAGGAAGGTCCTGTCCCTGTCAGGGGGGGAGGGCCAGGATGGGACCCCGGTCTATTGACCCCTAGTGACCTCACACCCGCCCTCCTTTCTCCGCCCGCTTCCCACAGGATCACACACACACACACACACACACACACACACACACACACACACACACACACACACACACACACACACACACACACACACACACACACACACACACACACACACACACACACACACACACACACACACACACACACACACACACACACACACACACACACACACACACACACACACCCCCCTTCTGCTACTGCTGTCCCCTCGGGGCCCAGATGGACCTGAGCTGGCCTGATTCAGACACCAGACAATAAAACACACACTCACATTCTCACACACACACACACATTGTGACACACACCCACAGCCTCACACACATTCTTATGGACACACAAACACTGTAACTCAAACACTAATATTGATATTCCCCTGCTACTGTAAACAATTATTAAGTGTGACAGGAAGTGTGGTGTTTTTTAACTGACACGCTTTATTTTTCTGTAGCTTGTTGCAACCAATACTCAAGGCCCTGATTCAAAACTTTGATATTGATAAGATGTCATTATTTACACGATATTAAGAGAAGTTTAACTAGTAGAAAGCATTCTCTGAAAATAATAATAATTGTTGGGATCCAAAAACGTATTGGATATAGCTAACAAATAACAGATATTCAATTAGTAATTATTAGTCATTTAAAATAATTGTTACGTCCCACCTATTTTTTTCCTATCTTTCATCAAAGATATGAACTTCATTTCTTATCCTCAGTTGTTTCTTCCACTATGAATTACATTTGACAGATTTTTAAATTCTGAGTTCATAATCTTTTTTATCAGTTCCTTGTTATTTGTTAAATAATAATATTGAGTAATCCTCCAATAAGTTATTGTTAATATTTATATTCTGATTTGTTTATTGTTATTTTACCTTAGTTTGAACTGTATCTTTTTTTTTTTAATGTATGCCCTGTAACCAAATCATTTCTTAAAATGCAAATAAGAAGGGGATGAAAAAGTGATGAAAAAATAAGTAAAAGAGACAAATCCTTCTTACAGTTTTTGAGACTACAAAACTATTATTTGTTGTGCTGCAATGTTACAAAGTGATGCTTCTTTTACCTCGTAAACAACCTTTGGATGACAGAGGAAAATCTGGAAGGTGAATGAAAGGCTTTGCTAATGCAAATGCTAATGCTAAATGACAAATACTTATGAATTTATTTTTTCCCGGGGTTGCTTGTTGTGCTGATAGATTTAGAAATTTAAAAATATTTTACGCAATTTATATCAAAATGTTTTTCTTGTAGAGATCCGTATTATACAATGCATGTATGTAACGTTTGAACTTTCCAATCACGCATACTTTTTTTGTATTTCTTCTTCATCAATATTCATTCATGGATTTACAAAAAAAAGCCTAGCGGGGGCCTACAGGGTAAATCTGCTGACCGTGTCACAGCCAAGTCCTTAAAGTTTTGTCTCTGCGTTCCAATAAAAATATAACATTTTATGAGCCTATGGACTACGGCTAACTGAATGGTCAAAGATCCTATGCGTATTAGTGAAGATGTAACAATACTCAAAGAGAAATATGTGTTCTCTGGGGAACTATTGTTCAAAATCAAATCTTTTCGTATGCTTAAAAAATATTATTTCATTCATCAGATAAGAATATTCCCTGTGTGTTGCTACAGCTCCCTCTGTGGGTCACATGTGTTTTAATATAAACCTGTTGGTTTACTGAACAGGTGCCAACACACTCTCCGTGCTCCTCTGCTCCCCTCTCACAGAATACAGTCAGACTTGATGGAGTTTTATCTTTCCCCCACCTCTTCCTGCCTAATTTCCTTTTACTCTGTATGCTGTCTGTGCTTCCCCCTCTCCTCAAAGCACCCCCGACTCATTCCCTCCCTTTGTCTCATTCCCATAATCCCCCTCTAGAGAGAGAGTGAGCACACACTCTACGCTGCATCTCCTGTTAGGATGGTCAATATTTACTGTTTGCGATAGGGAAGGACAATGTGTGCGTGTTGGTCCGTGCATTTGTGAAATGCCTTCACAGCCAGGCAACACTCCGTGTATATATGTGTGTGTGTGTGTGTGTGTGTGTGTGTGTGTGTGTGTGTGTGTGTGTGTGTGTGTGTGTGAGTGTGTGTGTGTTTAACCTCCCTCTCTAGTGTTGGCCTGATTTCTTGCAACACAGTGTGATCAATCTTTGACAGTTTGCTGACTCGTTTCTTTGTCTTGTAACCCCCCCCCCCACACACACACACACACCATTCCAACAAGCCCTTGTCTTGGTGCATGTCTGAGTCTGAGTCTGTCCACACACACACACAAGCTCAGACATACATAAATGTATCAACACACCCCTCCTCTTGTCTGAATTATGATTGTCAGGGGATCGAAACAATGCTGGACGAATAATAAAATATTTTTGTTTCCTGTTGAGATAAAAAGTGTATTTCACAACTTCCATCCACCCCAAAATAATCAACACAGCCAACACGGCCATAAGGCGTATTTATTTACTTGAGTTATGTTTTAAGTAGCATAACTATACAGGCTGCTATAAGGAAGCAAAGCCAGAGAAAAAACACCAAGAGCTCATAAAAATCTAAAAAAAGTCTGAAATACAAAGTTGGAAAAGAATATGGAAAGGGGTCTGAGCAGAGAGAGGGGGAAGGAGACGAAAAACTAGCAGAGGCTCAGCATTGTGCTGCTAATGCGGCCCAGGCATGGGTAATCCAACAAAGGTTACTGTGGAGACCAACAATGAGGCTCTGAGGGGCCCAGACTGCTGAGACGCGACGGGAGAGGAGGGAGGAGAGGAGCCAGGGAAGGAGGAGAGGGGGCAGGGAACATACGACAGGGATAGGGAGGGGGGTTCTACCAATAAAAAACATCTACATCTAAACCATCCAACCTTGTTTTTTTGCCAAGAGAAGATACACAAAAAAACCTGTTGTTTAAACTGACAAATGGGAAAGCTTCCAGGAAGTTGTGTGACATCCTAGAAAGTTATATCACGATGAAATGTATTTTTTCTTTCTGGTTGCAGCACAAAATAAAGTGAAGAAGTTGAGTAACTGAAAGCTGATTAAAATTGGACTCTGTGGGTAAAGGAAGAGCGGAAATACAGCAACAGCAAGGGTGATCAGGCGAAACTTTGTGGTGGAAGTGGCATTCGTTTTGCAGAAATGTTGTTAAGAGATCATCAAAACTTCATGGATGCTTGTATCAATTTTCAGAGCAGACCGGGCTCTGGTTTCAGACAGAGGGTGAAAAGAGGCACAGGCAGTATCAGAAGAATACTTTTTGAACATTAAAGCATGTCACAGTAGAGGCTCAAAATAACAATATGAAACTGAAAAAAGAGGACGATATTAGCAGAGAAATAAATGATGATTTAGAAGAGATGACAGGTGAGGGAGAAGGGGGCTGGACAATGATTGTAAAAGATGCCTGAGGCGGACTGTTTGTCATATCGTAGCTCATTCACCATTTCATCTGCAACTGTGTTTTTAATTTATGTGTTCTCCTGATTCCTGAAGTCTCCACAGTGGCTTTCTATTTGAGAAAGAAAGGTGAAGGTCAGAAGCACCGACCCCTGCAGAGCGGCGCTTTGTTCAGACCTTTGCACCTTGCATAGCTTATACACAAAATATCTCTGAGGAAAACTGCTGACCCCCAAGAGAAGGCTCGGCTGACTTCTGACAAACACACACATGCACTTTTGATAAAAGGTCACTTTAGCTTGCTTCCATTTTGGTTAAATGATTCTTCAAATTCTGTCTTTGTATGCTTGTGATTTACTGTCTTAGTCTTTGATTAAGTGTTACAAATATACAATTCACTAGAATTCACAGCCTGCTGACCCAACACACAGTAGGTGTTACTGAACGCCATTTGACTCTTTAACATTCTTCTGTTACACTATCTGTCACCTTCCTGAGAAATCAATCATTACTTTCATTTCTGCTTGGTTGATTTTGTTCAACCCGCCAAAATATTTATTTAAAAAAGTGCTAAACACATCCAAAATAAGAGTTGTGTGTGCATGTTGGTGTGTACGTGCATATCTAGCGCTGCATGTCCCGTAATGCAAGAGCATTTTTCACGTGTTGGAACATGCATCTCTTCTACATGTCTGAACAGACTCAGAACATTTGGGTATTACAAGTACCCCTGCGTGATGTAATAACAATAATAACAACATTCTGTTAAACCAGTTTGCATCTTGTTCAAATAATGCACAACGAAAGAAGGGTCATGAAATGTTGGTCTACATTTTAGTTTGGTTGAGTCCGATTGTGAATTCAAACCATCTATTCTGATCCTCCAACTCGATATTTATGAGGAAATGTATACCTCACATGCTCAGTCAGAGTATATAAGTTGAACTTCAGTCAGTATTCTTGTTATGGGTGTGTTTGATTTACTCACCCTGACGCTATGAGCGCTCTGGACTGGGCCATGGCTATCCTCTGCAAGGCTGGTCTACTCAGCCCTGCTAAGCTTGATCTCTGTGGCAACGGGGCATGGCACACTGTTGACGCCGACGCCAGTGGGTGCTGCGGCTTCATTGGCATCGGCGACGGGGATGGCACGGGGGAAGGTGGCGTGGTCACAATGTTGGCGGGGGTAACTAATGTGGCGGTTGGCACTGTGTCGTTGGCTGACATTGAGGAGTGCTTGGGCGGGATGGACGGAGGGACCGCGTTGGGTTTGGAGGATGGAGGCTGAGGGGGCGGGAGGGATGGTGGGGGTGGCCTGTTGGAAGACGAGGAGACGACCAGGGTGGAGGTTCCGACGGTGAGGGCGGCCAGGGACTGAGCGAAGAGCTGAGCATTCCTTCTCGGCGAGGAGATGTTCCTAGAGATGGCGAGGCCGTGCGGCAGCGTCTGGTAGTAGTTGGAGTTGCCGTTGGAGTTCAGCTGCTGTCCTCGCCCCAGAGTGGCAGATTTAGATGGACTCAGGGGTTTTGAGGAGATGGGTGGTGGGTTCCTGGCCCGTTGCATGGTTAGTGAGCGTCTACCTAGAGTCTGTATCCCTGCCCCTCCTGTACTGGTCTTCACACTAAGGACCAGCATGCATTGCTGGCAGGAACAAGGCTGTCCCAGTCCAGGAGCCGGTAAGCCACCATTGGGATATATAGAGCTTCCAGTCCCTGTGCTGGCCCCCGACACCCCGACACCCAGCAGGGCTCCTCCTCCTCCCCCTTTAGGTATTTGGACAGGACCGGACACCACAGGGTAGGCTATGTCTGCTCGTCTCTGAAGTCTCCGACACCTCTGGCTCTGTCTGTTTACCTGCAGGAGGACAGAACAAAACATTAGTTGGATGACATTTCTAATTTTAACTAACTATCATCGGTAGACCACTTAGTTGAATAGTTCATTCTGATTAGTCAATTCGACATTTAGTGGTCTGCTCTTTTTCGATAGGTACGGACTGATCAATGGACCATGTGAAGTCAAATCAAATGTACAGAAAGAAGTCTAGTCAATTAACGAGAACCGTGGCCCAAAGAAACAAAAGCAGAAATAGAAGAAGAACAACGAAGCAGCACAAAACAGAGACAGATGGTAAAGACACAGAGAAATAACCAGAAGACAGACAGGAAGTAATGTCATCATAGTGAGGGCTCTGGCATTGTTTAAAGAATAGTTAATGGAAAATAAAATGTGAACAGACTTGGAAAGTTACAGAAAACATTCATCAGTGCAGCCCTCATTTTAAGTTATGTTGCTTCAGGTTGCTTCTGCGCTTAGCTTCAGGATCCCCCCCCCCCCCCCCGGTTAATGTCTGGCTCGCTGCACATTATCCATAGCTGTAAGAGGGTCGTTCAGCCTGTAGCTCAATATCAATAAGTCAAGGAAGTACTTGCATGGAGGAAGTTGATTTTGTCACTGATGTCCTTGTAAAGAACTTAAACACACCTGTGTCATGTTTTGAAAATCGATGACGTAGCAGAAGCCAAGTGGTGTCAGGTCGAAACAGGGCTGCTGCCGGCTGTGGGCGTTCTCGATGGCGATGGCCACCTCCATGTCGTAGGCCGTCCACGAACCTGCATCGTTCTCCCACTCCCACTGCCAGCCCTGACCTGGGGCCGAGGCTGGGTCATAAAAACTCCTCCGCACCGGACGGATGGTTCCTAAAAAAGAATGAAAAAGCTTTAAGTTGTCCTGTTTCTGCAATCGTAACCAAGAGCCTTATGGCCAGATTGACAAAGACTTTTTAGGAGCAAAGAAAAAGCTAGTAAAATAGGGATGTAGAGAGATGTATTTCAAACATCACGATTATTTGAAGCAAGCTTGTTAAGATCATCGCAAATAAAACATTTGGTCAAAACAATGAAATATTTAGATACAGCAATACCAAATAAAACTAAATACAAATGTAGTTATCATAAATTCCCAGGGGATGAAATGCAACAAGATGGGCCAAAAATAGTTCTGCCATGGTCTGTATTTAGGACATGAACTTGAGGACATCACATGGGTGAAGAGCCACTTCCTGTACAAGCCTTTGGATATTTTAATGGCATCAGATGTGGTAGTGACCTAAAGTTCGGAGAAACAACAACACTGTCACACTGTGGCCAATCGTTTGAGGATATATGTCTGGAATATAGGTCGTCTTATTGTTAATTTCTAACACTAAATCTACAAATTGAACATTCGTAGTCTTGTTATTAATAATGTCTGAGGATGCTTTTGTATATATATGTTTAAGCACTTAAAAATGTACATATATGTTTGTATTTAACAGTTAAGTGAATCATTAGTTCATCTCAACAATGGGTGTCTAAGGATTGATAGGATCATATTTCTCCTAAAAAGATGTCAATATCAGTTACACGTTGATGTCAAATTATGGTATTAGATTGGAACACGTATATAACTTGATGCGTGAATTCCAATACCAATATGTGCCGACAGAGGTCAGCCCTTTAAAAAATGAAGTATTAAAAGATACAAAATGATACAACAACAAATGGCCATAGATGCATGATTTCATTAAAATACTTTGATGAGAGGGTAAAAATATCCTCCAAGATGATATGAGCCTTGTGATACTGGTCGCTGTAGGGCATTGAGTTCTAAGTAGCATCCTGTCTAATTTCCCCTTTTTATCTCACATTCAAACGTGTGCCTTTACTTCAGTGCAATCATTTAATGAGTGACTAAAATATCTGAACAAATGATTCAAAATACAAATAAACAACCAGAGGACAACTAGGTGTGTCTCCAAGTGGGGCAGAAGGGTGGAAGGAGGGTCCCTAAACCAACCAACCAACCAACCAGAAACTACCTAAGTCCCCAGGGGTAACAGTCTATTCAGTCAATGCCAGGGCAAGGAGAGAGAGAGTGTGTGTGTGTGTGTGTGTGTGTGTGTGTGTGTGTGTGTGTGTGTGTGTGTGTGTGTGTGTGTTTGTTTGAGAGTAAATGAGAGACTAGCACAAAGAGGGGATATTGGCACAGTCGCATCAAAAGGAACGAGTTGAATGCAGGGGGGGGGGGGTGATTGTTTGATGTGGACAGTAAGACTGAGAGAGTGAATGAAACTGAGATGAACTCCACTGTATTGTCTGTTGTGTATGAATATTCTAGTGTAGTTCATAGCTACTTGAATCCCTAAAGAGATTAAGTCTATGTTACAGTTAGACATATATGTGGCTCCAAAAAGTATGTGAGACAAATTATATTTTGCGGAAGTCTATGACTCCTGCCTCACTCTCTGGTTCTGTGTTGAATGACTCCAGCGCAACGGGGAGCACTTGACCTGCTGATTAACATGTGAAATGTTATTTCTCTGTTCACAGCGAGACAAACAGCAGACTGAGAACAAGCTGCGCTGCTGTCTGTGATTCTGACATGGGCAGAGGAGGCAGCTCCACAAATAGCTCAGAACATTGCCAAGACGTAAAAATAGAGTAGTAGTTTTTAATGGTTTAATGCACGTCTGCTTGCATCACCGCTAGAAATGGAAAGTTAAAGAAATTAAACTTGGACAACCGAGAAATAAAGGTTTCAATTGTTAATGTTTGGCCATTATTAATATTCAAAAGATATTTCGCTTAATATGAATCTGTTTTATTGTGTCATTTCCAGCGTACTAGTTCATTCTAACTTGTCAAAACCACATGCTATTTTAACCTCTGCATCATGCTAATAAAAATGTAAGATGCATGTAAGAGACTTTGTGGGATCTGACTTTTTATTACCCATTCTTACTGTCCAGGATACTGATACTCTGAAATCATATTATGCAAACACTATCGCTATGTTAGCCAAACGCAAAGTTAGCATACATTTAGCAGACAAACTAGAAATTAATAAATGTATTAGCATACATATAGCCTAAAAGACAAAGTACTTGAAAGTTTGATAGGTGTAAAATCATAAAAAAGGTGCATATGAATGAATATGATTAAGATCAACAATTGGCTTAGATATTTCTCTCACACAAAGAAGGCCAGACAGACAGATAGTTTACAAACGTGGGCATTAATTCATAATATATCTTCATGACCAAAAGGGCCTCCTTAAATCCTCAACTATGCTCCATTTCAGCACAGGAGACTGGGTGTGTGTGTGTGTGTGTGTGTGTGTGTGTGTGTGTGTGTAATCATGCTATGAAAAAGTAGATATGCTTGGGTGTGCCCCATGTCTGCAACTAAATCTGAATCAGATTTACTGGTCAAGTTTAGGTACATGCCCAAACATATAAAAGCAGATGTTATTGGCTCTGACAGTTACAGCTGTGGGACTGTTTGTTACACGTGAATAATTTACACGATTATGTCCATGTGTTATGCACAGAAATTCCGCCAAAGCTTTAACGCCGTTGCTCTCTCACAGTACCACACCTCTTCTGTCAGCGCTGGATTCAACTGTAGGCCTGCTGCTGTTTTCACATGTCACTCACAGCTGGAATCAAGTGCAGCTTGTATGGGTGTGGCCGCACTGTAGTTATGCACAGCCCAAATATGAAAGAATGGTCCATACATAATCTACCGAAAAGCTTGAAATGTCATTTAAATCAACACCATACAAACTTGAGTTGAATGGATTTAACACGTTGTTGTTATGTACATGGTGGAGAGCTAAAAGCTAAAGTAAACAGGGGAAATATGTGTGAATATTTAAAAGCACCAGTAAGAGAAATTAAAAGCAGTGAAATGTAGGAGAGGAAGGACAAAGGGACCAAAGGCAGGTGGAGAGAGACTGGCCATCTGGTCCTTATTGTTCTCACTACCACTGACCACTCCCCACTCCCCACACACACACACACACACACACACACACACACACACACACACACACACACACACACACACACACACACACACACACACACACACACACACACACACACACACACACACACACACACACACACACACACACACACACACACACACACACACACACACACACACACACACACACACACACACACACACACACACACCAAGAATTCAACAGAAGTGACTCTCTGAAATTTGGCATCCAAGATGAGCCAGCACTTCCTCTTCCTCATCACGCAACCATATGCATGGCTGAAATTCCCAAAGGGGTTTTGTACAAACTTATGTCATAATTGATTGAATGAGGCTATAAAGCACAATCATGCGTCGTCAAACTTGACTCACACCAGTCCAGTCAGAGACTAGATAGCGTCCACTTTTTTTGTTTACACTAAATGGGAAGGCAACCTGCACCACAGCAACACACTAAGGTTTTCATTCCGTTTTTTCTAATGAAGCACCAATGAAGCAAAAACACTAGGCTACATTTGCATTTTGTTGCACAACCCTGTGATTCAGAATGACAATAAATGTCCCCTGATTCCTTTTCACACTTAAAGTGGTGATGACAGTGTACTTCTACTTCACAAAACAAACACTCACACACACTTCCTGTGCTTCCCTGACTGTCTAACTCCACTAAATCAGCCACAAGTTGACATCAAAACTGTGTGACCTCATGTCTTTGTATCTATCCATTTTTTAATAGATAGCCTATATTAAATAGGACATATTCTGCTCATTTTCAGGTTCATATTTTGTGTCTCTACTGTGACATGTTTAGATACTTTAATGTCCAAAAAGCTCTTTATCTTCTCATACTGCCTGTGTGGAAGCGCCTCTTTTCAGAGTCTGCTCTGATTGGTTAGCTGGCCAGATATGTTGTAATTGGTCAACTGCTTATAGATGTCCCGCCTTATAGCCTATCACGTACAATGTGTTGGACTGTCAGGGCAGGTGTTAGATAGTGATGTCACTATGTACTGTAAGTAAACAAAGGAGTCCAAGAGATGCGTTTCAAAACGACAAAACTCAAAGAATGGGAGTAACTATCGAGGTTAAACATCTAAAAGGACAAATTAGGACATGGGAAGAAGAATCTGAGGGAAATGTAAGCACCAACAACAAATAATGAGAACAGAAAATGAGATTTAAAAACAAAGAACTATAGGGGAAGCAGTGAGAGAGATCCCTCACAAAAGAGAGGATGTGAGTGGAGAGGAAGAGAGAGTGGAACGATGAAGTAGAAGCATGAGAGAACAGAAAAACATTGAGACTGAAACAGGATGGGCTCGCAAATGATCTAGAAGGTCAAGCTGGCTGGGAGCCAGCAGCACTTATATCTTTTTTTATTAACTTCTTTCAGACACTCACTTCCTTTCCTCCTGCTCATTTCCTTTTTCCAACACTTTCCCAACCCCCCTTGTTTCCTCACTTCTTGTTTCTTGATATCTTGGTTGCTGTCACCATTTCTTCTTTTGTGGTGGGATTCAGGTGTGTTCCCAGTTAGGCTAAGGTAAAGAAATATTCTCGGAAAATAAATGCACAACTTTGTGTAGTCTACAATGTTGTCCTTTAGCGAATATTAGTTTTTCTTCTTGCCGTAACAGGGGGCCTGCCCTCATACCAAAATGCCGATTTTCCCTGTAACTTTTTTAAGAGATGCCATAACAACATTTTTCTGTTCGTCAAAAACTGAATAATAACTCCAAAAACATGAAAAACGTCAGACGGCATAGACAGTTTTGTTTTTAATGAGCTCTGAATAAATAGGGGATCAATGTCCTTAAACTTTGATTTCTGAATTAGATTGTTTTTTTTTACGGCCCTTTTTTCTGTAGGGGACGTAAAGAAACTGTAACTCTGGTTGTTTCTTATTGTTGGACGTGCTGTATATGACTCAGCAGCTATAACGCATGAAGAAACTATTCATTTCTGCTTTTCTCTAATGCATTATTTTGTCTGGAAGTGATGTTGGCGCCCTAATGCTATATTTTTCTAGAAAAACAGTATGTATGATTATCTGTTGGTATGAGAAACTGTGAACAGACTTGGACATATACACAAGTCCTTGATAAGTGCTGCCCTCATGATTAAAGTATTAAAGTGTCTTCAAATTCTGTTGAAGTCCTTCTCTCCTTCAATTTCCATGTCTTTTTTTTGCCCCCTCTGCAAGCCCCTCTAAACCCCATCACATGAGAGTCATCAGCCACAGGTAATCCTCTATTTGTGTGTGGTGCTTATGCCTGATCAGTGTTTCACAG
This sequence comes from Eleginops maclovinus, assembly GCF_036324505.1. NCBI lineage: Eukaryota > Metazoa > Chordata > Actinopteri > Perciformes > Eleginopidae > Eleginops > Eleginops maclovinus. The sequence continues at coordinate 19,601,077 of NC_086353.1, read as the reverse complement.
TGTGCAGGGTGTTAGTAAGGGCATATTAAGGGATTACTGTCTTAAAATTAACTTGTAGTCTAAAATGCTGTTGCTGCCAAAACACTCACTACAGAAAGGCAGCAGTGACGTACACATTTACTGGTGTCTCCAAATGATACGCCCACGTCCTGCATGTGAGTGATGTCCCCCCAGAGTCTTGAGTCAGAGTAACCTGACACTTAGAGTTTCACAACAACTTAAAGCGAGCCGACCCTCCCCACCTCTTTCATTCAACTTTCCCGGGGGTTTCTTCCTGTCATTTTCTTCTGATTTATGATGTGAACACACATCAAACTGGCAGTATCCAGTCCTCTAACTCAAAGGAAATGTTGCTCTTCCTTTTCAGAAATAGTGTGATTTAAAGAGGACATATTTGGCTCATTTTGAGGTTTCATATTTGTATTTTGTGCTTCAATTGCGACATGTTTCATGCTTTAATGTTCAAAAAACTCAGAGACCAGTCTGCTCTGATTGGTTGACAAGCCGGCTCTGTTGTGATTGGTCAAATTTTAGAGATGTGTCTGAAAAGTCCCACCACTTAGCCTATCACGAACAATGAGTTGGACCGCTATCCAGTAGAAGAACAAATGTTACATATTGATGTCACTACGTTATGGAAGTAAACAAAGGAGTCAAAACGGAGGCATTTAAAGCAGGGGGGGCATGTATGGGGGAGAGAAACTACCTCTTGAGAGAATTTTGGGATTTAAGCCTTTGCAGACCATTTACATGCACAACAACCTATATAACACACTAAAGGAAAGGGAAAATCTGTAAAAGCATAATCTTTAAGGCCTCTTTAAGCAAATGTATAGTTGTTTGGTTTCAAGAAAGCCCAATTGGCAAAAAAAAGTCTTTAAAAAGCATTTATTCTTTCACTTGCCCCTTTCAATTTCTCTGTGATGTCACTTTTATTTTCCTTCCTCTCTCCTGTCCTCAGCTGCTTCCTACATCTTGATTCCTAAGCTGTCTCATCCTATGTACATCTTTTCTGTTTCCATCTCCCCCCAGTAATTTTCTCCCTTGCTGTTTAACTGCTGTGTAACCCTGCTGCCCTCTCCACACGTTGTCGTGCCGACTACTCCCTTCAGCTCCCTCTCTCTGTGTTTGTCTCTACTTTGTCTCACCTTCAAAGAGTCCATTCCCCTGAGTTTTTCAGAGTCAATTTTCAGTGGAGATAAAGTGTGACAGAGGAGAAAAGAGATAGTGAAAGATGGGTCAGATGGGGGCATATAGAAAGCTTCAGGACAAAGGAAGAAGAGACACTAAGATCAAGAGTCAAAAAGCAAAAGCTAAAATTCCATCAAAAATATCAATTGGTTTTGCAATTCCAAACAAACAGGCATACAAATTGAATGTGTCCAACGAAAAACTACATTGACACAATTTCTCTATGAGAACAGGAACAAAAGCACAGGGTTAGGGAAACATATTCCACACTGCTTATATATGAGTAATGAGAAATTGTGTCAATGTAGTTTTTAGTTGGACACATTCAATTTGTATGCCTGTTTGTTTGGAATTGCAAAACCAATTGATATTTTTGATGGAATTTTATACCTATATATATATCTACATATATATATCTTGAAAAACCTGATTTTAAACAGTTATGAAGACTTCACGTCAAACTATGGCATGGTGTCCAACATTTGTATCATTACTCACTACTCATCTGTAAGGACTTGGCTTGGGAATCGCAGGGTTCCCGGTTCAAGATTGAACCAAGTACTTAACGGTAGACACTGCCAAAGGGCATTAAGAAAGGCCCAAGTCCCCAACAATGCTCCCGGGACGCTGTATAGAAACACCCCCAAGGCTTCTACTACTGGATTGGTTATATGAATGAACTCATTTTCACTGTGTGCGAAAAAGATTTCATTCAAATCCTAAATTTCCAAATCTTGACCATTCAACCTTTTTTGCAATACTTTCGCGATGGTTTCTTAAAAAAACCCTTCATTATCACATTTGTATTTGTCATTGAATAAGAGAAACCCTCAGAACTAGGACTTGAGATCTATAATACAATGAAACACACATTACAACAAAGCAGCGTCTGCCACCATTTTCCACTTCTGCACAAAACTCCATGGCTTTGGCTTTTTGAAAAAATCCTTCATTTCCAAATCATGTACCTAAAGCTGTTGGAATATTTTGGCTTAGGTAGTTAAACTTTGACATACTTCGGGCGACCGCTCTGTGAACTCGTGTCTGCAGCAAATGTCTTGTCAATTCTTCGGCAGTTAACTTCATAATAAACCTTCAGTGTTTGCCATCAAAGTTCCAGCTCTCCCCGTGTCTCCCTCAGTTTCGTTTCCATTGCTCCAGAAGTTTCCATCACAAAGGCAAGAACTTTGCTAGCTTAAGACATAAGTGTAAAACACGGCACTAAAAAATTATATTAGATCCCCAGAGGTCAAATCTATTGTTTCAATATTATCACTGTCGCACTATTCTGCAGTTTCCCATCAGAACACAAGTGGGGGCATTTAGCAGGTAGCCAGGAATTCCCATAGGGGTGCGCATGTCATACAGAACCATGTAAACATGTTGTGTATTTCCTATGTCAACACTGGTGTCCCACTAACCTGGTTTCATGTGTGCATGTGAATGTTAATTTTAGGCTACAAGCCCTCGTGCTTTCTCGTCACCACAATCCATCTCCCTCCCCCTGCGTCTCTTGGGAGTCCCACATCCAACCCCGCCCCCCTTCTACTGTGACCCTAACGCCCCGGGGCATTGTGGGGGTCTGGGAATGTGTCTCCTTCAGCAGGACCAGCTGGAGCAAGAAGAGCAACATGCTGCAGGAGAAGGAGAGAAGCATGCCCTCAGAGCTTGAAAGCGCCCGTCAAAAGAAACTGATGACAAGTCAGTCTTTGTAATACCCATGAAATAAAAGGGGGGGGGGCATTTGCTAACAGTGGCATTTTTTCTTGTAACATAATTTTTCCAATCTGAAAGCATTTCAAGTCTATTAGCAACTCTTGGATCGCGTTAAACTGGTGAAGAAAAGTCCAAAGTCAAATCATGAGATTCTGCCAGTTCCATCATCAGTAACTCAGGTCCTTTATGTGTTATGACAAAAGAGGCGTATTTAGAATCGTAAGAAGCATCTGCTGCTACCAGGATTAAAACTCCAAAAGAACTCAGTAAAACATTATCGAGGGCAAGGCAGCCATACTACAATACTTAATATTATATAAAACGATATATAATACTGAACTGACAACTGAATTGCATTCGAACAGTGCAGCTATAAAGCTAAAAAGAACACAAGTCACAGATTCCCTCTTAAGGACTGAGTTTGTTCTCTCTCATTCCAAAACTCTTGTATACCAATAAGCACAAGTAGCAAAGATTTGAAATGGGCTTCCACTTTTTGTACAGAACACACAAAAGCCCCCCCAAAAACCAACCAACGAACATTAAAGAACTGAGTATTCGCCAAAAAGTCACACTTGAACACATCACAAAGACAACAGCATGCTATGTTTGTCCTCTTGACTTAATTGTTTTCCTCACATCTGTTACTCTTCTGGTGCACGGATTCGTTAAGCTGGACAGCCATCCAGAGTGATGCCTTTTTATCGGCTGGGTCCGCTGCCGAAAGGGCCAGAAAGTACCCCAAACTAAGACATTGGCTCCCTCTTTTCATACAGAACACACAAAAGACAATGTTTTACAGAACGGCCCAGACACACCAAAGGACCTCTAAAGAAATAGTGGCTAAGGAGTCGTCTGTTGCATCGTCTTGGCCACCGCCAACACTACAGCCAAAGTCCAACAAGCGCCTGTTTGAGAGGAAGAAACACTTCATACCAACCGGTGGCAGGGTCGGTTATAGTCTTTCAAAAAAAGAAAAACTGTAAGACCTCCATCCATCCATCCATCCATCCATCCATCCATCTTCTCCCGCTTTTCCGTCAGGGTCGCGGAGGTAACAGCTCCAGCAGAGAGCCCCAAACTTTCCTTTCCCTGGCCACATCCACCAGCTCTGACTGGGGGATTCCAAGACGCTCCCAGGCCAGCAAAAAGATATAATCCCTCCACCTGGTCCTAGGTCTACCCCTCGGTCTCTTCCCAGCTGGACGTGCCTGGAACACCTCCCTAGGGAGGCGCCCAGGTAGCATCCTCACTAGGTGCCCGAACCACCTCAACTGGCTCCTTTCAACGCGAAGGAGCAGCGGTTCTACTCAGAGTCCCTCCCGGATGACTGAACTTCTCACCTTATCCCTAAGGGAGATGCCAGCCACCCTGCGGAGAAATCCCATTTCGGCCGCTTGTATCCGCGATATCGTTCTTTCGGTCATGACCCATCCTTCATGACCATAGGTGAGAGTAGGAACGAAGATGGCCCGGTAGACAGAGAGCTTTGCCTTCTGACTCAGCTCTCTTTTCGTCACAACGGTGCTGTAAAGCGAGTGCAGTACCGCTCCCGCTGCTCCGATTCTCCGGCCCATCTCACGCTCCATTATTCCCTCACTCGAGAACAAGACCCCGAGATACTTGAACTCCTTCACTTGGGGTAAGGCCTCATTCCCTACCTGGAGTGGACAGTCCATCGGTTTCCTGCTGAGCTACTTAAATTTGAGAACAAAGATTTTTTTTAAAAACAGAGTAAGATCTTTCTTTGCTGCTGTTTGAGGAAATCATGTATTCAAAACATTTAGATGCTGAGATTGCTAAAAAAAAAAGTGTTTTCATATTCAAAGCAGTCCTACACTACACATGAAAAAAGTGAATTAGAGTAGATGAAGAAAACAGTTTGAGCAGTAGGTGGTGTGACAATTGCCAAGCCCTGGAGTCAGTGCAAAACATGCGTTAATATATTCATTTGTTGTAAGAGTAACGTAGCGTGTTTGGGGAGCAGCTTGATGATATTGTAGGCGTAGCAAGTGTGATCAAGAAAAAAAGTAATAAAGTGGATGGATCCTGTCAGCCACAACACGTATCAATAACTGCAAAAAAGTCCCCCCCCCACAGGGTTTATCCTCACATAGACCTGTTGAATATAAGAATATAAGAAGTACACTCATGTTAATTAAATGCAACTGGAATAAATAAACATTTCCTGCTATTTTCAATGTTTTTGCACACTAAAAGGAGGTTGGAAAAAATACAATATTTGGAATGGGAATATCAGTTCAGCAAATTTTGACTACCCAGAACTGGTTCCTGGCTCAGCACCCAACAATGACGGTACTTCTTCCCTTCTTTGTATTTATTTATAGCCTTGATCTTACACTTTACTGACCTTGTAGCAACGAGTCAACCCCAACCCCCCCCCCCCCACAACCCCCCCACTTTGCCTATGAGGTCTGCTTGTAGCCCTCAGAATCTTGCCTCCTGTGTGTGCCTTGCAGCCACAATGGAGAACCTCACATCTGTTCGACAAAATCCAACAATGGTGGAAGAGCGAAAGACAGAAAGAAGGAGAATACAGACTCCCCAATTATCTCACTCCTTCTGCAACAACCACTCCCAACTTTTCAACAACCCCCCACTGGACAAACACACATACACACAAGTTATCTTTTTATCTCTCCCATGTCGGAGCCAAAACAGAAAGGCCCTGGGGACTTTTCCCCATTGACGAAACGTAACACTTGTACCAAACAGAGGGAGAGGAAGGGGCGAGAACTGGGGGAGGGTGGACAACCAAAGTGAACTCTCTGCTCATCAGTCCTTGAAATATTCCATTCTTTCCACGGAACCAAGATCTCTCTCCAGTTCATGGTGTCAGGAGTGTGCAGCTGCTGTGTGTGGGAGTGTGTGTGTGTGTGTGTGTGTGTGTGTGTGTGTGTGTGTGTGTGTGTTAGTAGTGATAGTGGGTAAGGGCTAAAGAATGCAGCTCACTCCGAGGTGCAATTGTCATTTGCAGCTGCTCCACACCATCATATTGTTGAATTTCAACACAACACAGCAAACCACTCAAACACTTTCTGTTTCTGACAGAAATTCCACGACACTCTTAACTTTGAGATAGACCTGAACCAATGCAAGCGTTTAAAGTATAGAGGAAATCGACAGATTCAGAATTGTAGTGTATACACTCAATGACTTTATATGAGACCTTTAATTTCTTCAGTTTCATTTAAACCCCCGAAATCCTCAATTGTATTTGCATTATGATATTGTGATACTGCTCATATTGTGTTTTCCGTGTGATGCTGCTTGCAACTTCATTTGTAATTAATCATAAAATCCATTTCCAATTAAAGGTATTTTTGACCTGCTCTTCATTGTACCTTTAACAATAAACATTGAGTAACTAATCTCATTCAACCAAGATGGATAGTATAAAAAAGGGTTATGGATGTGATCCAAATGTAACCATAAAAAGGGGCCCCAAGTCCAATCAAAACAGAACTGGTTATGTTATGGTTTTGTTCACAAAAGTCAGGACAGTTGGCACAACAGAAAAAAAGAATTTGTTTCTTGCTATAACGCAATCTTTACAGTTACGTGTGTTGATATGTTTATTTGAGTAAAACAAATAAGCATACATATAACCGGCTTAGTAATGGACCAAAGAACTAATCACCTTACTTTGAACCTGCTTGGTTGGACCAGCTTAGAAAAGTCTTCCAAGATATAGATATGTGTATTGGATATCAGCAGATACTGATAATATTATAAAATATCTAGATGTGTACTTAGCAGTTTCGTGTGGCCTTGAATCCTGTATGACCATGATTGTGTACCAAACAAATGAACAAGAAGCAGATGTTTTAAGTTTTTGCAAACCCATGGATAAGAAGCCCACACGTGACACCCATACACGGTTAACCCCCTGTCTTTAGCTCCCACTACAAGTCTTACCTGTGTCCTGTCTGAACTGGTGCATTGACTGGAGATCTATGATGTACGGCGAGAGCCGGTTGTCCACCTGGCCGAGGACCACGCTTCCTCCGCGGGGGTCGCTGCTCCGGATGGCCGCCTCTATCTGGTGGGAGACCGCGGGGCCGTAGGGCCGCCACCGTCCGTGTTCGTTCAGCCATTCCCACACGACCACGACAGAGGCCAGGAGCATGTTGTTACTGTTGGCCCTGGAGAGGAAATGAAAGATGAAGCACCAGGTAAACACTTATTTGCCTCATGCATTGCTAACCACAGCTGAGGGATTTGTTTGCCAAAATAAAGGCTGCCTGCTCAGAGTAGAGGCCAAATACACATCAAACAAGACCGAATTCAGACACACTCCCCTTTTAATTGCGATATCAATTGTAGTGATACCCTTTCTATTTTTACGAGTGTCTTCCCCCCCCCCCCCCCCCCCCCCCGTTATAAATGAATACAGGCCGCCTGTACCCCCGAAGCTAAAACAAAGCCAGTTCCTTACATGGAGCCGCCGCTGAGCTAACGCCGGGAGAAGCAGAACCATTCTTCTACGTAGATCCGAGCTCCTCGCATGGCCAGGCGGAGAAGCAAACCACGGTCCTCACCCGACTACAATAACTGGCAACGAAGCGGCCTTAATAGTGTGTTGTATTATTGCTAGTTTTCCAGACACAACGATAGCTTCTCCGTCGAGTCGTGTATTTCCAGCGACGGCCTCAGCGGAAGAACCCGCCTCCGTGTGGGGAAACGCGTTTACAAAATATCGCTTGGTATTTCTTCTTGAGCATGAACTAGAGGTGTCTATAAATCCCGTCAGAACCAGACTCAACAGGGTGAGGATAGCAACAGCTGGAGTGTGTTTGTCTCCTGTAGTTTGGGGCGTAGCATTCCGAAATGTTGAGAAAGTAGTGGCTTCCCACCAGCGCAACCTCAGTAATAAGCAACCCGGGTCATATCCGAACAGGTTAGACTGGTCTCGAACACAACACTAGAGGGATGAACTAAACAGACATGTATCTCAAAAACCGTACAGTGTGCACTTGACCAGAGTCGAGTGGTTATTAGTAATTTCAAGCAACTGATCATAAAAGACACGTTTGTCATTTGCAAGCATTAATACAGTATTGTTAGGCAGGCTGTGGTGGTCGACACTACATGTTAACACTCGGTTGGGTATTATGGTATTATGCACCAATTTAGAATCTGTCATTTCGTTTACACTTTTGCACCAAAATTGTTTTAATTTTAATCAATCACTAACCTGTTGATGTGAACTTCTTGGTCCACTATCATGGTCCTGGAAACTTGAAACGAAATCCAGGATCTTCAAAGACCTCTTCATGAATTAAATCTGCTCTTTCGTCCTCCTGGCTCCACCATGGCACTTTCTTTCCTCAGCCGGTCACACAAAACCAAAGCCCCGTCTTTCTATTCAAAAAATGCGAAGTCCAAACAAAGATGGACTAAACTGCCTCAAAATAGGTTAAGGTTAAGGAAATGTAACCTCCGCGATGCATTGAAAATAACTCTGCCATGTTAATCCCTTTACTATCCTTCCGCGTCCATCTTCATTTTGCTGTGGGAAAACTTGTAGCTGCAGAGTGGGGGGACAGCAGCCGGCCTCTCAACACGCCCTGTAGCCCCAACCTTGAGGGCGGCCAACAACCAATAGAAACACGGTCTCCCAAAACAGTTTATGGTCTAGGCAACACTGCCGGCCTTAATGTAATATATGCCTTGGTTTGACCTATTTCACACAGTTTTGTTTGACCCTCAATTTCTTTCTGCGCTGTTACCAGTAATTTATACATTTGTGAAAGCGCAATGGATTTAAGCCATGTTCTGATTATGGTTCTTATACCAACACAAATAAACAACTTCATATGGTTAACCTTGAAATGAAAGCGTATTACTTATTTTACTTTGCTTATTTAATTTAGAGATCGCTTTAGACATTTGTATTTTTTAAGATGTTGACGTGCTGCCACCTAGTGGAACAATCTGGAACCACACACTTTTAAAGCAGATACAGGTACAGTAAAACTCGTGTTGAATGCATCGTAGGGAGTTTACCAGGACGGATTTTTTGGTCGAAGTTCAATTCCAATAGATTACATACATATATTGCATTTCTTTAAAAAATACATAATAACAATACTAATAATACTAATAATAATAATAATAATTTCAATTTATATAGCACTTTCCATGTTGTGAGGACAGACAGACAACACATACACAAACAAAAAAGTACGGCAAATAAAAACAATAGAGAAAAAAAACAAATAATAAATCCAGAAACCTGCTATAACTATTTAATTTAAAGTGACGTCACGTATGTACGGCGTCGGCTCCATAGCTCAGGGGTTAGAGCACTGGTCTTGTAAACCAGGGGTCGCGAGTTCAAATCTCGCTGGGGCCTGCCAACTTTTACATTTTAAACTTGGTACAGATCATCAGAGAACTTTTAATATTGACGAGAACGTTCACTCTCAAAACCGTTCCGGTATGGTACTGCACCTGGGGGGCGCTGGTGGGCCAGTGCAGAATGAATGTGGTCCTATGGAGCCCCACCCATAGATTCCTACATTTCTTTGGATATAATTTTTTTTTAAATCACTGCTATAGTTTTTTAAACATGGAATGGATAATCCTCACAAACGACACATAGCTAGTATTTTATATTCGCTTGATTTTGACTAAAATTAGGTTTTTGTAAATCGGATGACGTCATGCGTGATAAATTGCTTTACGGCACCTTGTGTCTCTCCTTCCCTTTCCTTTCCCTCGCAGCAACAGCTGCATACGATCGCAGCTGATTTGGCTCCGTGGGACTGATTTGAACTCGGCTCTACATGTTTTGAAAAGGTGTGACATTATTTGATACTCATAATTTACAAATCTTAACAAACAATTAAGTGTTAATGAAGACTTTCTGATGTGAATATGTCGTTTTTGAAAAAATACGTTATTTGGTTGCTTCAGTTGGCTATATTAGCACTGTGAGTACTATTACCAGAGGGAACTTTGCTAACGTTAGATATGGTCAGCAGAAAAAAAAAAGCTTTGACAATAAAAGTGTGTGGTTAACTGGTGAAAGTATGATGCTGACGAGTTAATACAAGCGTGTATAAAAACAGTTTGTCGATTATATAATGTTAACATATTGTTTTAGTCATCCATCCAAAGTTGTAAGTGAGATCAGAAATGGGAGCTAGGCTAAAGCTAAACGATATTTGACGAGATGCATAGATCTTCGTGCTCCCGGCGCCATGTGACCTTATCATTTCATCATCGTCAAGGACAGTAATGTCACTGTTGACTAAAAATGTTTCACTAATGTTACACACCAGCACAACTCACTTTTCGAAGAAAGCGCTCCTCAAAATGTAGCTCACACACCACATATCCTCCCTGCATCATTTCTGCATGGGACAGACTAAGTCTGAGGTCAGCCCTTCTGATATTAATGAGCCATCTTTTCCTCCTGAAAGTGAAATCTGATTAAATGTAGTCTTTTTGGACCTGTGTTCTGTTGTAGGTGTCTTGGTTTTCATTCCGTTTCTGTTCAGCCACAACTTTGTTTGCTGTATTGTTTTGTTTACGTGTGTGTGTGTGTGTGTGTGTGTGTGTGTGTGTGTGTGTGTGTGTGTGTGTGTGTGTGTGTGTGTGTGTGTGCTCTCTTCTCTGTGTTCTCTTGTTAAATTGCTCTCTCCTATTTTAGACCGCTCACATCATCCCCTTCATTTAAGTTTTTAGCTGTATAGGTGTTTTTGCACGTTTCAATTGGGTACAATGAATTGGGTATTACTTTCTTCTGTTCTGTTCTTGTAATCTCTCATTCACGAAGGCTTTGAAGTCTGCAGTTGTATGTATTTATCTATGTATCTATCTATATATATATATATATATATATATATATATGTATTTATGTTATCTATGTATGGAGTAATGACATCCATGAAGACCATGTGTTGAGCTCCTAAATGCTGACATTTTTTTTTCTCTGCCACCTTTTTCATGGAGAGGCCCCCGTCCCTGTTCCATATTCTGATCTCGGCCCTTAGCCTGCACATTGTAAATTATGTAATTGAGATCGCCTCATTTAGCTGGCATGTTTCTGGGTGGTGTGTGTATGTGTTTGTGTTTTAAATAAAAGTCATTAAAATCAGTCCAGTTACAAGGCTGATGCATGCTTTTTTTTTGTCTGTGTTAGGATGATGATGGGCAATCAATCCTAAGATTACCCTGAAGGCACACCTCCTTTAGCATTTGACAAATTATTCGCAGACCTGTGTTTATGAAGTAATTGAGCAAAGTACAATCAGTTATGTCTCTAGTCACATTTGTCAACTTCCTTCAGGCATTGACAATTGCGCAGATTTTCCCTCCAAATTTTTTAAATACCGGCTTTCTTGCGAAGCCGAGCGCAGATAGGCTGCATATAGTACAGATATAACTGAATATAGAAGGAAAACATGTTACCTTTCATCATCCTTGGGGAAGCTGAAATAGGCTAGTTGCACGGTAACCGTAAATTCTACTTCCGCTGTTACTTGTATGCGCGTCTAAACTTCCGGTCGAACACTTCCGTGTTATGATAGCGTTTGACAGCTGGATACCGGTAACCGGCTTTTACTATTTAGAAGTGTACAATGAGTGTGTTCACAATAAAAGAAAGACGACTGACCTTTCAAAGGGTGGGGACATCGGCACTGCACTGTTGTGTACCTCAGTGTACGAATTCTTCGAGGTACAATAAGCTACTTTCCTTTCATTCATTTCCCGTTGACCCGGCGGTACAGGCCGAGTGGCTGAGGAGAATTCGAAGGGATAATTTCAGTCCGACGAAACATTCAAAGGTCTGCAGTAGGCACTTTAAAAGCACAGATTTTGTCGTGACAGCCGGGGGACTAAGAAAACTCCAAAAGGGATCAGTCCCTGTTCTGTTTTCTTGGAACGGGTTTGAGCTATCGGCACCTTTTATACAAAACAATAATCTTATATCTTTCTAACATTGAAAAGTCGAGCAAAGACCACGTTAAATTATAAAAGTAAGTAAAGCTATTACCACAGTAATATCACTATGTAAGCGCTAATGTTAGCTATGTAGCTACAATAATATTGTGCCATAGTTACAACTTACCTTCATAATTGTCGATATAACTGGATAGGTACATTTTGTATCCCTTATCACGTTTGCTCTTCGGTGTAGAACTGCCCATCCGAACAAGTCGGTGGACATCTGAGATGGAAATGTTTGGGAGATCCTGCAGGCATCTAGTGTAGAAACTCGCCATGTTTGACGTTCACCGATATCACACCGGAAGTTTAGAAGCGCATACAGTAACAGCGGAAGTAGAATTTACGGTTACCGTGCAACGAGGCTATAGGACAGTCCTTTTTGAGAATTTTTGCAATTAATTGCAGCACACTGACGCGGCATCTTTATCTTAATCAACTTTTTTTTACGGAATGTTTAATGTTTAATGTTCTAGAAAGCGGGATTTATCCTTAAGGTAGCAATATAGCAATATCGAACATACGCTCAAGGTAAGAAAACAAACACATGCTCGTAATCAGTTAACTTTCAAATTTATTTTTACAATACAATGTATGTGTGTGGTAGGATCAGTACATCCAAAGTTGACCATAATCAAATAAAAAAGTTCGATTGTAATGTCCTTTCAGAGTCCTCCTTAAGAGCTTTCTTCTTCTTCTCTTTTAACGGCGGTTGGCACCTTAAGAGCGTTGTTGATGTTCTGTGGACCACAAAGCGTATTCTTCGGTCGTAACCAGTCGTGAGTTCTTCATTGACCAATCGGCTTTCATTAGCCAGATGCTAGCAGAACCTGGGTCGCAACTGCCCAACCTGTAAGAAAACAAAAGGCTATGACCCCCAGATTATTCCACTTTTGACGAAAAATCCCTGTCGACCTCTCGGAAACCACAGTAGTATTTTGGATTTTGTAGACGATATGCTAGGACAGACATGGGCAAACCACGGCCCCCGGGCCACATACGGCCCGTTAGGCTTTTTAATCCGGCCCGCCGAACTTGTCCAGATTATAGTAAAAACTCCTTCATTTTCCACTTTCCCTGCAATGCCCACGTTTCCTCAATAGATGGCGCACTCTAACCACATTAACCGTTATTGGAGTGGCGAATATTACCGTATTCCCGCACCATAAGGCGCACCGGATTTTAAACCGCTTTATAGTGCGGTAAATACGGCACTCTTTATTTTCAATTGAGCCCTTCTGTGAAAATGAGCGGACCAAAGAAACGGAAAGTGGACAGCGAATGCCGAGTGTTTAATAAGAAGTGGACAACAAAATACTTTTTCACTGAAGTTCGATCAATGGCTGTATGTCTGATATGCCAAGAAACTGTTGCGGTTTTCAAAGAGTACAATATCAGCGTTCACTTTGCCACGAAGCATGCAAACTATGCTAGCAAGCAATCAACACAAGAACGGGTGGCTACTGCTCAGAGGTTGGCAGCTAATTTACAGAGTCAACAGAACTTTTTTCACCGACAAACTGCGATTCAAAAGTCAAGTGCCAAGGCAAGTTATTTGCTGGCATTCAAATTAGCAAAGGCTAGCAAGCCTTTCTCCGAAGGCGAGTTTTTGAAAGAATGCATGGTAGAGACAGCAGGTCCCCGGGCGCTGCACGATAGCTGCCCACTGCTCCTAGTACTAGGATGGGTTAAATGCAGAGGACTAATTTCACTGTGTGTGCTCTGCTGTGTGCATGTATGTGACTAATAAAGAGGGTTTCATCCTCCGATTCTATCTATTCTATCTAGTCTCTTGTGTCCGGAGAGCAAAGCCAAGTTTGAAAAAATCAGTTTATCACGCAGGACAGTGACTCGCCACGTGGAACTGATTGACGAAGATATAGTCAGTGAGTTAAACAAAAAGGCGGAGTCTTTTCAGTTATATTCACTAGCGATGGATGAAAGTAACGACATAAAAGACACAGCTCAGCTCCTAATTTTTATCCGAGGGATTAACGACAGTTTTGAGATAACAGAGGAGCTTTTGAGCATGGAATCACTGAAAGGGAAAACGCGAGGAGAGGACTTATATGAACAGGTGTCTGCTGTCATCGAGAGAATGAAGCTACCTTGGAGTAAACTTGCCAATGTCACCACGGATGGATCGCCAAATTTAACTGGAAAAAACGTCGGGCTGCTGTCGGATCCCCCGAGTCCCCCCGTAGTTCGGACACTGGGGAAAGTGCTTCAACGAGTCTGGGAGCTCAAAGAGGAGATTCGCTCATTTTTGGAGTTAATGGGGAAATTCGACGAATTCCCCGAGCTGAGCGACACAAACTGGCTTTGTGACTTTGCGTTTGCTGTGGACATATTTTCACACATGAATGAACTGAACGTGAAGCTACAGGGGAAAGATCAGTTTGTGCACGACATGCACACAAATGTGAGAGCCTTCAAATCCAAGCTGGTTTTATTCTCCAGGCAAATGTCAAACAAATCTTTCACACATTTTCCCACACTCGCTGTGCAGAAAGAGGCAGCCCGAAATGCGAAGAAATACTGCAAATCACTGGACGACCTGCACAGAGAATTTTGCCGTCGGTTCTGTGATTTCGAAAAAATTGACAAGTCACTTCAACTGGTGTCCTGTCCCCTGTCACAAGACCCCGAAGCAGCACCGCAGGAGCTGCAATTGGAACTGATCGATCTTCAGTCTGACTCCGTCTTAAAGGAGAAGTTCTAGTCTCTTAAACTGAATGACTTTTACGCTTCACTTAACGAGACCACGTTTCCAGGCCTCCGGAGTACTGCACAGAAGATGCTGGTGTTGTTTGGCTCGACCTACGTGTGTGAGCAGACGTTTAGCGTCATGAACAGTGGCGGCTGGTGAAAAAAAATCTTGGTGGGGCTAGTGTGCCAACAGATTTCCCTGCCTAATCTAGCATAAGCATTCAAATGAACAGTCAGAAAATGACTACAGTTCCACAATAATAATTTCATTTCACAGTTTCCAGCTTCACAGAAAAAGTAACAATTTACAGCTATATTAGACTTTATGCTATCAAATACTATACAATACAATCAAGGGATAAATTAACAACAAGGGTATGATTTCAGCTGAATCTATACAAATCAACAGTGAGTGAGTGAATGAGTGAGTGTGGGTTGAGAAGAGAGAATGAAACAGAACTTTCCTATTAAAATGTAACATATACAAAGAATTTAGAACCAAGTTATTTTCAAAAAAATTTACATAAACAGATTATTTTAATATGGAGCCCCTAAGGTGACATGAAAAAAAAAAAAAAAAAGTTTAGTTTCACGTGCTCACGTGAAACTTTCACGTGTGCACGTGAAACTGGTGTCGCACGTGAAAATGGTGACGACTTGCGAGCAAAGCAGCAATGTCCTTATAATAAAGACCGAGATTGAAATATAGCGCAACTAACTCCTGTAGGCTACTGTAGTCATTTCTTTCACTGACTGTCTCCAGTAGCCCTATGGGCCAGGCTACATCAATCTACAGCTTTCACGTGCTCACCTAAAACTTTCACGTGAGCACGTGAAGGTTTCACGTGAGCACGTGAAAGTTTCACGTGAGCACATGAAACTAAACTTTTTTTTTTTTTTTTTTCATGTCACCTTAGGGGCTCCGTATTTTAATACCCTCTCTCAAGGAAAAATGCATTTACTTGGAGAAAACAGCATCAGTGCCACACAGTTGTCATTGCATGTCACAGCCTGAGAGAAACAACAAAGCGTCGTCGCGCATATTTTTTCCCCACGTAGAGTAGGACAGAGTCTGGGAGTCGCACTACGAAAAAAAACTATGGCTGGCTCCTTATGTAGCTACAGCAATCCTAAACCTTCACGCATTTTACGTAGCAGTTGGGGCTAAATTTCCAGCGCCCCACCGGCGTTAAATTTGGCGACGTTGATAGGCCAATTATTCATAATTTCCCCCTAGCAACCATAACCGGATTGGCTGTTTAGCTGCCGGTCAGGGGCACTTTGCCGATCGCCCCATGAGAGAATGATACACTGTCTGTAAGTGGAAATTCACTGTTTAATGAGTGTTAGTTGGTGGAAATGTTGTTTAAATGATTTAAATTGCATGTAGGCACACACACTATTAAGTAAAACTGACATTGATTTAAAAAAAATATGCAAAAAATATTTTTTCCCCTCAACAGCTGGTGGGGCAGAGCCCCAGCGCCCCCTATGGGCCAGCCGCCTCTGGTCATGAACATCAACAAAGCCCATCACAGATCCAAGTTAACTGACCAACACCTCAGATCTGTCCTGAGGATTGCCACAACAAAACTAACTCCAGACTTTGATGCACTGGCAAAAAAGGGAGACCAACAACACTGTTCCCACTGAAATTGGTGAGTTTTTCTGCTGTGTTATAAAAAAATGCATATGGAAAGTTTGGAAGTGCGTCTTTTAATTAAGAGCAATGCGCATTTACGCACAGCAGCGGTACAGTAGCTGAATTAACACGCCACACATCGCTCTTAATTTTAATTTTGTGGCGAGTTTGTAGATCGCGCAGTCAAGACAATCCATCCATGATTTTGCGGGGTTTAACACAAGTAGATATTATTGAGCTTGAATATTTCGTTGTGTAATAATATGTTTTGAATGTTGAAAAAGTGATTCAATTTTATCAATAAATGTTGATTTCTTTAACTTTGCACCTTCGATTGAAACTTTTTAAAAACAGACGCAATCTTGATAAATCACAGTGTGTATGCTATTTTAATCTATTTACATTTCCTCCTCCCAGTATCGTGCAAAATAGTGTGTAAACGCCATAGCCTATCTTGCATATTCCTTTAGACAAACTTATTAACTGATAAGGGCTATTTTGCTCATTTGAAAGATAGTTAATAAATTGGGTTATAGTGTTCTTACTGTGCTATAAGGTTTGCACACACTACATGTAATGCTTTAGTATATCCGACCCAAACACTCCATCCAAATGCTCCTGGCCCGGCCCCTCTGTCAAATTTTAGAACCCATTGTGGCCCGCGAGTCAAAAAGTTTGCCCACCCCTGTGCTAGGAGAATGATGTAGCTAGCCGCCTAGCTCCATAGGGGTCCATGTATTCTGCACTCGCCCGCGATCGCCCCCTAGGTGAACTGCAGCCAAATTCGGTACAATGGGGGTGAATAGAGAGTGAAGGGGCTTTCCGTAGACGGGCTTTGAGATCATTCACGTGCGTACGTAACCTCTTACTGTTATGACAATTATTTTAAGCAATGTACAAACCTTAAATCCCCCATAAAGCCCTTTTAGGAAGGACGCTGCCAAATGACAGTATCCGTAGTGTCAGATTCAAAAACTAACCTAATAAAAGAAATAAAGGTAGTATCATTAAGGATTTGAATCTTCAAATATGGTTGTTGTTTTCAGCTACTTTCAGAGCCCGGATAGCTCAGTCGGTAGAGCATCAGACTTTTAATCTGAGGGTCCAGGGTTCAAGTCCCTGTTCGGGCGGATGATTTTTGTGTTTATTTGTTACGTTTGAACTACTTTATTAATGCTTTTCATTGTTTTATTTGATACTTTTCCAATATTCAACAATCTATTTTGAAATATTCTTTGAGTGAAGCAGGGAGGGGTTAAACATATTTTTACAAAAGTAAGAAACAAACTAAAATGCATTTACTGTAGTTCTGGAGACTTTCCCCAAACGCTTGGATCAGACTCTTATTAACTATACATTTGCAAGCAGATGTGAGATAAAACGTTTACTGCATTATCTGGTGTTTACGATGTTGTCTATGCTATTGGCAGTCGGTGACTAGTTGGTGGTCTCCCTGTTAATCTTTGCCTTCCAGTGGGTGATGCAAACAGCCAGCACCATAACCAGCAGAACACAACCCACAATCAAACAGTACCAGTGTGTAAAGCCAAAAGAAGGGGAACCTGGAGATGAAACTAAAAAAATAGAGAGAGAAAAAAAAGTTGTTGTTAGGATCACTTTTACTTGATATTGACTGTCAACGCTGTATAAGGAAATCACACTTTACACTTATCCTGAAATGTTCTGTTCCTCCACATCAAATATGATTAATGTTAAACCATTTAGTTGCCTAAAAAATACTACATTTACTCACACAAAACCCTAATGTTGATAATGGGTAATAAATGCAGGTAAATATACTTCTACAAGCAAGTGTGCATCAAGGCCAAGTCAACACAATATATTCATTTACCTTGAAGGGTGGTTCCACTCCCAACTGTTAAATTTCTTTCCACATTGGCAATACAGTAGTACAACCCCAGGTCTTTCTCCTCAATATTAGTGATCCTCAGTGCCAGAGATCGGTTCATTATTTCCAATGAAAAACGATGGTTCAGTTGAGACACTGAGCAAAAAGTTGTAGTCAGTTGAGCACATATCCAACTATATGACATGTTTTGTACTCCCAGTTTTAGTTTTTGGTACCCCAGTTTTATTAACACATTTGCCATGTAAACAGTTGTTTACAGTATACATGACTTCTGCCTCAGTTCAGTTGAGTTTAGACCTCAGTTTTTTTAATGATTCAATCTTCGTTGTAATCAGCAATGGAGACTGTTTAATACCTTGGACTGGTTTTGCCTCTTTGAGGCAGGCGCGGAGGACCACAATTGGCTTGGTATCAGGGTTGTTCTTAAGCCAGGTTGTATCATAACGGTAGAATATGTTGCAGTGAAGAGTCACCGTTGAACCGTACTCGACATACTGGACATACTGGTACTCAGCAGCAGGCACAAATGGCATCCAAAAACCAGCCATCATGATAAACCCTAAAATGAATCAAATGCATTATTATCTCAGTTTAAACTTAAAACAAACTTTTGAAGATGTTTTTAAATAACAGTGTTAACTGACATGCTGTAGTGAATGTAATATACAGAATTCACCTCCTTCTTAAGTGTGGTTCTACACACTGTTGTTTCATGCCTGTAAGTATGACCGTTGGTTTATGCTTAAAAGTACAACTGTAAAAAGGGATCGTGGTCCCTTTAATTAATCTGTGTTTACGATGACGTGGAGCCCCATGCTTGTTGGTTTACAGGACAGCGCCATCTTGTTTTGTTATAACTTTGACTGTGTGATTAAACGAGACACGCATTCGTGTGCTCAACTTTAATGAACGTCTCCTGCGTTTCAATACGATCTCCACAATGCAATCATTTGAGTTTCCAGATATTTTTGGAAAAAGTATAAAGTAGTGCTGATGCTAGTGAAATATCTCCTTTTTACTTGAAATTCATTTGTCTCTTGTGTAACAGCCTTCTAAGCATTGTGCACACCTCTGTGATGCATGGTCCAAAAATATGTAAAGTACCCATCTGATAACAACAAATATATGTTTTAGAACTCCACTCCTGACTATACCAAGTTAGTATTTTTAAATCTCGTCCTCAAATTCACTTGTGCGTACTAAGCCTTTTGCAGTTTTATGTTTCCTTTCTTCTGTTTCTTTACCCATTTTTTACCTCTATATTATATTATAGTTCATGTGATTCTCATTTTCCCTCAACTCAACTACTATCATTCGCTTCTCATCACTTAACATTTAAAAGGATGAATCCCCCTGCGTGTTTGTGCCATTGTCATCGTTTCATGTCTGTCGGAGACCTTGATCTGATACAAGTAAATAACTAATTCCTTTCATATATAAAACAAGGTTACTTTCTGCTATCCAAAATGATATTGATATGTTTTTGTTACTCACCAGCAAAGATCATTGTTATCGGGTTTGACTTCTTCTGCTTGTGTCCTAATTTTTTGCTGTTTGTGATATTAAAAGACCACAGACTTCCTTTCAGTTACGTGTCACTGTTTCCACTTAAGGTGTATTTCCTTTTTAACCAGTGGTAACTGATCTTTAAACAAACTACTAACCTAAAGCCAGAAGATTTGAGGCAACCATTTGCTCAAAAATGTTTTATAGCAGGATATTGACTTTCTTGTAATTTTAGCTTTACAGTTTTTTTAGTTTTTAGGGTCTTATACATGTAATTGCTTTTATATTGTTTCAGATTTATGTTAAATTCCCTTTATATTGTATGTATAACAGCTTTAATCCTTTAGATAAGATTAGATTTGATTCAACTTTGTTTTCATTGCACATACAACAAAATGCAGTTTGAATCCAATCATTAAGTGCAAGCAGTAGATAAAAGGCAGTTGTAATATATTTACAGTATATTCAAAGTATTATTATATTTAAAGTTAAAGGATGTTCATATTTATGGGTTACAGTACGGTAAAGACAAGGTTGTTTAAATATTTTTCATATAAGGTGCAAGGTTTGGCATTTACGCATAAGGTGCATGCAGGCTTGTGGCATGTATACAGATGTAATAAATATTAAACACAGACGTAATAAATATGTGCAGTCCATCGACCTCTCAATGTTTTATCTGAGATTTACAGACATTATGTGTATATAACTGAATTGTATTGGCATGGGTTAAAGGTTCTATGAAAATAAACTGTATGAATGTTGACTTCCTCTCTATGCATCCGGAGTTGGCTGACTTCAAGGGAAGTGAACACCACAACATGTAATGAAACCATATCTACCCCAAGAATAAAACACCCTTCTGTGCTCAATCCTCTTCTGTACTGTGCTTTACATTTTAGTACTAACTAGCAGCTTAAAAGTCATTCTAGAAAAAAAGTAAGCTCTACTTTATCTTTATCTATATTTTTGCTTAAGGACATTTTTCACTTTCTATCACACCCCAGTTGCTTCTAGATTGAATTTGATATTTCAAGGTTGGCTTCAAATTAATTTAAAATCAGATAGGGGTAAGGAGGCTGTCAAACTGAAGAAGGAGGCCTCGTATGTTCAATTAGCCCAAGGTCCTCTTGAGTGATGGGCTAAAAAGTATTGCCTGTGTATCAAACACATTTTTTATTTGTCTGTGCCATAGAGCTCCAATGTTGTCTGGAATATAATTAAATAGCCACACTGTTGCACTGGTGGATATATACCAACATATAGGCCTACCCGCCTGCTGTAAATACTAACTAACACTTCACCTAATACTCTTTAAAGTGTATTAATCCACTGTGAACAAATGTACTATCTTATTCATTAATTAAAATGTTCTAACTACAGGCGACATAAATTATTTTTTACTTTTTTATTTTTTACAAAATAAAAGTTACTTTCCCAGCTGTTTTTAAAGATTATTATTTTAGAAGTAAGTGTTGCAGACAGGGTATCTAATTTACAACGTATACAAACATTTCCCTGTAGTAAAGCACGGGCCATCGCGCACAGTGGCGGTGATTTGGAGTACAGGAATTCCAGGTACGCACTCCGGAGAGCTATCAGCAGTGCGAAAAGACAATACAGGGACAAGGTGGAGTCTAACTACAAGGGCTCCAACGCCAGAAATATGTGGTCTGGACTAAAAACAATAACAGACTACAAAAGGACAACGAGTGGTGCTGAGGAAGTGTCTGCATCTCTCCCAGATGAACTGAACACATTTTATGCACGCTTTGAGAAGCCCCCGGCTGTGGAGGCACAGAAGGCCCAGGATCCCTGCTCACTGGTTTTAACCAGTGCAGATGTGTGTAGATCTCTGAAAAGGATCAACGCACACAGGGCTCCAGGACCTGATGGCATCCCTGGCCGTGCTCTCAAGGTGTGTGCAGTTCAGCTGGCAGATGTGTTCACAGACATTTTCAATAGGTCACTGCTCCAGTCTGTAGTCCCCACATGTTTTAAAGAGTCCATCATTGTCTCTGTCCCCAAAAAGACAAAACCCATCTGCCTCAATGACTACCGTCCAGTTGCACTCACCTCCATCATCATGAAGTGCTTTGAGCGGTTAGTCAAAACATTTATCACCTCCTCCCTCCCTGACTCACTGGACCCCCTGCAGTTTGCCTACAGAGCAAACAGGTCCACGGATGATGCCATCTCCCTCACCCTCCACACTGCCCTCTCCCACCTGGACCAGAGGAACACTTATGTGAGAATGCTGTTCATTGACTACAGTTCAGCATTCAACACCATTGTGCCCTCCAAGCTCATCATTAAGCTCAGGGACCTTGGGCTCAACAGCGCCCTCTGTGACTGGATCATGAGCTTCCTAACGGGCAGATCCCAGGCAGTGCGGATGGAGAACATCACATCCTCCACCTTGACCCTCAACACCGGAGCCCCTCAGGGTTGTGTGCTCAGCCCTCTCCTCTACTCCCTGTTCACCCACGACTGCGTGGCCACACACAGCTCCAACACCATCATCAAGTTTGCTGACGACACGACCGTCATCGGCCTGATCACAGACGGCGACGAGACGGCGTACAGAGAGGAGGTCAGAGCCCTGACATCTTGGTGCCAGGACAACAACCTCCATCTCAACGTCAGCAAAACAAAGGAGCTGATTGTGGACTACAGGAAGAGGCATAGAGAGGCACACACACCCATCACCATCGACGGGACTCCTGAGAGTCAGCAGCTTCAGGTTCCTCGGGGTAAACATCAGTGAGGACCTGACATGGACACATCACACTAGGGTCATATCCAAGACGGCTCGACAGCGGCTCTTCTTCCTCCGCAGGCTGCGGAAGTTCAACATGGACTCCAGGATACTCTGCAACTTCTACAGGTGCACCATCGAGAGTATCCTGACTGGCTGCATCACCGCCTGGTATGGCAGTTGCACCGCCCTCAACCGTAAGACTCTACAGAGGGTGGTGAAAACTGCTCAGTACATCACCAGGACGGAGCTGCCATCCATGGAGGACCTCTACACCCAGCGGTGAAGGAAGAAGGCCGGTAGGATATTAAAGGACCCCCATCACCCCAGCAACAATCTGTTCTGTCCGCTGCCGTCTGGCAGACGGTACCGCAGCATCCGGGCCAAGACCACCAGACTCAGAGACAGTTTTATACCACAGGCTATAAGACTGCTGAACTCCTGAGCTCTGTGAATGTCTACTCACATCTGTTTATAGTACATACATACATATATATATATATATATATATATATATTATACACATTTGCCATACATATCTGTTTATAGTACATATCTATATATTATACATATCTGCCATATACATCTGCTATACATAATATATGCATCTGTCCACACCTCCTCATTCAACAGTGTAAAGTATTTAAATACTCTCAATGTATTCCACATATGTATATATTTCACATCCTCAAATCTTTATTGTTGTTATTGTAAATATTTTTCTCTCTTTTTGCACTACTTTATTTATCTTATTCGCACCATGTATGTTGAGTTGTTGGAGGAGCATGGGACACAAGATTTTCATTGCCAACATTTACGTTGTATATGCTGTGCATATGACCAATAAAACCTTGAAACCTTGAAACCTAATGTTTTTTTGGTTTTGGTCTGTGAATTGAGTTGAACATCTTAAAAATATATTTAAATATATAACCTACAAAAATGCGAGCAGTAGCATTTCATCAGTTTGAAAGCGTGGGAGGCAAGAAAAGTGTGTGTTATCAAGTCTTGGCGCTCTTTGTTATCTGTGCTTCAGTGCTTGTTTCTTCAACACATATAAGCATGCTTCCGTTTGGCAGGTGCAGGTGATTATGATTAGATTATATAGGCACGCTACACATTTCTCTGAGATATCTGCCTCCCTCCCAATACATTGTAGATTGTGTAGAGAAAATATACTTTATATAATGATGTGCCAATCACTGATCACTGCTTCAGTTATACATATATGAATGGAATCGTATGAAAGGATGGGGTGATATGAGTATTATAACACATTTTTTTCATTATTTTCATTAAATTGCTAACTATTTTGATTGTGACGTTTGCTGTATTTCATAATCATTATACATATTATTATTAACTTGTTTTTTAATTTAAATGTGGATTTTCATTAGCACTTGTTGTGATACTGTAGCAGATGTGGTATCCCCATCATCATCATCATCATCATCATCATCATCATCATCATCATCATCGTCATCATCATGACTACCTGTTATACATGTATATATTTTTTTCCAACAAAATATAAAAGCATTCCATCTTACATTAACTCGGTATGGAGTCAGTTCATCTCCTCCTATGAATAGCATTCATGCACATTATACTCTGTGTTCAGTATATATGATGACGTAGGAGGTTAAAGTTCCACTCAATACAACAACGTCTCGCAGCTTCCATGCTGCACAGAGGCAAATAAAGGGAACTTAAACAGCTCTGTGTGTGGTTGCTGGTTAGTTGACGAAAGAGTAAAAAGACAAATGGAGCTCACGGCTGATTGTGTATAGAAATTGCTTTGGGTTTTAACTATCGGACTGCTGACTGCGACAAAGAACCACCGGATGAAGGAGCGTTCACAGGTGAAACGCTAGTTAGCATTAGCATGTTTGTTAGCTGTATACCTGTCAAACCAGCTGTCAACTTGATGTTAGCTCACACCTAATATTTTTAGTCTGTTAACCAGTTTGATATTTTGCCTAAACAAGTAACGACCCTACACGCCTTTTGTGGGCCTAATGCAGTCTAATGAAACGAGTTGTGTCATTTAAGTTATACCCTCATGTTGTTTGTTTGCCAGCTGATTAGCTAGCTTGCTAACGTGAGAAATTAAGCTAGCTGTCTTTAAGCAATTGCGTCTTTAATTCGTGTAATTTGAGGTTGAATCCCATACTTAAAGCCACATCGTTGTGGAAACAGAAACACGATTCGTCCACGTCTGTTTTAACCTGGAAGGAGTACGTTAGCCGTGTTGTGTTTGCCAACTCAACTCTTTGATAGAGGCTAGGCTAACTTTAGGGTTTCAATGGGCCAAGTGATACGAAGTTAGTCTTACCCTGATTTTGTTTTAGTGTATTTTTTTCAAAAAATGTTCGGTCACTTACTGACACAAATGTGGTCAAAGACCTTAAGTAAGTTGGAATATGTTGTAGGAGCTAGACAAAAAAAACAAACAAACAAAAAATACAAATGTTTTGCTTGATCAGCAGGATAGCATACCAACAACCTTAAGCCACCAGGTTATCACAGGTTCCCCAAGCTACACTGATTATAATTCTGTATGTTCAGTGGCATTTGCAGATCAGATTAAAAACAAAAATGTTGTTGTGTGGAATAAATTGGGCATTTTTGGGACACTAAAGACAAATACTCATTCAGGTTTTAGTTTGATAAATATACATGCTGAAAGTCAAATATCTAAAACATTAGATATTTAAATACATTAAAATGTCTTTTTTGACACACTTGATACTGACAAATTAAGGTACTTCATCATATTGATCCAGCAATCATGTACAACTAATATCTATATAAAATAATAAAACTTGTGGCCTTATACATGCAGATACAGCCCCGGAAAAAATCAAGAGACCACTCCACATTTTTCTAAAATCTTTAACTCTACATGTATGGCAGCCATTCCAGCATCTGTTGAATTCCAACTCAGAGACAAATTGACAGTAGTTTATAGAATACAATAAAAATAATAATAATAATAATTGAACTCAAAGATATCCCCTTAAATAGAACAAAAAAAAGTGAATCTGATAATGCTGAAGTGGTCTCTTAATTTTTTCCGCGACTGTATATTATTAGACTATTCATAATTTCTATGAAGAGTTCTATATTTCTATAGTCTCATGGTATGCATGGTCAAATCAACCCAAGACTTACAGTAGACCTTTGGTAGTGTTCTACTTCTCACAGGTCTATTTGTTGCTTCTAGATTATCTTGCTGATCAAAACTTGCAAGTATGATAAACATATGTTTCCAAAGTTCTTAAATACTGCAATATTCCAAAATCAATGGAAAAATTTGCTTTGTTTTTTTGTCAAATCACCCTTCTGTTGCTAATTTCCTGGTTTTCTCACAAAATTACAGTATCAGTGCACCCCTCTATTGTCCCTGAGATGTGCATAGTTTTAAAGAAATGCTTAATCACTTACTGGGATGAGAGTAAATGTTCCTTTGGTTGAACGACAGTCAAATATTTTCTTTTAGGATGGCGGGAGTGTTCGACATAGACTTGGAAACTGAAGACCTCAGCGATACAGAGGTCTGTATGCACCTGTCATTGTTACGTCTATGTGAACTACACAGGAACATGAATAGTATTAGTTTGCCTTCGCCCAGGTTGTTTGTTTTTTAGAAAACATTTGAAATGCATGATACTCTATGCATAAAACGTACACGTTTTATTAAAAAGTTCAGATTTGATACACTGCCTCAATTAACTCTAAAATGTGGAATACATCTCTGAGTTTTTAGGAGAAATATGGCTAATATGTAAAACTAAAACAGAAAAACATTTGAACCTTTGTCTAACCTCATTGTCTTGCTATTGTAGGATGATGTCTGTGACTTGACTGTAACAGAACCAGAGAAGTAAGTTGAATTTACCGTAAAACCTACAAAATGGTATGCTGATGTAGTGCACAAAATGTATTTTTAACTCATGCTGCTATTGTTCTGTGTCATGCTCATCCCAGTGTGCAGACGGAGGAGGTGGAGTTGACCAGTGAGAGTGTCAACAGAGACAGTGAGAGAGTGGGACCGGACTGCTTTGAGCTTCTAACCGTGCTCGGAAAAGGAGCCTATGGCAAGGTGTGTGTGTGTGTGTCAGTGTTTACCTACCCAGATAAACTCTATATAAAATATCCCTTTCTGCGCATTTTTACTTCACATAGTACTTTATTCTGTACATTTCACTGGAATTTCTCCTGATATGACTACATTTAAAAACATTAAACCGGATTAATTCATCACAATTTAAAATCAAATTGTCTCCTTTTCAGGTTTTCCAGGTGAGGAAGGTTCAAGGTGCCCAGACTGGAAACATATTTGCCATGAAGGTCCTGAAAAAGGTACGTTGTCCCATCCCACATCTCTCCTCTTAAACACAAAATGTAGGATAAACCATACACAAAGAAGTCCCCCTCTTTATATTTCTCCTTCTTTTCCATGGCAATGTGTTCGTTTTTTCCTTTAGGCGAAGATAGTGTGTAATGCTAAAGACACAGCCCATACACGAGCAGAGCGGGAGATCCTGGAGACCGTGAGACACCCGTTCATCGTGGATCTGCTCTACGCCTTCCAGACTGGGGGAAAACTCTACCTCATACTTGAGTGTCTGAGTGGTAAGACTGAGTGGATGTGGGGGGGTGAAAACATATAAAGGGATTAATGTTATGCGTATAGAATGGGAAGAAGGTTATCTAATGAAACAAACCCATCTGTACTGTTTATCATCAGGAGGTGAGCTGTTCATGCAGCTGGAGAAGGAGGGAATCTTCATGGAGGACACTGCTTGGTAAGGATACATATTCCAGGGGAAATGCTTGCAAACCGTCAGGAAAACCTGCACAAAATCTTGAAAAACAGCAAAAGATGCTAATTTCTTTTTCTTAAGCCAGACAATTCTGCTCTGTTTTACTCTTAGTTATCATTGAAATTTAGAGTATATCATTCTGCCGCTCTTTGTGTCTGTGTGTAGTTTCTATCTAGGAGAGATCACAATGGCTCTGGGTCACCTCCACTCTAACGGGATCATTTACCGAGACCTCAAACCTGAAAACATCATGCTTAATCACCAAGGTAACACACACAACTTGGAAATAAATGGGCCTTGTAAAACCTTTACTAAAACCCAGAGTGATCATAAATACATTGGTATCGGAGGTGCGGTCATTTTTTACTGTTGACCTTGTAACCAAAACCAAAGCTCAATGGTAACGGACGTGGAGAGATATCTAGAATTAATAAAGTCAAAATATATCTTTCAAAATGGGATTAAGGCCAGTCTGTAAAGCATGTACAAATGCCACAGTAGAGACATCAATGTTGCAGTAGAGCCACAAAAAACATACCTGAATCTGAAAATGAGTTTAATATTTGACCAAAAAGGACCTTAAACCACCACATTTATGTATTTTGTTTATTTCTTGTTCCCTCTTTGTGTTCTTTGTAAACCATAGCTTTTTGTTCATCATTTCCCCACTACTAATAAAAAGTTTTACAAACTAACCATGGATAGTTTTAAGAAAATAAGTTTTGTTTTTGTTTTTAGGACACATCAAGCTTACTGACTTTGGTCTCTGTAAGGAATCCATTCATGATGGAACTGTCACCCACACTTTCTGTGGCACCATAGAGTACATGTGGGTATCTGGTTCCTAGATTTTTAATCCCTTTGTGTCCAAATTCATGCTCCTACGATCTCTTAGCTACCTGTTGAATGTGTTGTTATTAGTGTAATACACCAGTATCATTATAGGATAAAAGAGTTTGTCCTATACAAACTCAAATGTAACTTAAACGTTGTGTAATTGTTAAGCACTATGTTTTTGAATCATTGAAACTATTTACCATGATTCTGCCCATATCACACATATCCTCACATATTTCTTTACTCCGATTACTTCCTCACTTTCTGTTCGTTCTCTGTGTATCTTTTTCAGGGCTCCAGAGATCCTGACCAGGTCGGGTCACAACAGAGCCGTAGACTGGTGGAGTCTCGGAGCCCTGATGTACGATATGATGACCGGATCGGTAAGCGCGAAAGGAGAAAAATAAACGTGATAACATAAATCTTTGTCTGGAGACACAAATGGGCTTTAATGGTTTCAACCATTGAGCTTTATCAGTGGTAAAAGCATGTAGCTGTTAAGAATTGCCTTTTATTCTGGGAAAGTCTAACTTTTAGAATAGACATTTATTGGTGATCCTCTTTATTGTCGCTTTGATCCCTAATTATAGATAACCGATAGCAGTAGTTTTGATCTATTTTTTACTGTAAATAATGTCCCTGTGATTCTCCACCAGCCTCCATTCACAGCTGAAAACAGGAAGAAGACCATGGATAAGATTCTTAAGTGTAAAATCAATCTGCCTCCATACCTTACCATTGATGCCAGAGACCTCATCAAGAAGGTAAGTAAGACACACAAAAGAGGTAGAACTGGGTGTGACAATGAAAATGAATGATCTGTCCAAGTAGCAGGAGGTAAATGATGAAGAGCAGTGGACAAAGTAGAGAGCCCTGCGGGGCACCGTGGATAGGAAAAGTCAACCTTTTGGGTGCTTTTGAAAACGTTTAGAAGGTCCAGGAGTTACAGTGGGGCAAAAAAGTATTTAGTCAGCCACCAATTGTGCAAGTTCTCCCATTTAAAAAGATGAGAGAGGCCTGTAATTTGTATCATAGGTATACCTCAACTATGAGAGACAAAATGAGAAAAGAAAATCCAGAAAATCACATTGTAGGATTTTTAATGAATTTATTTTCAAATGATTGTGGAAAATAAGTATTTGGTCAATAACAAAAGTTCATCTCAATACTTTGTTATATACCCTTTGTTGGCAATGACAGAGGTCAAACGTTTTCTGTAAGTCTTCACAAGGTTTTCACACACTGTTGCTGGTATTTTGGCCCATTCCTCCATGCAGATCTCCTCTAAAGCAGTGATGTTTTGGGGCTGTCGCTGGGCAACACGGACTTTCAACTCCCTCCAAAGATTTTCTATGGGGTTGAGACCTGGAGACTGGCTAGGCCACTCCAGGACCTTGAAATGCTTCTTACGAAGCCACTCCTTCATTGCCCTGGCAGTGTGTTTGGGATCATTGTCATGCTGAAAGACCCAGCCACGCTTCATCTTCAGTGCCCTTGCTGATGGAAGGAGGTTTTCACTCAAAATCTCACGATACATGGCCCCATTCATTCTTTCCATTACACGGATCAGTCGTCCTGGTCCCTTTGCAGAAAAACAGCCCCAAAGCATGATGTTTCCACCCCCATGCTTCACAGTAGGTATGGTGTTGTTTGGATGCAACTCTGCATTCTTTCTCCTCCAAACACGACGAGTTGAGTTTTTACCAAAAAGTTCTATTTTGGTTTCATCTGACCATATGACATTCTCCCAATCCTCTTCTGGATCATCCAAATGCCCTCTAGCAAACTTCAGACGGGCCTGGACATGTACTGGCTTAAGCAGGGGGACACGGCTGGAACTTCAGGATTTAAGTCCCTGGCGGCGTAGTGTGCTACTGATGGTAGCCTCTGTTACTTTGGTCCCAGCTCTCTGCAGGTCATTCACTAGGTCCCCCCGTGTGGTTCTGGGATTTTTGCTCACCGTTCTTGTGATCATTTTGACCCCACGGGGTGAGATCTTGCGTGGAGCCCCAGATCGAGGGAGATTAGCAGTGGTCTTGTATGTCTTCCATTTTCTAATAATTGCTCCCACAGTTGATTTCTTCACACCAAGCTGCTTACCTATTGCAGATTCAGTTTTCCCAGCCTGGTGCAGGTCTACAATTGTGTCTCTGGTCTCCTTTGACAGCTCTTTGGTCTTGGCCATAGTGGAGTTTGGAGTATGACTGTTTGAGGTTGTGGACAGGTGTCTTTTATACTGATAACGAGTTCAAAAAGGTGCCATTAATACAGGTAACGAGTGGAGGACAGAGGAGCCTCTTAAAGAAGAAGTTACAGGTCTGTGAGAGCCAGAAATCTTGCTTGTTTGTAGGTGACCAAATACTTATTTTACAGAGGAATTTACCAATTAATTCATTAAAAATCCTACAATGTGATTTCCTGGATTTTTTTTCTCATTCTGTCTCTCATAGTTGAGGTATACCTATGATAAAAATTACAGGCCTCTCTCATCTTTTTAAATGGGAGAACTTGCACAATTGGTGGCTGACTAAATACTTTTTTGCCCCACTGTATGTAAAGACCTTTTCTGTGATACTTAAGTCTTAAGTTATTATCCATTAAACACACGCACCTTGCTATTTAGGGAAAGGGTGTTAAACAGAGCAAATTTAACATGTGGTTCAATTTGAACTGGCTGGGGTGCTTTGACAAGGGGGCGAATATAGATAAGTTAAATTCAACACAAATTCATATATCTATCTGGACCTCTCTATCTTCATTATTATTTTCTTGGTGAGAATCCTGAAAATAAGTGATTATTTTCAAACGTTGCTATTATTGTGCACAATCATCAACCTTTAAAGTGACTTGTGCAACTCTTTTTATTTATTTCTTTCAGTTGTTGAAGAAGAGTGCATCCCAAAGACTTGGCTCCAGTAAGGAAGACTGTGCCGATATCCAGGTACCCCATTGCAAGAAATATTCACCCATACGCTTTTTACCTGGTGTTAACATGGTTTCGTCGTTAAGCCGAAATAGACCAAATCTATGTGTAAAGGCACCTAAGATATTTTGGAGAGTTGATCATTTTAAACTCAATGTATGATTGAGTAAAGGCATAAATCACACACACATTATACTTGTCATAGATGCACTCTGATAATAATGATGATTGAAATGGTGGCCAACTTCAGGCACAACCAGAGCTTGTACACAACAGGACATAGACACACAGTTCACTCTTAAGGGATTCATCTACATCTCAGACATGAAAAAAACATGTATTTTCCCTTCTGTTCTGCTGCAGAAACATCCGTTCTTCAGGCATATCAACTGGGATGACCTGCTGAATAAGGTCGTAGAGCCGCCTTACAAGCCACGCCTGGTAAGTAGCCTATTGTGATGTCAAATTGCTTGTTAGTTAATAATCAATGCAGCCATTCACCTTATAAAATAAAACGTTTGTCTCTACTCTGTGGCTACATCTGTTTTCCTTTGTGTCCCTGTAGCAATCGGACGAGGATGTGAGCCAGTTTGACACCAGATTCACTCGACAGACACCAGTGGACAGTCCTGACGACACAACACTCAGCCACAGTGCAGAGCTCGCTTTCGCTGTGAGATTTCTTTCTTCACGTGGGGGCTATAGAGTGATGATGTATTTTGTAGGCCGACCTGGAAGTTAGCATCCTGCGACTCCCTTGACAAAAAGCAGCTGGATTAAATGATATTACTTGTTTAACGGTATAATCTCCACGTTATAACGCCACCTTTTTATTTTTGAAGCGTAAATGTAATTGCCAGATGTAAAAAGCTAACGTTAGGCTTTAAACAAACTACATCAGGGTTGCATGACAGCGCCAAACTAAAGGCGGTCTCGTGTCGGTGTCATGACATTCAGTAGTCTCATTTAGTCACTTTAACCTTCATTTTGTTGACGCACGGAAACTTTGAAAATGTACCACTATGGTATTTACAGACGCATTTTATGTCGTAGAACAAAACTTTAATATTTTCTCAAGCTTGTGTTAACCACAGACCTAATTTCAGGCTTCCTAACAGAGACATTTAAAAAAAAAATGCTGACTTTCAGACAAGGGAATCAGAAGAGAAATGCTGACTCATTCTGGTTTTTAGGACCCAGTCTTGCACTAGTCACTGCCTACATCAGTGCACTGCAGTCTTCTATTTTAGTACTGTATTATAAAAATGCCTGTTTTAATGAAAAAGCCAATAATATGGTAGCATCTAATGATCCTTTCCCATCAGGGTTTCACCTACGTGGCTCCATCCGTCCTAGAGAGTTTAAAAGAAGGTTTCTCATTCGAACCCCGAACACGACCTGTACGCCGACACAACAGCAGTCCACGCACACCCATCAGGTAACACACACACACACACACACACACACACACACACACACACACACACACCATCTTTGTTGACGTCAAGATGATGAATTTGTTTATTTACCTTTTCTAACTATTCATTTTTTTCATGACTTCTCCGTCTTTTAATTTTAGTCCTATGAAATTTTCCTCGGCGGGACCTTTCAAGACCAGCATGGACAGAGAGCATGATGTTTTCCCTCCCACCTCACCACCAGCAGCTTCAGGTCATGCCTCACTGGAAAACGGAGGGGCCAGTCAGCCGATCCGGACTCCGGCAAGGAACAACAAGCAGAAGGGACACCGGAGATGAGGAGAAATCTTTCTAACAGCCAGCCTGCGATGCAAATCATTGGTCAGATTAAACATTTTCATAGTAAATGGACAGTTTTTTTTTGCACTGGTTTCCTGATTTTTATTTGGTGTGGTTTAACTTTGGTGTGGTTTAACTAAAGCCAAAATCAAGTGGAACGTTTTAATTGTTTTACTGCTTTTCTCTCGCATTCATTTATGAAACAGATAAGTTATTATTATGGGGGCTTTTGTTCTGTTTGTCATCTAGAGGAAGATTACTCCACACAGATTCACTGGATCAATGTTTTTTGCTTTTACTTTGATTTGTCTCAGGTGGTTACAGTATTGAGATAAGCTTTAAAAGAGGCCATATTATGCTGTTTGGGGTTTTCCCTTTCCTGTAGTGTGTTCTATAGGTTTCTGTGCATGTAAATGGTCTGCAAAAACTAAAATCCAAAAGTTTCTCTCGCACACACTCCCCCCTGCCTCCTTTGTTTCATCTGTAAGATAAACATCACATGATAGGCTAAGGGGCAGGACATCTCTAACTTGTTGATCAATCATAACACAGTTGGCCAGCAAAACAATCAGTGCAGACTGGGCTCTGGGGTCAGACAGAGGGTGAAAGGAGGTGCTGCTGCACAGGCAGTATGAGAAATATAAACTCATACTGAACTTTTTGAACATAAGGATTCAAAGACTTTTATTTACTTAGTTATATAAGACATAAAACTAATACAAAATAAAATACTGCAAGAAGAAACCGAGTAGAATTGAATAGTGTAGATTATGTTGAAGACCAAAGTGCAAGTAATGAAGATGAAGTACACTATATACATGTCATTAAAATAAATAAATAAATACAATAAGCCAAATAAATGGAGGCACAAAATACAAATATGAACCTGAAAATGAGCATCATATGTCCTCTTTAATTTACAGCGTCCATATATCTGCACTTATAGTTCACACTGTGGCACTAATAAGTGGGGAAACAATCACATAACACAAAAAAAGAAGAACACATGTTTCTTCACCAACTTCACTCAATCTATCACGAGCAGTGAGGTTTAGGTAAATGATTGGTAACAGTGTTTCATGTACATGCTAGAACAATCACTGTAAAGGGAAGCTGTTGCATAAAGCTTTCTGGGTTTAATTCATTAGCCTTGATTAGTACACTAGAGTCGGAATGAACTGTGAAAAGGACCTTTAGCCATCGGGTTAAGTTAAAATCACAGACTTAGATTTGTTCATATGTTTTGGGTGGGACTATATCATATATCTACTGAATTAAAGGCTGCATCGCACAAGAAGGAAGAAGTATTTACAAATGAACCTAAGTGAGCTTTTCTTTGTGAAAATAAGCTAACAGTTATCAGTGTTTCTCATTTCTCTGAGCTTTCTTAACAGAATCTTCAGAACTACTGCCAAAGCTTTGAACACATCCTGTTATATTGTACAAAAAGTCTATATTCAAATACACTTGACAAGAGGGTTATATTTTATTTAGTAAGTAGGCTGAGTAAAGACATTGTTGCCTAAAATATTCCCCATTTATAACAATTAAAACATTACGTTCACATTAACACATACCTGAATATAGTTAATACAATGTACAGTCAAGGCAGAATGTTAGAAGCTGTCCTCTAGAGAACTAAATATAATGTGTAAAAAGTATTTTGCGTTACTAAACAAACTATTTTTGCACATAAAACACGTAAAATTGTATTTTAAAAAACCCCAAAATGTAAGTCCTACATATTATAAAGAGTTTGAATGTTGTTGCCTGACATAATCATAAGGAGGGATGCTGGGTTACGTCAAACACTAGTTCAGCAGCAGATGGTTCACAGGTTATGAAATCAATGATGCCAAAATCTTCTCAGTCTATCGATTGGGATTTTTGTATTTCTGTTTTTAGCATAATAGTTCATAGTTTGAAGTAGACACAAGCAGACCCTGGCCCATGCCACTGTCTTGTTACAGGACAATAAAAAAACATTTAGTCTTACATGATTCCTAAACCAAATACTTATGGCTACTGAGAGGAAATTGTCTTCAGAAGGGATTGTGAGTGCACTTTAATCAGGTTACATTATGTTATGGAAATAAAGTAAATGTTTAACTTTTCATTAAACTGTGAACTATACAGCTTTCAAATCATTCTCATCTAGCCAGTAATGTACAATTAGACATAATGGATAAGTTTCGTTTGGATTAAAGAGGTGGGAAAGCTCTTATATTAATATGCTTATATTTGTTGGCTTAGTCATGCATTAGGTTTAACATGTTGCCTCTGTGTCATTTGGGTGTTCACTGGAGAAAACAGGTGTAAAGTATCCCTTGAATAGCATAGAGACCCAAAGTGTTCAATATATCATCAATGAATAATACATCTTGAAAAAAGTAAATGTAAAGATGTTCATGTTCCACAGAAGATACAACCCTAATTACGATCTTCTGACTTCTGATGCATTACACATTTTTGAACAGACATTGTATTATAGAGGATGAATCCTACTGATTTTGGTTATTCCTTAACTTTTCCTCTGTTGCCACCTGGAGATTGACATTTCTCCAAGAATTCCCAATCCCTGCTTATTAATCAGCCTGAGCTGTATTTTGTGTTAATGCCAATTAGCAAACGTTAGCAGGCTAATCTGAGATGTTAAGCATGATACAGATTGCAGACTACCTTCTTAACATCAGCATGTTAGTATTACAATTGGTATCATGCTAACAAGCTGACTTTGGCATTTAGCTTGCAGCTGCTGGCATGGCGCAAAAAACTGCTGCAGTTAAATAAAATTGACCAGCAAAGAAATAATATTTCCTAACAATGAGCTTAGTTTTTTTGCATTTTTCAAGTGAGCAAGATATGTATTAAAATATCATAGTATGTTTTGTCTGTATTATTCATATGATTAATTCCTAATATACTCTGTAGGTATTTAATATTGAGCACATTGGGTCTCTATAGAATCTAAATTCCTGTTTTCCTGCTTTGCTGCTCCTGTAGGAGCGCGGAAAATGGGTTTCACATTTGATATCTTCCTTTCGTATGCAGTTGGTACAGTACATGATTAATGCTAATGTGCCTGAAACTGTCACAGTGCATTGTTTCTAGTGACATTTCAACTACGGATACATTATTTGTTACTCGAGATAAAAGGATATGGGGATCTGTTTTTGTTCTATTTTGTCTCTACTCCAAGTTGCCAATCTTCTTGAAATTTGCAGTTGCACAGCTGGAACAACTGTTAAATAATCTTCAGTTTCTGTATTTATTTACAAAATTAAGGAATAATTCTAGAGTGATTTTAAAGTGCTAAACTATACGTTAATGTTGTGATGTTTTAAGATTTTCTTCTTTTTTTTCTGATGAATGTGTTCAGAATAAAGATCCAGTAATTGCTGAATTGTTCCATTAAGAATTTTATTCATACATGCTAATTGAACTGATTGGTTGAATATATTCCCTAATTTAAAGTGTCCAGGGTAAGACTTGGAGGTCAAAATGAGGTTGAAAAAGATTGTAGATTATGAATGTGACTATGGCTCTATGATGAGCACATCTCTTTGCTTGTTGCTCAGAACACTGGAAGAGGAATGTGATCCCGCACTTAAAGTGTGGGAAGCTCTGTCTCATGAGTATGACTTATGTTTACATCAGGTCTTGAGAGTAGACAGAATATGTTTGTTCTGCTCTCAACAGGCTCATCATTGGTCCCAAATACCTAACTAAAACCAATAACAAATGATGCTTTACCATTGAGAACCCCACTCTGTCCCCGTTCCCACACATTTGCAAACTTGGAGTCATTTCAACAGAAACCTCCTATTTGAACACCATATCAACCACATCACCAGAATCGCCTTTATCCATTATCCAGATGAAGTTGTTTTTTAGTGGAGTGGTTCATAAATAGTGAATAATAAATCATGCAGGTCCGGAAGAGTTGTAGAACGGCAAATGTATGCCTTTGGTTTTAAATGGGCAACAGTATTTTAAAACAAATATTTGATAAGTTATCCAAGACTCATTGATAACTTTTTGTATCTACATCAAGTACAGCTATATGGTAAATACCATCCGGTCGACCTTCACAGAAAAGCTGCTTGACTTTGTTTGTGATCTTTGCTTACTGATAAGGAAGCCACTTGTTTCATTTCCCAGCTACTAAAATCAGCAGGTGCTTCTTAAGGTCACTGACTTATGTCACCTAGAAACAAAAAAATCCTCCCACAAAACAACATGAAACAAAGTCAACAGTCATAAGCACTCGCCTTTTAATTATCTCAAATCACACGGTTGTTACTTTCCGAGGATTTGGGAACAATACAGTATTCTTACTGGTGCTATTGTTTCCAACTTTTTCGGGAAACTACTTGATTAAACAGTGATAGATTGAGATCTGGTTGCAAACATGCTGATTAGTTAATCACAAGCATGTTAAGTACACATCAGACTGATATGTGTTAGCGTGATGTGGGACTATAAAGTCCAGAACTGTGTGAGATCTCCCTTCAGAAGACTATCCCTCATTCATCGTATCAGGTAAGCCTTTTTGCTGCCGTCTTTGCCTCATCATAACCATAAAAAGTGAGAATCTGTTAGATAAACATTCTTTTTTTTATGGCAGGAACGTGTCACCATGAAGTTGTCTCTCGTCCTGTGTCTTCTCCTTGCTGTTGTCCTCTCTGTTAGGGCTAAAGGTATGTAAACTCAAAATGACATTAACGGTTAATGTCTTATTTCTTGTCAAATAAATCAAAATGAATAACCACAATTTAGGAGATTTTACTCAATATTTGTATCTACCTCTGCATTATATACTGTTTTACTTTATTGTTTTTGTTCTAATTATTTATTATTAGTTTTGCTTCTCTTTGTATTTTGCTGCTGCAATGCAAACATTTCCCAGTTTGGGATTAATAAAGTACTTCTGATTCTGATTCTAATTAATATTCAACAAAATGCTACACATACAGCATGTGGGAAGAATTAAATGATATTCCCGTTTTATTATGATGTCCTTTCTGCTTATACATGCATTTTCTCTAATATTAAACGGGGCCACCCCTCTGGTTGCAAGTATAGGAATAATTATATAGAAGTCTCTGAAAAAATGACAATACTTCTCATTATTAATACCAGCTCAGAGAACATTTTCCACACAAGTTTTGAGTTTCAATCTATTGTACTTTTTAATTTAGCATGATATGCATAGTCATAATAATAGTCATAGTCAGGTCATAATAAGAATAAACAGACAATAAAGCAGGGTGTGCCAGGCAAGTGATTGTTTGCTACCACACATTTGTCTAGTTGATGGTTGTCCGTGATCTCATCTGAGTAAATATCAGATTTACTTATGTTTTAAAACAAGCAAAACATGTTGATTGGTGGCAGATTTTACATCATATTCTTTCTTTTCCTTCGCAGTGTTAACCAATGTAGAGGCTGTCACTCTCACTACAACCCCGGTCCCTGTCACTACGGTCACGGGGCTTTACAATGACACCACCTCCACTATTTCAACTACTACAAGGCCCCCTACAGTCACAGCAACTCCACCTATCTCTTCTCCATCAACAACAACACCAGTTCCGACTACACAAGCTCCCCTCTCCCCGAGCCAGATAATGTGTCCAAAAGGATGGAAGCTGTTCCAGGGACGTTGCTACATGTATGTGAATAGCGACTTGACCTGGTCCCAGGCTCAGGTAAACACTCAACAAGGCTACAGCCACCCCACCCCCCAAAAAAAATGTCTGTAGTAAATGCATTCATTGCTTCAAAGGCAAATACTACATTTTTTACATGACAATGTTAGCCTTTCTTTTACTGGTTACTTATTTACTTAATCTTTACAGCCATCTGCAGTCTCTAACCGGAGGGATGTTGTACATGGTCAAACCCCAATTAGCCCCTATTTTAATGAGAGCAGGTAGAAATGTGGTTGTGAGTAGCATGATATGATATGATGATGGTAGGATTTCGAGAAAAAACGCAAAACAAATCCAAACTAAATAGATATATCTTAAATGAAGTGAACTGACGACCCCTGACTAAGTGAAATATATTTGATGGATACTTCATATTATATTCATTGCATAACAATAACGGTACAGAACAACTTATAAACGGTAAAATTACTTGTTATGCTCCTCGTGACCATCCACTATTCAGACCTTTATGTTTCTCTTTTTGTTTTTTGATGATTTCTTCTCCTCCAACAGTCCAACTGTGCCGCGGTTGGGTCCATGTTGGTTTCCGTCCACAGCACCCAGGAGTATGGTTTCCTCCAACGACTCACCTCCAACTATAATTCAGAGGTTTGGCTGGGTGGCTTCTACCTACAGGTACTTACCATTTAATGATGTAGTAATATGAGTCAATAGCAGTAGCAATAATAATCCACAGCACCACAAAGAAATAAAGGTATGTGAGACAGAGAGGAAAATTAAGTGTTTAAGTAAGTTCTTCATGTTTTCAGATGAGTTTTACACTGACTTTGCTTTTGTATTGTGTCTTGTAAAGGAATCTATCTTTCTGTGTGTGGATGCTTTGATGGACACACACATTTAAATTAATATATTCTAAAAAAAACACTATTCATGTCTTGTATGATTATATGGGTTTATGATACCTACACATCACTGATGTGATTTTTGAAGCACAAATGCTATTTCCAGAAGTAAAAGCTAGTAAAAGTCCTGCCTGTTTGGCTGTGCGTGATAACATCGTCTCATATTCGGCTTGATGACGTAGGTAACCCGAAATGGTAAAATGCGAACTTATGTCTATGTTTTAGGGTCAATCTTTCTGGATTATGGGTATTTGCATCGGAAACATAGAGAAAGTTTTACATCATAAAGTAATATTGAATCATTGTTTCCATTCTGTATCTTACTCTTAATGCTGTTGCTTTAATGTAATGTCTTGATCATTTTGATTTTTGATTTGACGATTTTAAAATAGGACTCCCCTCTACAACAATTCTGATGATGTTGTGCTTTCATTCCAGGACCAGTGGTTATGGCTTGATGGTTCCTGGTTTTACAACAACACCTGGGCCAGCCATTCAGAAGACAGCAGTAACCCCTGCCTAATGCTAAATTCTAATGGTGAGAAAATACAAACATAAGTAAGTAGCCGGATGTCCCTCAACCTGTAGTTGCCAGATGTGTTGGTGTTCTCCAGATGCCATCATGTGGTCCTTTGCCATGAACAAAGAAGTTCAACTCTGCTTCCATACTAAGATTTTTAGATTGGAGCCATAGGTTCTAGAACACTATTCAGTTTTTATACTGCACTGCACCACCATTTCAGAAGTAGATCCTGGTTGTTCTCCTAGCTTTGTTGAAGGAAACGTATGAAGTTGTTTTATTTAAATGTTTTGTTAATCCAGTGACGTAATGATGAAAATGCAAGTTATATTTGAGGCGAATCTGCAAATCCTAGGCAACATTAAAGCTTCATTTATATGAAAAGGTTCTTTGCTGGCGTTGCCACTGAGAATGGAACAACATGGAAGTGCTAGACATGGCATTGAGCAACACTCAAAATTGTTTCCGAGCGTTGTGCTCAAGTTCAAATGATTTCTACTTTTACTTCGATTGCCGCTAACCTTTCGATTCGCAACCATTCAGATTACTGCTGGGCTAAGCAGTGCAAGCTAACAGGGTAAGTAACCATAGAAGTGTAACTTATCTGACTGTTTTCACAGCAAGGCACTGCGCCCAACCTGGCATGCCCAGTATAAACTATTATGTAGCTCAACTGAAACCAGCCACAACCAGGGTGGGAATTTCACGGCGGCCATGACGGCCATGGCCTTCATTGCCCCTCGGTCTGGCTGTGATGCCCCGAAAATAATTGTACGTCCTACGGCCACCATGGCCTTTGTGGCCCTGATACTGTTAAAATCGAAGTTGCCTTAAAAGCGTCAGAGCGGTGGTCTGGGCTCTGAACTGCATTAGTCCTTGTAGCTTGGATTGGTTGCACGCACCTCACACCTCATCATCGCATCATTCAATCATCATTGCAGCGTCTCGCTATAAGAATACAAGGAGGCCTCGTGCCTGTTTTTGTCCGTGAGTTTATTCACTTCTGAGACAGGTTACTGTCGTCCGGAGCCACGCCAAAACAACAAAGAAGAACGTTAATTATTACTCGTACACATATACTCTATACCGTTAGCTCTCCCTTAGCATTCCCCCGTCTCTCTCTCTCTATGAACCTCCCTTCTCCTCACCCAGTGGCGTTTTTATTTGTACAAAACTGGTGGGGCACGAACAACTTGGATATATAAAGGCTTCTTGTACCTCAATACATGGAATAAAGAGTGCTATCACAAAGCAAAACTTAACAATAACAATGACCGTGATGCCTCAGCATGAAAACATCAGAGTGTAGGAAAACACAGACACTCGTCACCATGGTTACAATAGCAATCGATCCATCGATACATAAACTATACT
This sequence comes from Eleginops maclovinus, assembly GCF_036324505.1. Classification (NCBI taxonomy): domain Eukaryota; kingdom Metazoa; phylum Chordata; class Actinopteri; order Perciformes; family Eleginopidae; genus Eleginops; species Eleginops maclovinus. The sequence goes on along the minus strand of NC_086353.1, from coordinate 19,559,889 downwards.
TCCGCTCACCAAAGCTCCAGCAGATGGTCAACTTCTTTCATTTTCTGTTTGTATTATTTACCGCTGGTGATGTAGTCTAAGCCCTCTCGTCTCCTCTGCATAACTACACTTTTCTTACACACACCTACAGCCAATCAGCTCTGACTTATGAGATGATGTTTCAGTGGGGCTGCGAGCGCTTTGCTCCACTTATGATTTATTTTTTGCCGCACACATTGAATGAAAAACTACTCTATTCAATGTGCATTGTAGTAAAAAAGTGATTTGTTTTCCATGTCAATCATGTGTTTTTATTATCAGAAAGTGAAGTTGTTTATTTGTAAGCTCCAAATCCAAATTTTTCCCTAAATGGCCTTTGTGCCCTGGCATGTGGCCTTTGTGCCCTAAAAAAATGTGTGACACAAAAGGCCAAATGGCTTTGCCCTTAAAATGACGAAATTCCAAGCCTGGCCACAACATAAAAAAACATCAGTAAAGACGAGTCTATTCTATAATATTTTATACGTTTTTTTGGGGCAAGATACTAAACCCTGAAATTGCTCCCGATGTCATTGCCAACAGTTTGCAAATTCATTTGAATGGGTGATGTTGAGCTCTTTATAAATGCTGTTAACTTACCATTTATTTCTGGCTAGAAAAACCAAGTTCTAACAATCTCTTATTTGGGTTAACATGTAGGAAACGTATGTTACGATCAATAGGGGGTTCATTCAGAAAGTAATTCATATCTAATGGATGGCCCCGATAGTGACTCTGTGGGAATGATTAAGCTCGCACACATGGACTTCATTTTCAGAATGAAAGATCAAAGCGTTGAGACACTTAAGTGAGTTCAGGCATTTATTATCTGCACAGTTTCATAGAGCTCTGCTCCGTATTTGTCATGACTTGTTTTTCTTCTCCTCTTCTCCATAGAGGGATACTCCAATTATCAATGCAATAATTACATTCCGTCCATCTGTGTGAAGAACTCTAACGTCCGTAAGTCAATTCATTTCTTAACACGCCAAAAAAACATAGGGGAGATTAACAATGATGTTACAGTGAAGAAAAGATATAGTCAGAATGAGACAGAGGCTTACATGTACATTATCCTTTTTGATACGTTGCATCTTACAAACTATTATTACATGCATATAGCTTTTTTGTACTGTGACATTAACAGCTTGAATCTATTAAGTTTGAGCCTCCACTCACATGTGCTGGTGATGAGTTAAGCTCTTTGGTTTTTAGCTCTGATGCAGATTTGTATTAAGTCAAATCCAAGTAAATAAAAGTATGCAAGTTCTCTCTGCTTTGGGAGACTTTTTGTAACAAATCTGCCTATAAGTATTGACCAGCAGTACAAAAGCGAAGGACAGACAATATATCAAAGGTAAATGTCATGAATTGAATTGTGCAACGTGTATAACTCCCTTTTGTTTGAACCTCACAGCATTGCTCATGGTGTGTCCTTATGGCTGGACGGGGTTCCAGGGCCGCTGTTACTACCACAACCAGGAAACTTTGAGCTGGCATGACGCTGACGTAAATACACATAAAAACTGCCATTAAAATTCAATCATACATTTATTTTGGCGTTGAAGTATTCACACAAGTAACGTGTTATTGTTTTTACTTTGTATTCCCTTAAGATTCAAAACATGGCCCAAAACACAATTGTATAAATGCGCTGCACTTCAAATACAAAAATGCTGCAAAACACTGCGAAAAGCTCACAACAGAAACAGAAACAGGGACACTATAAAGTGATGCTCACAGCTGGGACCGGTGCACTTTCTGATGTTCAGGGATTATAAAGTTGGCCAACTGTCTCAGTTGGCAGAGTCTGTCTCATATTTGTAAGTTTGTATGTACACTGTATTTGAAATTAATATTTGACTCAAATCATCTTAGCCTGGTTTAAGGAATCACCTTTCAGAAGTGGGAACTGACAATTTGGATTTAAGATGAAACAAGGACTTAGAGGTTGAAGGGCTGACACTCAGCTTTATTCAATGGTATACACATCCAACTTTAAGGGAATGATTCAGATTTGTAATTCATTTTGCTTCCTCTGCCTTTAAGTGTCTAAACAATCACTTATCGCAGATTTCAATACAAAAGGGAGCTTCAAGTCTAATACAACAGACACATGTAATAGTCAAACTGATTTTAGTTTCCCTCCTATCACTGTTTCCCATTTTGTCCAACAATCGCTTTTTTTCCCTCTTCTCTCCACCAGTCTACCTGTGCTAGTCTCGGGGCAAATCTGGTTTCCGTCCACAGTCTCGAAGAGTATAACTTCCTCTATCAAACTGCTGCTACTACAGCCTGGCTGGGTGGATTTTACCTAATGGTGAGAGGTCTTAGCAATACAATAACCATTAAGATTTCTGTGTTTGTTAACAGTATTAGAGATGGTCTTCCTTGGATTAAGTATCTTTCCAAAGGCATCTTGGAGCAACTGTTCTGCAACTGTTCTGGGACTGATGTGTGGATTTCCGAGTTTACGTAGGAAGTTTGACATTGGTGGCAATACAATTTTCCTTTTTCTTGCTGAGATGTAAATGAGAACATTTAAGCCACTTCTACCAATAACATTAGCCTTCCAATGTAAGTAACTTGATGAAATACACACATTTAATAGTGAAACAGGATAACATTGTATGAGTGACTATATTTAATTGAAGCTTTGTCCCCAAGTAACATTCACAGACATAAACCATTTGCATATCCTTTAAATAATGGCTAAAAAAAGTTCTAAATAGGTTGCAGTTTAACTGCATTAGTAGTACTTGAAATGATATACATAGCCCATGATCTTCCTCTATACTGAAAGACAGATTGAATACTTCCGTACTGAGATATGCTGTTTTCAGTGCTAAGTATGAATAATGCACGATAAGTACCCGGTAGGTGCACTCACGAATATCAAAAAGTTGAGTGTCAAATGCTGGCTAGCTAGATAGCTAACAGCCAACATCACCCCATCCAGTGAAGGCACAACAGCCATGTGCAATTAAAGAAAACAGAAATATATACCATATACCACCATAAAACTCTTCCTGCACTGTTCACAGTGAACATCACAGCAGTGTACTAAGGTAAGTATCCAAATTGAGACACAGCACATCTAGTGTAATCAACAATATTTGGCAGACATACTAAGCAAAAGTCTATTATCAAACATTTAAGTTAGGCATGATAACATAGCTTTAAATAGTCTTGTTGTCGTCACCAATATATGATTTATCAAACTACTTTTATTGAAACATAACGTTTCTCTGTCTCCCTCCAGGACCAGTGGATGTGGCTCGATGGCTCCTGGTTTTATCAGGGATTTTATGATGATATGTCTCCAGACAGTTCCAACCCATGCCTTTCAACATTTAATTATGGTAAGAACACATTACATAGATTAGGTATATTCCAGTTTAATCCAACCGAATAAAATGCTCACCATTATTGTTTAAAGGAAATTTTAGTTGAACTGTTGAAAAGTTGGTGGTTTGTATATGAGAAAAGTAAGAACTTGTTTTATAATCCATAACCTGTCTAATCAGATCTATGAACTGCATCTTTTTAGATTTTTTTCAGTTTTTTAACGCTCTCTCTTTCTGCCTTTACAGCTGGATGGACCAATTACCCATGTGATGAAATGTTTCCTTCGTTTTGTGTGAAGAATGTGGCGCCGTGAAGAATGTACTTGAGTTATCGTACAGACAGAGTAACGCAAAATTTCAGTCAAAGATGCATTCAACCAAATGTTTTCTTAGCCCAATTGAAATGCAAAGTATCTGTCTTATGCTAATTTCCCATCCAAAATAAAGACGATCTTATCATCCCAGAGTTTCAGGGTAGTTAGTTTTTTTAACTAATAATATGTAGTTTTGTGTGTACATTTCTCTAAAATAAGTATCTCATATTCACGCTGTTTTGCCCAAATACTACATACAACTCAATAGATAATTCTACATTCAATCCTGTTTTTCTAATTTGTAAACTGTCAGTTATTAAAAGAAACACTCACCCTTAGTTAGTTATTTTCACCTAACATTGGCATTGGTATTAGCATGCAATATTGCCAGAATAGTCCAATAATTATTATATTTATAAAAGCATTTCCCCCTGTATGATATATGATCAATAACTGTGAAAATGTATGGTAATTTCACTTATGAAGCCTACAATTAGTAACTGTTGTGATGTTATTTGAAATAACTTACGGTTTGAGGATTGCTCTGTTATCAGACTATGGTAGCCCGATGCCCATTTGTTCTTGTGGTTATGACTCTCATAGGAAAATGTTCCGTTTCTCCTAAAATTCACTGATTCCTTTCCATAGCAACACAGAAACTAACATTTGCGATAACTCCACAGTTCAGGATAATGTTACCATGGGCATCATATTGTTAGAAAAAGTGGTGATGACCCTTTTTTTCAGATAATAAACACTACTGCATTAAACACCCTCTGCAAACAAGAAAAGTGAGATGTACTTTTATTAATCCCTGTGAGGAAATGTGAGGATTCTGCATTTGACCCATCGTAGTGTTAGGAGCAGTGGGCTGCCATATGTACGGCACCCGGAGAGCAGTGTAGGGAACGGTGCCTTGCTCAGGGACACCATGGTAGTACTTGGTCTTTCAGGGAGTTGAGCTGGTGACCTTCCAGTTCCCAGGCCAAGCCCCTAACCACTTTGCCACCACCGTCCCTGCAATACATACATATACATTTATATGCTTGGTTACAATAATTTTTTGACAACTAGTGCAGTAACCATTTGCTGCTCCAAAGCTATTCTATATTCAATTATTAATTATATTAAACATTTCGCAGGTCCAAATTGCACCACTTGGGTCACCAGAAATACACCCAAAAAGTGTGAACAGTCCTCGATGTTGTACATGTGCTGTTCTGCAAATAAACATTTCTGCACACTATGTTCAGAACATTTTAAACAAATGATCTTAATGCAAAGTGGTGGGGACAACATTGGTCATTTCCAAAAGTGGTGTTTACATGTCCTTATGACATCAGCTTACCTTCGTTAGCAACGGTAGCATGTTGCATTGGGAACCTGGAGACGCCAGTTCAAGCACTGAACAGAGAAAGTAGAGATTGTGGAATGGTACTTTGAGAGGTGCTAGTTAAACTCTTGGGCCAAAGGTTCCTTTCAGCAAGGCAAGGACACCCACACTGATCTGATGGGCTATATATACATAAAATACTTGCCAACTACTCCTCCCTTGTGTGCTATGCTGTTTACATGTGAGATGATTGAATTGATTGAATCCTCCAGCCCATTGCCATACATATGATGTCAGCACATGAGGATGCTTCTTTTTTTGTGGCTTTTCTAAGCTGTTTTGTTGCAACTCAACATAACCATCAATAGATTCTAGATGAATTTACCCCATAAATCTGTTTCTTTAGGCAGAGTAAACCAGTGGCTAGTTTGCAAGCCATTTGACATAAAATTAGTTCATTTATACGTTACTGTTTTATTTTATATATATATATATAAAATATATATAAATCCCGCAATCTAATAGAGTGAAATCAAATAAAATGTCGGAGTCATAACATTTGTTCTATTTGAGTTCAATGTGTTCAACACACTTGGATGTGGTGCTGCTTTGTGACATCTGGGTTAATTAAAAAAAAAACATAAATTAAAGAAAATATGCAACCATCTTTGATTTGTCTTTAATACACCATCAATGTTGTTCTGATGAAATATAATTGAGCTTTTTTGAATGTGATGGATACTGCCTAATGATTGTGTTTTTCCTATATTTTCGAATATATTGTGGTTCACTTATTTTGAGAGTTTTGTGACTCAACTGCCTATACATTTTTCAACATTGTATGTTTGTACACTACATTTTTTAACTAGCAGCAGTTGACAAAAGTGTGTAGTATTCCTCTCTGACCAGTTGGGGGAACTAACCAGCCACTGCAGATTTAGTGAGAGGGCTTGGCAATTGTTAAATATTGTATATAAAGTGGCTTTAAACACATTTACTTTATGATGTGGGCTCGACGACTGTGTAGTGTATTTATGTCTCTATATAATTATTGTTTATTTTTATTAGATGTCTTAGTTGAATAATCCATTCCAATTGATAAATTTGCAGGATTCATGATGGCGAATTTTCCTCAGTCAACAAAAAAGTTGACAGAAGGCAAGACGTTAAAAGCTGCAGAGAGAAATCAGCAGAATAAGACTGAAAGGAAATCTTAAAAAACTCTCAAACTTTCCTTTTCTTTTTAATTTACCTGTGAGTTTCTTCCTTCTTCAGTTTCTTTGAGGTGGAGGTTTTCTTTTGTTTCAACCCTAGCAAGTAGTCAAATTAAGGTTTCATTCAAGTGTGTTTATTTAAATGTACTTGGAATATAACATGGAAGCACGCAAACAACCCGTTATGTGGTTATTCGCAGAGGTCAAATGTTTTGGGGAAATACAGTTATTCCAGGGAATTTCCCGTTGTTTATGAGAACTCTGGAGGAAAGGTCCTTTATCTCTATCCCTCTGTAATTCAGTAATTACACTCAGGACGTAACATGAATGAACATTGTGTGTTCATAATGACATGCGTAAAAGGGTTAAAAAACAGTAATAACTGATCAAATAGCTTTAAAGATGTCAGATGCTTTAGGAAAGAGCCTTCACTTTCAAAAAATAGATCCCATTTACTCAATGCAGAAATCCCTGTAAAACTCCATTCGGCATCGTTTCCACAAGCAATGCCACAACATTTATTTCTGTCTTGCATTATTTATTTTTTTGATCTTGTATTGATGACGGGAGATTCTGACCACTGCGCAAAGTCTTCTCCAGCACATCCTAAAGATTCTCAATCGGGTTCAGGTCTGGACTCTGTGGTGGCCAATCCATGTGTGAAAATGATGTCTCATGCTCCCTGAACCACTCTTTCACAATTTGAGCCCGATGGATCCTGGCATTGTCATCTTGGAACATGCCCGTGCCATCAGGGAAGAAAAAATCCATTGATGGAATAACCTGGTCATTCAGCTATAGTCAGCTGACCTCTTCTTTTGGCACATAACGTTGCTGATCCTAGACCAGACCCACTGCAGTAACCCCAGATCATAGCACTGCCCCCACAGGCTTGTGACCTTTTTTTTGTCCGACAGTATATTTAGCTTGTGTCATTTGTCCACAGCAAACAATGTACCTTTGGTCCAGCAGTGGCTCAGTCAGTAGGGGCTTGGACTGGGAATCGTAGGGTCGTGGGTTCAAGTCCCCGAACAGACTTGAGAAAATATGGAAAGTGGACTGCTACTTGGAGAGGTCCCAGTTCACCTCCTAGGCCCTGCTGTGGTGCCCTTGAGCAAGGCACCGGACACCTCCAATCCCCCCTCCCCATTGCTCCCCTGGCACTGCACGATAGCTGCCCACTGCTCCTACTACTAGGATGGGTTAAATGCAGAGGACCAATTTCACTGTGTGTGCTCTGCTGTGTGCATGTATGTGACTAATAAAGAGGGTTTCATCCTCCGATTCTATCAGAGGTTCACATTTTTTGTAGGTAAAGGGATAAGAGATAGAATTGTTTTAAATTTAAAGGAAATGTCTGGTCATTCTATTTGAATCATCAGTTTTCGTACCTACACGTACCTGCCCAACCTAAAAAACTGGACCAGATTAGGCAAGCTTTAAGGTGGGCTACAATTACATCATGTGACACGTCACAATTAGCTCTACTCAGTCCAGCGTAATGCATGCCTGATCCTCAGAGTCTATTCTTAATCTCTTCAGCATCTATTTTCAGCTCCGGCCTTAATCTCAGGGTTTATGTCTGGCTGTGTTGACAAAGATATGAACCTCTAATAGCACATTAGCTTGCGAGCTTTGTATCCACAATTATTAGCTTGGTGATCTGAGGTCAGCTCTGGAGGAAAGTAGACTGCAGACACAAATACTATCATTAATAGAGTGGTGCAGTAATGAGTCCTAAATCACAGAAATGAAATAAAGTTCCTCTCATTGTGTCATCTTGGTTTGTTTTTTTGTTGCTAAAAACTGCTAACATGTGTGAAGAATGTTGTTCAAAAGTAAAAACTTTACAAAGTCTCGGTTTTCAGGCAGTCATTGTTAGACGTAATAAACACTACGTCTATATATCTTTAACGTCTTTATTCCCTTGCCGTACAACTCACATGCTCCCATCAACATTACAACACACCAATAGAGACCGAGAGAGAGATGAAAACACAAGGAGGGAACATATAAGTTAACAGTCATCAAATATGTTCATATGAGTATTCATTATTCCGAACAATAATAAACTAATAAAGCCTTATCAGGACAGATTGGTGAAGGAAAACTTAGTCCTAAAAGCCTGAAAGGACTCAGCGTTCCCTTGTCTTGAAGTCAAAGTTATTTTAGCTTGTTTGTGGTAACATTCCTGAAGTAAAGTATGTGGTTAAAACCAGATACGAGAATTTTGCATTTGACACAACATACGCTGACGACTCAACTTGTGAATGTAAGATGCTTCTATGTGTCACTTGTAATGTTCTGCTAGTCAGTACTTCTACATCAGTAAACGTATGAGTTTAGTTAAGTTATTTTGAAAATGTATTAATACTCATAACAAATAATACAATATGATATATTATGCAAGGTTGAGCTACTCAGTTGTATAGAAATGTTTAAATAGCTGTATTGCCACTGCCATTTTTGTTATCTATTTTAATGACTTTATTTTTCTATTCTTTTATTTGCCCTAGTTTTTTGTTTGTTTATTTGTTTTCTGTCTGCCCTCATAAAATAGGGTGACCAGACGTCCCCGATTTCCGGGGACAGTCCCCGTTTTCAGTGACATGTCCCCGGCTGCTGCTGTCCCCGGATATGTCCCCGAAACCCGAAAATGTTGACCAAACGACACGTTTAGTTGCGCACCCTACTCGCACAGGCTAAAGCCAGCCAGAACAAGTGCCAAGAATGCCCGTCTTTCTGGTCATCTGATTTGTGGAAAAGCTGCACGGTAGAATATTTCTCTTCGGGAGCGCAACCCTGGCCAGAGGCAGCTGCCAGCTACACGTAGCTAGCAGCCTAGTACGCAATTCGTTCATGGTATTCAATGCATTCATTCAGCCAGCACAGTACAAAGGTGTTCTTATAAGTGTTACCGTTTAATCATCTATGTTAAATCTTATTTCGCGTTTAATGTATGTGTATTTTTCAAGGTGCCTGATAAAACAGATGTGTGTGTCTGTCACAGCTATTGCTAACATTATTAGCAGCGATGCTACCAACAACTGTTTAGTAACTCTATGGCACACACTTTTACTATCATGACATTTCAGTGTCACTCTAGATAAAACCACTGGAAACTTATTAAAAACTATTCATCACGTACTTGTGCCAGCCTGTCAGTGTCAGTGATGACTAGCACTCTGGCTGGCTGCCTTAATTTATTTAGAGTTAGGGACCATTCACAATAAGACATTAATATTGTCCAACAAGAGGAAATCTATCATGCCAGGTTGTAGCTGTTTGCTCCTTTGTGGCATTTTCCATTTAAAAGTCTTCCTCAAATCTTGTGTAAATCATATGGTGTAAGGAGGACGCCTTCATTTGGGTGAACTCTCTCTGGCTGGTACCTGCCTTAGGCCTACAGCTGATTTTATGGATGTTCTAAAACCTCAGCTACTTTGTCATCAGAGAAAAAAAAAACCTCATTGTTAATCAATTCCTTTGCAATTTAGGAGAAATAGGGTGAGAGAAACTGCTTTATGAATGGTAAGGGCAGTGTCCCTGTTTTAGTTTTTAAAACTTAAAAACATTACATGTTTTGGAGATTTTTACGCCTCTAAACTGAAAATGGACCCAGATTTTGTTTCAAAAAATCTGGTCACCTTATCATAAAATGGAAAGGCCTTGGGTACCTGGAATTCAAATTATTATTATTATTATTATTATTATTATTATTATTATTATTATTATTATTATTATTATTATTATTATTATTATTATTGTCTGTACCATTCAAGTAAGTAAAGTAAAGTATACATTAATTCTTACATGATTAAAATACAATAATATAATACAGATGATTCTGAAACCAGACATTCTCTATAACAAATAAATATGTAAAAACATTTTGTAATTACTTCACATTTATACTTTTGTACTTTTGCTGAAGTTCGTAAATGCAGGACCTGTTATTGAGTATTTCTACGCGGTGGTAGTGAAAATATTTTAGGTCTTTCTCATGAAGAATAGTGACTGATGGTCATGTCTTACTGGAAGTATATCAGCTAGTAAGGCATGGGAGGAATGTAGCAACCAGGGCGGTGTTGGAAGCTTGTGCAATTACTGGGGTAGTATTTCTATCAGCGTGACTGATTGCTGAAACAGACGCTCTCTACCTCTAGACGGTGCTCAAAAACGAACTCAGTTTCCCTGGAATACCACCGAGGTATAGCTCCAGATTACTGTAATCCTGTTGTCATTACTAACCATTGCTCCTCCTGTAAGGCTATGACTTTTTGCTGGTCACAATTCCCAAGAAGACGAATTTGTTGTTATTTAAATAAGTGATTAAAATAAGTTATGGTGAAGAATACTCTTGATACTTGACTTCTCTCATTCATATCTCAATTGATTAATAAAATATATTTCAGAAGATAAATCAACTTTTTCCACAAAAAATGAAAGAGCCATGTTTTTAATTTTGTATAGCTGCATAAACATATTATTTTAGTTTTGGATTGTTTTCATGGTTTAATGAAGGTTGTATTTTTTTTTTTTAAAATAAAGTAATAAAGGTCGGCTTGATTTGTTTTTATATCACACTTTTAAGCCCACTTTTATAAATTCACTGAAAGATGTTTACTCATAAAATATTGCTGTCATTAGCAGATATGGTACTCTGTTATTTTGAGAGTACAAATAGAAAAGATAAAAGCATTGTGTATGCAGCATTATATGCATGAAAATGATATACTGATGAACGTGAAATAAAGCAAGCTGTTAGAGAAAGACAATACAATGTCTGAAGTATTCAAAGGGGCTTCAAAGAAACTCCTGTTGTGTCCTAATTATGAGAGTAAATTCTTTATAAGCTATGCAAATCATAATAATAAGATGAGGTCTCCAACAATCATTTTAATTTGGTGAATACTATGCAATTCTCTGAAAACCACTACTTCCAAAGGGAAACCTTTTGTATTTTTCTAAGATAATAACACAGTATTTCCTGGCATTAGGATTAGAGAAAAATATTTTGCCCATTTGTAT